>NC_054386.1:35394378-35712878 GCF_017654675.1 Xenopus laevis | reverse complement strand
TAAATTTTATCTACTATATATCCATTTGTGGGTCTCTGTGTGCCACATAGTCTGGTAAATCTATGCATATTGGGCATCAAAGTGTTCAGTAGACCCCTGTCGTTCATATTTAGGATGTTTTATGCTGATACGTTACGAAATGTGGGGCACATAATGGGGTAAAATAAAGCTTAGTGACGATTTTCAGAAATTTGATAAAAACCGCTACGTTCAGCATAGCTTTGCAGTTTGGTAGTTTGCAGTAGAAAGATGTAATTACCTGTTTTAGATTCGTCAGAATGTGTACTTTCTAAAAAATATATGGTTTTCTAGGGTCTCCATACTGTTAGGGGGTCTTATGGTGCAAATACACATACTGGGTGCTTATATTGCAGCAGCCAGAGCGTCAGCCATGAAAATTTATATACACTACTGTTATTTGGGCGCCTCTGTACACCACATAGTTTGGTAAATCTATGCATATTGGGCATAAAAGTGTTCAGTAGACCCCTGTCGTTCATATTTAGGATGTTTTATGCTGATAAGTTACGAAATGTGGGGCATATAATGGGGTAAAATTCAAGCTTTGTGACGATTTTCAGAAATTTGATAAAAACCGTTATGTTCAGCATTGCTTTGCAGTTTGGCAGTTTGCAGTAGAAACACTTATTTACCCATATTGGATTCGTCAGAATGTGTACTTTCTGAAAATATATGGTTTTCTGGGGTCTCTGTACTGTTAGGGGGTCTAATGTCGCATAATACACACACCAGGTGCTTATATTGCAGCAGCCAGCGCGTCAGCCGTGAAAATGTATATACACTATTGTCATTTGGGGGTCTCTGTGCGCCACATAGTGTGGTATATCTATGCATATTGGGCATCAAAGTGTTCAGTAGACCCCTGGCGTTCATATTTAGGATGTTTTATGCTGATAAGTTACGAAATGTGGGGCATATAATGGGGTAAAATTCAAGCTTCGTGACGATTTTCAGAAATTTGATAAAAACCGTTATGTTCAGCATTGCTTTGCAGTTTGGCAGTTTGCAGTAGGAACACATATTTACCCATATTGGATTCGTCAGAATGTGTACTTTCTGAAAATATACGGTTTTCTGGGGTCTCTGTACTGTTAGGGGGGTCTTATGTCGCATATTACACACACCGGGTGCTTATATTGCAGCAGCCAGCGCGCGTTAGCCGTGAAAATGTATATACACTATTGTCATTTGGGGGCCTCTGTGCGCCACATAGTTTGGTATATCTATGCATATTGGGCATCAAAGTGTTTAGTAGACCCCTGTCGTTCATATTTAGGATGTTTTATGCTGATAAGTTACAAAATGTGGGGCATATAATGGGGTAAAATTCAAGCTTTGTGACGATTTTCAGAAATTTGATAAAAACCGTTATGTTCAGCATTGCTTTGCAGTTTGGCAGTTTGCAGTAGAAACACTTATTTACCCATATTGGATTCGTCAGAATGTGTACTTACTGAAAATATATGGTTTTCTGGGGTCTCTGTACTGTTAGGTGGTCTAATGTCGCATAATACACACACCGGGTGGTTATATTGCAGCAGCCAGCGCGTCAGCCGTGAAAATGTCTATACATATTGTCATTTGGGGGTCTCTGTGCGCCACATAGTTTGGTATATCTATGCATATTGGGCATCAAAGTGTTCAGTAGACCCCTGGCGCTCATATTTAGGATGTTTTATGCTGATAAGTTACGAAATGTGGGGCATATAATGGGGTAAAATTCAAGCTTTGTGACGATTTTCAGAAATTTGATAAAAACCGTTACGTTCAGCATTGCTTTGCAGTTTGGCAGTTTGCAGTAGGAACACATATTTACCCATATTGGATTCGTCAGAATGTGTACTTTCTGAAAATATATGGTTTTCTGGGGTCTCTGTTCTGTTAGGTGGTCTAATGTCGCATAATACACACACCGGGTGGTTATATTGCAGCAGCCAGCGTGTCAGCCGTGAAAATGTCTATACATATTGTCATTTGGGGGTCTCTGTGCGCCACATAGTTTGGTTTATCTATGCACATTGGGCATCAAACTGTTTAGTAGACCCCTATGTTTATATTTAGGATGATTTATGCTGGTAATGATCCATGGACAATACGATGCTGGAAAGTTGAAGCTTTGAGGCAATTTTCAGATATTTCACCAAAACCGCCAAAATTGGCAAAGCCTTGCGACTCAGTAGTTTGGGGCAGAAAGGCATGGGTACCCATTTTAGATTCTGTATAATGTGTACTTTCCAAAAATATATGGGTTTGGGGGGTAAACATATATTTCTGTGTTTTTACCCCACAAAAAATGCAGTCAATGTGTTGATTTTTCATTAGCTGAAGTTACCCACAGGACAATTTGTATGTGCTAACTTCATTTTGGGGCCTCTAAATGCCATATACTTTGGTAAACCTATGCACAGTGGGCACCAAACTGTTTTTGAGGACCCCTGGCAATCACAATTTGGGTGCTTTTTTGTGATACGTAATGATACATGGGCGATATGATGCTGGAAAGTTGAAGCATTGAGGCAATTTTTAGATATTTCACAAAAACCGTCAAATTTGGGAAAGCCTTGCGACTCAGTAGTTTGGAGCAATAAGGCATGGGTACCCATTTTAGATTCAGTAGAATGTGTACTTTCCAAAAATGTATGGGTTTGGGGGGTAAACATATATTTCTGTGTTTTTACCCCACAAAAATGCAGTCAATGTGTTGATCTTTCATTAGCTGAAGTTACCAACAGGACTATTTGTATGCGCTAACTTCATTTTGGGGCCTCTAAATGCCAGATACTTTGGTACACCTATGAACAATGGCCACCAAACTGTTCGGAGGAACCCTGGCAATCATATTTAGGGTGCTTTTTCTTGGTGCGTAACAATACATGGGTGATATGGTGCTGAGAAGTTGAAGCTTTGAGGCAATTTTCAGATATTTCACCAAAACCGACAATTGTGGGAAAGCCTTGCGACTCAGTAGTTTGGAGCAGAAAGGCATGGGTACCCATTTTAGATTCTGTAGAATGTGTACTTTCCAAAAATATATGGGTTTGGGGGGTAAACATATATTTCTGTGTTTTTTACCCCACAAAAATGCAGTCAATGTGTTGATTTTTCATTAGCTGAAGTTACCCACAGGACAATTTGTATGTGCTAACTTCATTTTGGGGCCTCTAAATGCCAGATACTTTGGTAAACCTATGAACAATGGCCGCCAAACTGTTCAGAGGAACCCTGGCAATCATATTTAGGGTGCTTTTTCTTGGTGCGTAACGATGCATGGGTGATATGGTGCTGAGAAGTTGAAGCTTTGAGGCAATTTTCAGATATTTCACCAAAACCGACAATTGTGGGAAAGCCTTGCGACTCAGTAGTTTGGAGCAGAAAGGCATAGGTACCCATTTTAGATTCTGTAGAATGTGTACTTTCCAAAAATATATGGGTTTTGGGGGGTAAACATATATTTCTGTGTTTTTACCCCACATAAATGCAGTCAATGTGTTGATTTTTCATTAGATGAAGTTACCCACAGGACTATTTGTATGCGCTAACTTCATTTTGAGGCCTCTAAATGCCAGATACTTTGGTAAACCTATGAACAATGGCCACCAAACTGTTTGGAGGAACCCTGGCAATCATATTTAGGGTGCTTTTTCTTGGTGCGTAACGATACATGGGTGATATGGTGCTGAGAAGTTGAAGCTTTGAGGCAATTTTCAGATATTTCACCAAAACCGACAATTTTGGGAAAGCCTTGTGACTCAGTAGTTTGGAACAGAAAGGCATGGGTACTCATTTTAGATCCGGTAGAATGTGTACTTTCCAAAAATATATGGGTTTGGGGGGTAAACATATATTTCTGTGTTTTTACCCCACAAAAATGCAGTCAATGTGTTGATTTCTCATTAGATGAAGTTACCCACAGGACTATTTGTATGCGCTAACTTCATTTTGAGGCCTCTAACTGCCAGATACTTTGGTAAACCTATGAACAATGGCCACCAAACTGTTTGGAGGAACCCTGGCAATCATATTTAGGGTGTTTTTTCTTGGTGCGTAACGATACATGGGTGATATGGTGCTGAGAAGTTGAAGCTTTGAGGCAATTTTCAGATATTTCACCAAAACCGACAATTGTGGGAAAGCCTTGCTACTCAGTAGTTTGGAGCAGAAAGGCATGGGTACCCATTTTAGATTCTGTAGAATGTGTACTTTCCAAAAATATATGGGTTTGTGGGGTAAACATATATTTCTGTGTTTTTACCCCACAAAAAATGCAGTCAATGTGTTGATTTCTCAGTAACTGAAGTAAAGTCCTGAACAATTTGGATGTGCTAACTACATATTGGTGTCTCTAAATGCCAGATACTTTGGTAAACCTATGCATAATGGGTATCAAACTGTTCAGTGGACCCCTGGCAATCATATTTCAGGTGCTTTTTCTTGGTACCTAATATAGTTTTGGATATGCGGAGCAGCAAAATAAAACCTTTGAAATGATTTTTCAGAATTTTGAATTTTATTTTGAAAAACCGCTATCTTCAGACAAGCTTTCATGTTTGGTAGTTGGGAGTAGAGAGACATAGTTACCCATTTTGTAATCGGCAAAATGTGCACTTTTCAAAAATGTATGGTTTTCTGGGGTAAACCTATGGTTTCAGGATTTTTTGCCTTGGAATCTAAAGCATGCCGTTTTCTGCCTTAGTGCTTTCAAAATTCAGTAATATACTGCCGGGAGTTTTTGCTGTACAGAAGTCCTAAATCTCCCTAAAACTATACATATCTGGTATTGGCACGTTCGAGAGACATAAGGCTTTCCAAATCAGTTGGATTTTCATCTGTAAAATGAAATATTTTTCTGGTATAAATTGATATACGATGAAAAATGGTAATTTTTCATTTTTTTTTGGTATTTAGTACTATAAATTTTTTTGCACAGGTGGAAATACATGAAAACTCAGGCAGATTTAGAAAGCTCAGTTTCTACCGAAAAAAACAATGTATAGTTTTCCTAGGTAAACTATAGGTTTCCCCCCAGAAAATGCCCCTAAAGTGAGAGAGCACAAAATGCTTAAAAACGGCTGGCATTTCGCGTAACCAAAATGTGAAATTCTGCTGGCACTTAACCCTTTAAGTGCCACAGAACGTAGAATCTACGTTCTGTGGAAAAGTAACTTGAAATGCCACAGAACGTAGATTCTACGTTCTGCAGCACTTCCGGGTTGTGGAGCGGAGGAGCGGCTGTTAGAGCCGCTCGCTCCGTTCCGCTTCGATCCCCTGCCCCTAGGCAACGAGCAGAGCAGGGGATAGAGTGGCCCCTGGGGCGCGATCGCCCAGGGGCCCAAAAGCAGCAGCAGGCACGTGTTACTTACGTGTCCTGCTGCTGCAGCCTGCACTGCGCCGTTGATCTCCGCCCCCACAGCACAGGAACACGAGGATCGTCGCAGATGTCTTCCTGGGACCCCTCCACATCGTGTGCAACAGTCTTCAGCGACTTTTTCAGGTTAGTGCAACAATTACACACACAAACACACCAACACACACTTATTACAGTAATACACACTTAGATTCACACTTACACACACTTACACATACATTTTTGGGGATTGGGGGGGTCACTTACACTCACTGCACTTACACACACGTGCACACGCACACACGCGCACATAACATGTAATTTACCATTTGTACACACGCACACGCACATACATGGAATTGTGGCTTTTTTTTTTCTTATCGCATCGTCTCTTTTTTTGGCTGAAAAAAATGTTTTATTGCCATTACGAATAGCGTATTCGCTAACCGTACTGTGCAATATCTTTTGTATGTTATTTCGGTGATTATATTGCAATTTTGGGTATTTTGGTGCATTTTTAGCCATTTTATTGAATTTTTAGCCATTTTATTGCATTTTCAGCTCTGCATATGTTGTGTTCACTTGTTTCTAGCCGTATAACCTGTTTGGCCCAGCTAAAATATTCAAACTGTGATTCTGACGGCCGATAACACTATTCTGGAAAAAAAACATTGATTTTTGTGGTTTTATTGGATTTTTTTTCATTTCACTCTTTACTGCCTTATTTTGTTTTCCCTTGTAAATTTTATCTACTATATATCCATTTGGGGGTCTCTGTGCGCCACATAGTTTGGTATATCTATGCATATTGGGCATCAAAGTGTTCCGTAGACCCCTGGCGTTCATATTTAGGATGTTTTATGCTGATACGTTACGAAATGTGGGGCATATAATGGGGTAAAATTCAAGCTTTGTGACGATTTTCAGAAATTTGATAAAAACCGTTATGTTCAGCATTGCTTTGCAGTTTGGCAGTTTGTAGTAGAAACACTTATTTACCCATATTGGATTCGTCAGAATGTGTACTTTCTGAAAATATATGGTTTTCTGGGGTCTCTGTACTGTTAGGGGGGTCTAATGTCGCATAATACACACACCAGGTGCTTATATTGCAGCAGCCAGAGCGTCAGCTGTGAAAATGTATATACACTATTGTCATTTGGTGGTCTCTGTGCGCCACATAGTTTGGTATATCTATGCATATTGAGCATCAAAGTGTTCAGTAGACCCCTGGCGTTCATATTTAGGATGTTTTATGCTGATACGTTACGAAATGTGGGGCATATAATGGGGTAAAATTCAAGCTTTCTGACGATTTTCAGAAATTTGATAAAAAACCGTTATGTTCAGCATTGCTTTGCAGTTTGGCAGTTTGTAGTAGAAACACTTATATACCCATATTGGATTCGTCAGAATGTGTACTTTCTGAAAATATATGGTTTTCTGGGGTCTCTGTACTGTTAGGGGGGTCTAATATCGCATAATACACACACCAGGTGCTTATATTGCAGCAGCCAGTGCGTCAGCCGTGAAAATGTATATACACTATTGTCATTTGGGGGTCTCTGTGCGCCACATAGTTTGGTATATCTATGCATATTGGGCATCAAAGTGTTCAGTAGACCCCTGGCGTTCATATTTAGGATGTTTTATGCTGATACGTTACGAAACGTGGAGCATATAATGGGGTAAAATTCAAGCTTTGTGACGATTTTCAGAAATTTGATAAAAACCGTTATGTTCAGCATTGCTTTGCAGTTTAGCAGTTTGTAGTAGAAACACTTATTTACCCATATTGGATTCGTCAGAATGTGTACTTTCTGAAAATATATGGTTTTCTGGGGTCTCTGTACTGTTAGGGGGGTCTAATGTCGCATAATACACACACCAGGTGCTTATATTGCAGCAGCCAAGCGCATCAGCCGTGAAAATGTATATACACTATTGTCATTTGGGGTCTCTGTGCGCCACATAGTTTGGTATATCTATGCATATTGGGCATCAAAGTGTTCAGTAGACCCCTGGCGTTTATATTTAGGATGTTTTATGCTGATACGTTACGAAACGTGGAGCATATAATGGGGTAAAATTCAAGCTTTGTGACGATTTTCAGAAATTTGATAAAAACCGTTATGTTCAGCATTGCTTTGCAGTTTGGCAGTTTGTAGTAGAAACACTTATTTACCCATATTGGATTCGTTAGAATGTGTACTTTCTGAAAATATCTGGTTTTCTGGGGTCTCTGTACTGTTAGGGGGGTCTAATGTCGCATAATACACACACCAGGTGCTTATATTGCAGCAGCCAGCGCGTCAGCCGTGAAAATGTATATACACTATTGTCATTTGGGGGTCTCTGTGCGCCACATAGTTTGGTATATCTATGCATATTGGGCATCAAAGTGTTCAGTAGACCCCTGGCGTTCATATTTAGGATGTTTTATGCTGATACGTTATGAAACGTGGAGCATATAATGGGGTAAAATTCAAGCTTTGTGACGATTTTCAGAAATTTGATAAAAACCGTTATGTTCAGCATTGCTTTGCAGTTTGGCAGTTTGTAGTAGAAACACTTATTTACCCATATTGGATTCGTCAGAATGTGTACTTTCTGAAAATATATGGTTTTCTGGGGTCTCTGTACTGTTAGGGGGGTCTAATGTCGCATAATACACACACCAGGTGCTTATATTGCAGCAGCCAGCGCGTCAGCCGTGAAAATGTATATACAGTATTGTCATTTGGGGGTCTCTGTGCGCCACATAGTTTGGTATATCTATGCATATTGGGCATCAAAGTGTTCAGTAGACCCCTGGCGTTCATATTTAGGATGTTTTATGCTGATACGTTACGAAACGTGGAGCATATAATGGGGTAAAATTCAAGCTTTGTGACGATTTTCAGAAATTTGATAAAAAACGTTATGTTCAGCATTGCTTTGCAGTTTGGCAGTTTGTAGTAGAAACACTTATTTACCCATATTGGATTCGTCAGAATGTGTACTTTCTGAAAATATATGGTTTTCTGGGGTCTCTGTACTGTTAGGTGGTCTAATGTCGCATAATACACACACCGGGTGGTTGTGTTGCAGCAGCCAGCGCGTCAGCCGTGAAAATGTCTATACATATTGTCATTTGGGGGTCTCTGTGCGCCACATAGTTTGGTATATCTATGCACATTGGGCATCAAACTATTTAGTAGACCCCTATGTTTATATTTAGGATGCTTTATGCTGGTAATGATACATGGACAATACGTTGCTGGAAAGTTGAAGCTTTGAGGCAATTTTCAGATATTTCACCAAAACCGCCAAATTTGGCAAAGCCTTGCGACTCAGTAGTTTGGAGCAGAAAGGCATGCGTACCCATTTTAGATTCTGTAGAATGTGTACTTTCCAAAAATGTATGGGTTTGGGGGGTTAACATATATTTCTGTGTTTTTACCCCACAAAAATGCAGACAATGTGCTGATTTTTCATTAGCTGAAGTTACCCACAGGACAATTTGTATGTGCTAACTTCATTTTGGGGCCTCTAAATGCCATATACTTTGGTAAACCTATGCACAGTGGGCACCAAACTGTTTGGAGGACCCCTGGCAATCACAATTTGGGTGCTTTTTTGTGATACGTAATGATACATGGGTGATATGATGCTGGATAGTTGAAGCATTGAGGCAATTTTCAGATATTTCACCAAAACCGACAACTTTGGGAAAGCCTTGCGACTCAGTAGTTTGGAGCAATAAGGCATGGGTACCCATTTTAGATTCTGTAGAATGTGTACTTTCCAAAAATTTATGGGTTTGGGGGGTAAACATATATTTCTGTGTTTTTACCCCACAAAAAATGCAGTTAATGTGTTGATCTTTCATTAGCTGAAGTTACCCACAGGACTATTTGTATTCACTAACTTCATTTTGAGGCCTCTAAATGCCAGATACTTTGGTAAACCTATGAACAATGGCCACCAAACTGTTCGGAGGAACCCTGGCAATCATATTTAGGGTGCTTTTTCTTGGTGCATAACGATACATGGGTGATATGGTGCTGAGAAGTTGAAGCTTTGAGGCAATTTTCAGATATTTCACCAAAACCGACAATTGTGGGAAAGCCTTGCGACTCAGTAGTTTGGAGCAGAAAGGCATGGGTACCCATTTTAGATTCGGTAGAATGTGTACTTTCCAAAACTATATGGGTTTTGCGGGGCAAACATATATTTCTGTGTTTTTACCCCACAAAAATGCAGTCAATGTGTTGATTTTTCATTAGCTGAAGTTACCCACGGAACTGTTTGTATGCGCTAACTTCATTTTGGGGCCTCTAAATGCCAGATACTTTGGTAAACTTATGAACAATGGCCACCAAAATGTTCAGAGGAACCCTGGCAATCATATTTAGGGTGCTTTTTCTTAGTACGTAATGATACATGGGTGATATGGTGCTGGGAAGTTGAAGCTTTGAGGCAATTTTCAGATATTTCACCAAAACCGACAACTTTGGGAAAGCCTTGCGACTCAGTAGTTTGGAGCAGAAAGGCATGGGTACCCATTTTAGATTCGGTAGAATGTGTACTTTCCAAAAAATATATGGGTTTTGGGGGTAAACATATATTTCTGTGTTTTTACCCCACAAAAATGCAGTCAATGTGTTGATTTTTCATTAGCTGAAGTTACCCACAGGACTATTTGTATTCACTAACTTCATTTTGAGGCCTCTAAATGCCAGATACTTTGGTAAACCTATGAACAATGGCCACCAAACTGTTCGGAGGAACCCTGGCAATCATATTTAGGGTGCTTTTTCTTGGTGCATAAAGATACATGGGTGATATGGTGCTGAGAAGTTGAAGCTTTGAGGCAATTTTCAGATATTTCACCAAAACCGACAATTGTGGGAAAGCCTTGCGACTCAGTAGTTTGGAGCAGAAAGGCATGGGTACCCATTTTAGATTCGGTAGAATGTGTACTTTCCAAAACTATATGGGTTTTGCGGGGCAAACATATATTTCTGTGTTTTTACCCCACAAAAATGCAGTCAATGTGTTGATTTTTCATTAGCTGAAGTTACCCACGGAACTGTTTGTATGCGCTAACTTCATTTTGGGGCCTCTAAATGCCAGATACTTTGGTAAACTTATGAACAATGGCCACCAAAATGTTCAGAGGAACCCTGGCAATCATATTTAGGGTGCTTTTTCTTAGTACGTAATGATACATGGGTGATATGGTGCTGGGAAGTTGAAGCTTTGAGGCAATTTTCAGATATTTCACCAAAACCGACAACTTTGGGAAAGCCTTGCGACTCAGTAGTTTGGAGCAGAAAGGCATGGGTACCCATTTTAGATTCGGTAGAATGTGTACTTTCCAAAAAATATATGGGTTTTGGGGGTAAACATATATTTCTGTGTTTTACCCCACAAAAATGCAGTCAATGTGTTGATTTTTCATTAGCTGAAGTTACCCACGGGACTGTTTGTATGCGCTAACTTCATTTTGGGGGCCTCTAAATGCCAGATACTTTGGTAAACCTATGAACAATGGCCACCAAACTGTTTGGAGGAACCCTGGCAATCATATTTAGGGTGCTTTTTCTTGGTGCGTAACGATACATGGGTGATATGGTGCTGAGAAGTTGAAGCTTTGAGGCAATTTTCAGATATTTCACCAAAACCGACAATTGTGGGAAAGCCTTGCGACTCAGTAGTTTGGAGCAGAAAGGCATGGGTACCCATTTTAGATTCGGTAGAATGTGTACTTTCCAAAAATATATGGGTTTTGGGGGTAAACATATATTTCTGTGTTTTTACCCCACAAAAATGCAGTCTGAAGTTACCCACGGGACTCTTTGTATGCGCTAACTTCATTTTGGGGCCTCTAAATGCCAGATACTTTGGTAAACCTATGAACAATGGCCACCAAACTGTTTGGAGGAACCCTGGCAATCATATTTAGGGTGCTTTTTCTTGGTGCGTAACGATACATGGGTGATATGGTGCTGAGAAGTTGAAGGTTTGAGGCAATTTTCACATATTTCACCAAAACTGACAATTGTGGGAAAGCCTTGCGACTCAGTAGTTTGGAGCAGAAAGGCATGGGTACCCATTTTAGATTCAGTAGAATGTGTACTTTCCAAAAATATATGGGTTTTGGGGGTAAACATATATTTCTGTGTTTTTACCCCACAAAAATGCAGTCAATGTGTTTGATTTTTCATTAGCTGAAGTTACCCACGGGACTGTTTGTATGCGCTAACTTCATTTTGGGGCCTCTAAATGCCAGATACTTTGGTAAACCTATGAACAATGGCCACCAAAATGTTCAGAGGAACCCTGGCAATCATATTTAGGGTGCTTTTTCTTAGTACATAATGAAACATGGGTGATATGGTGCTGGGAAGTTGAAGGTTTGAGGCAATTTTCACATATTTCACCAAAACCGACAATTTTGGGAAAGCCTTGCGACTCAGTAGTTTGGAGCAGAAAGGCATGGGTACCCATTTTAGATTCTGTAGAATGTGTACTTTCCAAAAATATATGGGTTTGGGGGGTAAACATATATTTCTGTGTTTTTACCCCACAAAAAATGCAGTCAATGTGTTGATTTCTCAGTAGCTGAAGTAAAGTCCTGATCAATTTGGATGTGCTAACTTCATATTGGTGCCTCTAAATGCCAGATACTTTGGTAAACCTATGCATAATGGGTATCAAACTGTTCAGTGGACCCCTGGCAATCATATTTCAGGTGCTTTTTCTTGGTACCTAATATAGTTTGGGATATGCGGAGCAGCAAAATAAAACCTTTGCAATGATTTTTCAGAATTTTGACTTTTTTTTTGAAAAACCGCTATGTTCAGACAAGCTTTTATGTTTGGTAGTTGGGAGTAGAGAGACATAGTTACCCATTTTGTAATCGGCAGAATGTGTACTTTTCAAAAATGTATGGTTTTCTGGGGTAAACCTACGGTTTCAGGAGTTTTTGCCTTGGAATCTAAAGCATGCCGTTTTCTGCCTTAGTGCTTTCAAAATTCGGTAATATACTGCCGGGAGTTTTTGAGGTACAGAAGTCCTAAATCTCCCTAAAACTATACATATCTGGTATTGGCACGTTCGAGAGACATAAGGCTTTCCAAATCAGTTGGATTTTCATCCGTAAAATGAAATATTTTTCTGGTATAAATTGATATACGATGAAAAATGGTAATTTTTCATTTTTTTTTGGTATTTAGCACTATAAATTTTTTTGCACAGGTGGAAATACATGAAAACTCAGGCAGATTTAGAAAGCTCAGTTTCTACCGAAAAAAACAATGTATAGTTTTCCTAGGTAAACTATAGGTTTCCCCTCAGAAAATGCCCCTAAAGTGAGAGAGCACAAAATGTTTCAAAAACGGCTGGCATTTCGCGTAACCAAAATGTGAAATTCTGCTGGCACTTAAAGGGTTAAAGGGTTAAGAAAACATGTTTATTGTTTGTTTTGGTTGAAACGATAATAAAAAGAACAAAAATGTTACCTTTAAAAAAAAGAAACAGTGGCTCTGGGGACTCAAAAAGTACCAATAAATTTACCCTTTATGCACCCTGTGATGTTGATGTCAAGGGCTACTGACTCAACTCTGGAGTACCAACAAGTAATTCAGTATCTATGCAAGTGCACTTATTTCCAAAAACAGAAGTTTTGAAGTTCTGATCATAAATTTCATAAGTAATTCACCATTATCCAAGTGTATCAATTTTAAAAACAGGGGTCTTTAGTTACAAAGTTCTGATCATAAAATGTATCAAAGCTCTAAGTTCAGGCAAATGGGACAAGCAGAACACGGGGTAGTTTCAGTCCAAAAATCAATACCAGAGATGAGGATCAGTAACACAGTAGGGACTCATTGACAGCAGGTGGCCTAATGAAGAGGAACCATTATTAGGGCTCTTACTGACTAGCGGTTGAAGCTGCGCTCAATAGAGGCATTCAGTTCTTTTTAATGGGGCTGTACACACACAGGCCCGTGTAGGCTGACCGATCATCATCAGTAAGAGCCCTAAGCAGAATTCATGGTGCTGACACTATGAAGTAAGCAATAATGAACTCTCTTCCGGCCAAGTCTACAAATTCCTTCTCAATGTAACTGAAGGAGTCTCTGTGGGACATGGGTTTTTACTATTGAGTGCTGTTCTTAGATCTACCAGGCAGCTGTTATCTTGTGTTAGGGAGCTGTTATCTGGTTACCTTCCCATTGTTCTTTTGTTTGGCTGCTGGGGGGGGGAGGGGGGTGATATCACACCAACTTGCAGTAAAGAGTAATTGAAGCTTATCAGAGCACAAGTCACATGACTTGGGGCAGCTGGGAAATTGACACTATGTCTAGCCCCATGTCAGATTTCAAAATTGAATATAAAAAAATCTATTTGCTCTTTTGAGAAATGGATTTCAGTGCAGAATTCTGCTGGAGCAGCACTATTAACCGATTCATTTTGAAAAAAATGTTTTTTCCAATGACAGTATCCCTTTAATGTTTTGACTCAGGCACACCATCACACTCTCTCTCTCTCTGGGAGAGACACACAAACAGACTCTGTGACACAGCCACCCATGGACAAGAAATGTCACTTTATGACACACCCATGGACACACAGTGTAACTCAGGCACATATAGCCATTCTGTGGTTTGCAAGCTGGTGGATACTGTCTGAGAATCCCAACCATATATATTTAAAAGCACTAGTACAGGAGAATCATATGGCTCGCTGTTTACAGCGAGAATGTCTACTGGCCAGTCCGTAAATGAAATCTACTACTTCCTTTCCAGCGACGAAAATTCTCACATACCCAGAAGGCTTTGCGATTCCCTGCTGTTCCCACAATGCCACGGGTTCGTCGCTCTGACAGAGTGTCCGGCTTTTGCGACGCTAGAAGAAAATGGCGGCTGCCGGTTCTTCTCAGGCGCCAATATCTTTTGGGTTTAATCGCAGTTCGAAAAAGAAACTCCTCGTGAGCGATGGGGAGAAGGAAGAAGAGCACGAGAAGGAGTATTTGGTCGGGGCAGAGGGAAAAGAGCTACTCAGGTGACATTGATAAAGTGCTGTAGCTGTAGTGAGTTAGTTGTGTTATTACTTTGTGCATACAACTCTTGCTTAACCCTTTGTTACCCATGGGTTGTATATTACATCTTCGATGCTAGTGCTATGCAGCTCTCCTGCTCCAAGGGTTTGTTCACCTTTACATTAACTTTCAGTATAATGTAAAGTTTGCAATTCATTTTCACTTTTTATTATTTGTGAGTTTTGAGTTATTTAGCTTTTTATTCAGCAGCTCTCCGTTTGCAATTTTGGGAATCTGGTTGCTAGGGTCCACATTACCCTGGCAACCATGTACTGATTTGAACCAGAGACTGGAATAGGAAATAAGAGAGGCCTGAATAGAAAGATGAGTAATAAAAAGTAGCCTTTCAGAGCATTTGGTTTTTAGATGGGGTCAGTGCCCCCCATGTCAAAGCTGGAAAGATTCCAAAAAAGAATCAAATAATTTAAAAAAACTATAAAATTAGGGATGCAGCAAATCCAGAATTCGGCCTTTCTCAGCAGGATTCGGCTGAATCCTTCTGCTCGGCCAAACCGAATCCTAATTTGCATATGAAAATAAGGGGCAGGAAGGAAAATCGCAGGACTTTTTGTCACAAAACAAGGAAGTTAAAAATGTTTTCCCCTCCCCACCCCTAATTTGCGTATGCAAATAAGAATTTGGATTCAGTTTAGTATTCGGCCGAATCTTTCACGAAGGATTCGGGAGTTCGCCGAAAACAAAATAGTGGATTGTGTGCATCCCTAATAAAAATGAAGGCCAATTGAAAGGTTGCTTAGAATTGCCCATTCTTTAACATACTAAAAGACGAATCGCCCCTTTAATAGCAGTCTTTGGAATGGTGGAAATTGTAATTTAGCAACAGCTGGAGACCCACGGGCTGACTCCTGAACCAGTGTCACAGCAGAAAGTCGTTTTTTCTCCGGGTCTGTTAAAAAGTTGGCTTCTGCTACATCATTTCAGTGGGTCAGCACCGGCAGCGCAGAGAATATAAACAGCCAGACTGCTGACTCTTTGGGTAAAGAAGATGTCATTGTTAAAACTGCTGCAGATAAAGTTAAAAGTATTGGAAAGTTCTCCTTTGAAACTGGGCTTATGTGTAGTACAGAAACCTGCAAAGAAATTCCTTACTGTGCTTGCCCTGGGTTGTGCAGGGAATAGATGGGAAAATGGAAGAATTGTGTTTTTCACAACAGTGATTTTATGTTTTTCTGCAACTTTTGGAAAACATGCAGTCAATAATTTGTTATATTTTATGCTTGATTTTTTAGTACTCCAATATTGGCCTGTGTTTCAAGCAGGAGAGCATTACTTTAATTTTATACAGGATGAGTCAGATATTGATGGGGCTAGGGTGATAATCCTGTCATGTGCTTCATCAGGCCGGTATTAATAGAGAGCAGTAATGAGGATGTTGTCTGTAAAATAAACAAAATATACATTACTTAAAACAACATAGGTGTATCACAGTTTTTACAGTTGGTTGTACGGACGTCTTCCTTGTGAATGCTGTAGTGCCATTGTTTACATTCTAGAACTCAGCAGTGTTCTGTATACTTGCCTATGATTAGTGATGGGCGAATCTGGCCTGTTTCGCTTTGCTGAAAATTTGCTAAACCCTGAAAATTCACCAAAATGCATTACATTTTTTTTTATTGCGTGACAACGTTTTGACACATGACATTTTTTTCACCCATATGGGTGCCATTTTCAAGGCGAAAGGCAAAAATTTCACTCATCACTAGCTATGATCTGTTAGGTTTCTGTAACCAGATGCCTTTCCTGTGTTTCTCAGATAGCAAGAGAGTCTGATTTCTTTTCAGATAGCCTAAAGCTACTGTATCATAACACTGTGCTATAGTTGAAGATTCACCCTTTTTTTATATGCAGGCACAGAAAGCAATAAAGGCGTCTGGGTGCACTATATTTTGAATATATACTATCTTCTGTATCGTGCTGGGGACACTAACACCCTGTTGTAAAATCTATCCAAAATTAGCGTTGCCACCTTTTGGCCCGGTTGAATCTGTGCAGGTGGAGGGGCTGTGACACAAAGGGGCTCTGACACTGCAGGGGCAGGTTGTGATGTCAGGGGCGGTGCTATGTCAATCATATGGAAACCTGCCCGGTTTTCCTAATTTGGAAAACCGGGCAGGCAGTTTTGACCCAGGCAGCCCTTCAAAAGAATGCTCTCTAAAGTATCCTTAAAGGAAAACTATACCCCCAAAATGAACACTTTAGCAACAGTTCATATCATATTAAGTGGCATATTAAAGAATCTTACCAAACTGGAATATATATTTAAGTAGATATTGCCCTTTTACATCTCTTGCCTTGAGCCACCATTTCGTGATGGTCTCTGTGCTGTCTCAGAGATCACCTGACCAGAAATACTTCAACTGTAACAGGAAGAAGTGTGGAAGCAAAAGACACAACTCTGTCTGTTAATTGGCTCATGTGACCTAACATGTATGGTTTGTTGGTATGTTTGTGAGTACAGTGAATCCTCCGATCCCAGGGGGCGGCCCTTATTTTTTTTTTTTAAAATGGCAATTTTCTATTTATGATTACCCAATGGCACATACTACTAGAAAAGTATATTATTATGAAAATGGTTTATTTACATGAAGCAGGATTTTACATACTGTATGAGCTGTTTTATGCAATATCATTTTATAGAGACCTACATTGTTTGGGGGGTATAGTTTTCCTTTAAGTATGAACCTGTGGGGAAAAAAACCCGTACCCCCCCCCCCACCCCAGGTAGACCTCCCTCCCTCCAGGCCAACTACCCCCCTGGGGAAGTGCCCCATACTCCTTACTTACCCCTCAGCGCAGATTCTTCCAGCGAAGTTCCACGCGTCCATCTTCCGGCTCCTCTGTAAACTGACTGAGAGTATTAGCAATTTCCGTGTAATTCTACGCAAACCGGCAAACTGCTCCAAGTGCGCATGCGCAGAAATACCAATCTCTTATTCAGCTTACAGAGGACGCGAAAGATGGACGCGTGGAACTTCGCAGTATGGAGTATGGGGCACTTCCCGGGGGGGGGGTAGTTAGCCTGGGGGGGAGGAGGGAGGGAGGTCTACCTGGGGTGGGGGGTACAGGGTTTTTCCCCCGCAGGTTGATTTCTCCTTTAAAATAGGCCCTGGCTTTTCAAGTACACAGAGGCCCAAACAACCACAGTCCAAACAGCAGTGACAGTTTGTCTTCTCTCTGGCATTTGCCAGAAATTACAGACAACCAATCTAGGCCTGCTGCAAAGTGCAGGTCACAGTCTAGTGATAGGCTTATATTTTGTTGTTAAGGGGATAGGCTGGACACCACACTGTGCCACCAACAGATGGCGGTGGGATGGCCAAACCATCTGCAACACACAGTTAAAAATGAACTTGAACCAGGTCTAGATGTGCAGGCTCTAACCTGAACCCACCTGTCTCGCAATTAAACCCCCACGGGTCCTACTGGTATTGGGTCATCATTACTACACATCTGAAACTAAACCAGACCTATATGCCCATTGACTTTGAATGGGGGTGAAAACAATGCTTGGAAGACACAACACTAGAAATCACATAGTGTGTTATTATCCTAAGGCTGGATCTAAGTATCATTTAATGCAACCAAATACTTTACAGGGAAGCCTCTTTTCAGCAGTAAGCCTGAAAATATTGTTTGCATTTTTATATCAATCAGTAATGTATTGTTTTAACCTGAGGTGAAAGCAATAAAAACAACTTTTTGCATAGTGAAAGAACATGTAATTCTAAGCAACTTTCAAATCTACATAAATGAAACTTTTTTTTACTTTTGATAACATTTTTTATTCTCTGCCCTGCTAGTTCTGAAACAAGTCAGGAGAAGCAGCTGGATGATATCTGAATTTTGCTGTATAGTGTAAAGGTTCACAAACCGAAAACAAAGGGATATTATTGCTGTTAATTGTGATTGTGTACATATCACATTAAAACCACTGTGTGTATGTGTATACATGCAAACACACACACAAAAGTTGTTCCAATATTTGTCTTAAAGTCTACAGTTTTTTTTGTTATCCCCTGTAAGTTTGCCACTGGAAGGACCCCTTCTTTGCCCATGTTAGGAGGCATCAATTTCACAACAGAATGTAAGAAGTACTGAAAAATCGGTCCCCTTAGCTTTGCATCACGTGTAGTACCATATAGCGTCATCTGAGTCTGATATGTAGTTTTTATTTACTGTAGCCCTCTTGGTATTTGAGACATATATCTATGTTTAGAGAAAGTCTTGCCTCTGTTCTCATCTATTTTATATCAAATTTCTGTCCTGAACAGTGCAAACCCTGCTCCAGAATCTAAGCCGCTAGTTATTCCCCTTATACACAAGAATAGATGGGCCAAGCCGAACAAGGACAAAGAGGAAGATGCTGCTCCACAAACAGAAGACGAGGCTGTGCTGTCACAAGCTGTAAAAGAGTTAATTGAGGGTAAATGACCAGTGTTTTCTCTCGTCACCCTGTAAACCATTCCTTCTCTATTATGTTTTACATTTTCTGCTGTTCTTTAGAATCTCGGCGAGCCCAAGAGGATAACTCTGAGACAAATCAAACTCTTAGTATCCCGCTGCTTATGCAGAACAGAATGCCTGATGGTTATGAAGATAGAGAGAAGGTTGATGTTAGCTTACGTCCAGATTCTGTGAGTACTGTTATCGTTCATGTTAAATCTGTCAACTTTTTAGGTAGCTTTTACAATGTGATAGAATGACCTGTTTTTGGTAACTTTTCCATTTGTTTTACATTTCTTTTATAGTTCTTGAATTATTTCCTTTCACTTTCTACCTCTTTCCATCTTGCAGTTTAATTGCACCCTGGTTGATAGGGGTCACTGAACCCCACAGCCACAAAACTATTGCTCTGCTAAACTCAAGTTGTATTGTTATTGTTAGTTTTTGTATTACTTATCTTTCTGCTCACACCTTCTACTATTTACCAGTCTCTCATTCAAACCATAGCCTGGCTGCTAAGGTAAATTAGACATACTAACCAAATAGCTCCTAAAGGCAAAGACACAAGGTTCTCTGCACTCAACCCATTCTTAATATATTAAGGACAAAGACATATTGCTTGTTAAGCTACAAAAAACTGGGATCGTTCGTGCATATATTGCTGTTCATTTAAGCTGGCCAACTATGTCTAACTGCTACTACTAACTACTACTACTAAGTTATCCCTGGTGTGGCCAGTCCTATTCACTTTTATCTGATTAATTAACAATTCTTTAGCATTCTTAGAATTCTCTATGCATTTAACACAGGGACTAAGTTGTACCTGCAACTTGCTTGCTTTTAAAGGGGTGGTTCATCTTTAGGTTAAAGGGGTTGTTCACCTTCCAAACTATTTTTTCAGTTGTGTTCACCATAAACAAATACCTTTTTCAATTACTTCCATTTTTTATTGTTTTCCCACAGTTGAAGTTTAAAGTTTAATGGTCCTGTCTCTGGGGATTCAGTCTGGCAGCTCAGTGATCCAGGAGCATTCTGAACTATTAAATTTGCTACATTTAGTTGATATAATTAATTGATACATTTCTCAGCAGCATCAGTGCAACATTAGCAACTATTGTATCAATGCTAACCACTGTTTTTAACGAAACTCAGGGATTCTGCTCAGTAAGGACAAAGATAACAAATTTATCAACTAAATGTATCAATTTAAACAGTTAGAGTCGACTACCCCCCCTTCCCAGAAGTGGTTTAGAAGGTGAAAAATGAAACTTTATACTTTACTATTAGAAAAACTGCCACAAATAGAAAATAGAAATGAAATTGGAAAAAGTTTTTATTTCTGGTGATCTATCGGAAACCAAATGAGCTTGAAAAAGTGTTGGAAGGTGAACAACCCCTTTAACTTTTAGTATGTTATAGAATGGCTATTCAATATTTATTTTTTTTAAAGTTTTTGAATTGTTTGCCTTTTTGTTCTGACTATTTCCAGCTTTCAGTGACCCCATCTAAAAATCAAATAACTGTTAGACTGCAAATATATTGCTATTGCTACTTTTTATCATCCATTTTTCTATTCAGGCCTCTCCTATTCATATTCCAGTCTATTATTCAAATCAGTGCATGGTTGCTAGGGTAATTTGTACCCTAGCAACCAGATTGCTGAAATTGTAAACTGGAGAGCCACTGAATAAAAAGCTAAAAGGCAAAAACTTTAAAAAAATAAATATTGAATAGCCATTCTATAACATAATAAAAGTTAAAGGGGTTGTTCACCTTCCAACACTTCTTCAAGTTCATATGGTTTCCGATAGATAACTCAAAAGCTACAAATAATAAATAATGAACAATGAAACAATGAAAGCCCATTGCAAATTGCCTCAAAATATCACTCTCTACATCATACTAAAAGTTAATTTAAAGGTGAACAACCCCTTTAAGGGTAAAACTTTCAAATGGTTGCCATCACTGGGATTACCTGACTGTAGGTGGGAGCAGGGATATCTCCTAAAATTCCAAACTGTAGAGCTGCTGAACAAAAAAGATAAATCATTAAAAAAAAAAAAACACTCAATATTAATGAATACCCATTGCAAATTGTAAACCAAAAGTTAATTTAAAGGTGAAATACGTTTATTGCAGCACCATGTTGACTTGGATTTGGGTGTATCTATTTGCATAAAAACCTTCCCTACAATGGTTAGCATTACTAAACATTTAGATATTCAGCAGTTTTCCACATTTTTTATCAGCATTTCCTATTCAGAAGGCTCATTTGACCAGTTGTACATAGTGAGATTTTTTTGCAGGAAACCACCAGAAAAATTAACTCCTTAGAGAATCATGTAACAATCACAAACTCTTAATTGATTCTTTTGGGGTCCATTCGTGGGTGTCTCCATTCCATTGTTTTGGGCATGTAAAAAATGTAGTAGGTAAGATGTTCCTAATCTTCTTTTGCACAATTGCTGTTAGAAGTCAGCCAACCAAATTCAAACCCTGTTTTCATATATGTTTTATTGTAACTAAACTGCAGACAAATCCTTTAGTTAAAACTTGAAACTGAAGTAAAGATCAGTGTTTTTGAATGTAAGCTCCTTAGCACAGCAAAAGTGCACCATCTACCTGCTTTTTTTATTTTTACTCTTTTCTAATACTTAATAATATAACTAGCCTCTGGATGAACTAGAAAGCATTTACCTGAAAGCCTACACTTTATGGGCATGTGTTTTTCAACCCCAGTTGCACTATTAAAAATTGTTTATACCTTTTAAATGTCTCTTTTATTTAATAATGCTTATGGTCCTTAAACGGTAGGTGACAAGACCCCATTAAACGCATACCTATGTTTTACATGTTTAAAATATTGCAGGACACTTTATTTATTACACTTGGACTTTGTTTTCCAGGCTGAGGCTGCAGACTATGATGTTGTGCCTGTGCAACAGTATGGGATGGCGATGCTGAGAGGAATGGGGTGGAAGGAAGGAGAGGGCATTGGACGCACATTTAAGCAGTAAGTTCAGCAGAGCAGTGACAGAACAGTGTATTATTTCTTGCATTCAGAGCAGGATTTCTATAAACTATAAAACAAAAATTATATATATATATATATATATATATATATATATATATATATATATATATATATATACTGAGTAGGAAGAGCACCCAGTAGCGCAAAATGGCTTCAAAGTGAGGTTCTTAGGCATCATGGAGCACTAACACGCCCCTGTCCTTCTGGAATGTTATGAATTTATATAACATTATATATTATATTATGATTTTTGCACCCAATAAATGTTCTTATTTCTGGAACTGCAGTTGTTTTCTATTCTATCCGTTATATCTTTCATTTGATATCTGTTTTTTTCCCGGATGGATAATGTGCATACTTAATAAGCAAAGTGTAATAATAAAGGCATAAAATAGCAGTGCCAATTGTTTCCCTCCAGGGATGTTAAGCCATTAGAGCAAAAATTGCGCCCCAAAGGGTTGGGACTAGGTGCAGATCGTTCTGCTCTAAAGCATCTGGAGCCACAAAAGCCCCGGAAACCATTAAAACCTGGGGAGGAACCAGAAGAAGAGTCAAAAGGACTTGGGACAGGGAGTGCAGTACAGATACAGAGTGGAGCTTACAAAGATATGTATGGGAAGGTAAGTGTGACTTTAATCTGAATTCTTGGTCACATAGACTATTCTTACAATCCAGGGTATAATGCGCAACGTTGGTATCTCCAGCTACTGCATTAGTTTACTGCTAACTGCCATATGTTCCCATGTCAGAATATGTCTTGTAATTAGGTTCCCTTATACTGTCTGTCGCTTTGTTCTGCAGGTCGAAGGCATTGACCCAGACAATTCCAGAGCGATGATCACACTTGCCATTGGTGGAAAGGTGGTGACAGTGTCTCTGTTCTCTTTGCGATTGGTCAACAGTGCAGAATATACAAAGTATGCAAAGGATTTGAGTGAGTGCAACAACAGCAAATTATGCTGTACAATTTCCCCATAAATAATCTGTCAGTGAATGTATACCCATCGTGTGGATTGTGCAAGCCTTGGTGATATTATTCTAAACTGAGGGATGTTACCACACACACCCCCTATCCTTTTACACTGTTGTATGACATGCAGCTGGTGAGTGTGATAATATACAAACTGAGAGAGATTTTGAGTTGCCATTGTAAGAGTGTGTAGCAAGTGGGGTGTTAGTTCATCAGAGAGACTCAGCACAGGGTCTCTGGTCTCCAGCAGAGCAGCGTCTCCACACAAATCTCCTGGAGATTCGGGACATTCACTTAGCCTTGTTCCTTGTTCCATTCCATCAACTTCCATTCCATCAAATTGTCGGACTGGATAAGAATCCAGTCCAACAATGCCACAGCAGTAGCCTATGTCAATCACCAAGGCGGCACAAGAAGCAGAAGCGTGCTAAACGAGATCGGACTCATCTTTCAATGGGCAGAGACTCACCAGACACATCGGCAATCTGCATTCCGGGTCTTCTCAATTGGGAGGCGGACTTTCTCAGCAGACAGTCCCTAGATCCTGGCGAGTGGTCTCTGAAGGACAACATTTTTCTACAACTCACCCAAAGATGGGGAACTCCAGAGGTCGACCTCATGGCATCCCGCCACAACCGCAAGGTGCCTCTTTTCTTCGCACGCTGCAGGGACCCTCTGGCATTAGCAGCAGACGCCCTCACGGCTCCCTGGGACTTCCAGCTCTCCTACACCTTCCCCCCCCTTTGCCTCTTCTTCCCAGAACAATCAAGAAGTTGCAAAGGGAGCACACTACTCTCATCCTCCTCGCCCCCAAATGGCCTCGTCTCACCTGGTTCTCGGACCTGGTAAGCCTATCCGTAGACTAACCATGGACTCTTCCGTTCATCCCAGATCTTCTTCATCGGGGACCAATTCTTCATCCATGCCCAGCCAACCTCAGATTGACGGCGTGGCTATTGAGAACGCGATCCTGAAGAAAAAGAGGTTCTCGGACGATGTGATCCTCACCATGAGAGCGGCGCGTAAGCCTGTCTCTGCCAAGACCTATCACCGAGTCTGGTCTACTTACCATCAGTGGTGCCTGGATCTCCTCCACTTCTTCATTGCCAACATCCTGGCCTTCCTGCAAGAGGGGCTTTCCATGGGGCTATCCTTGGGTTCACTAAGATCCCAAATCTCAGCCTTGTCTATCCTGTTTCAGAGGCGCCTTGCCCTACATTCAGATGTCAGGACCTTTCTGCAGGGGGTGGCCCATGTTAGGCCCCCCATTCGGTCCCCTGTTCCGCCTTGGGACCTGTCTCTGGTCCTCCGATCTCTTCAGCGACCCCCCCCTTCGAGCCCTTATCTTCCATCTCTCTTTAATGGCTCATAAGGCCATCGCATCAGCTCGAAGGGTATAGGAAATGTCTGCTCTTTCCTACAGATCTCCTTTCCTTATTTTTCACCAGGACAGGGTGGTTCTCCGCACCATCTTTTCTTCCTAAGGTGGTTTCTTCCTTCCACCTCAACCAAGAGATAACTTTTCCCACTTTTTGTCCTCCTTCCAACCCTAAGGAGGTAACCCTCCATTCTCTAGATCCAGTTTGGGTCCTCAAGTACTACCTCCATCGAGTTGAAGATGTCCGCAGGTCGGACTCCCTGTTTCTCATTCCCTCGGGACCACGCCAGGGACTTCCTGCCACTAAAGCGACCATATCCCGTTGGATCAAGCAGGCCATCCAAAGGGCCTACACAGCTCAGGGATTAAGCCCCCCAGCTAGACTCGAGGCTCATTCCACCACAGGAATGAGTACGTCCTGGGCTTTCCAGAATCAGGCCTCAGCTGAACAGTTGTGCAAGGCTGCCACATGGACTTCCATTCATACCTTTGGAAAATTCTACCACTTTGATACCTTTGCGGCATCTGACACCCGCTATGGCAGGAAGGTTCTCCAACCCGTGGTGGTTAGTTCAACATAGGCCTCTACCTCCCGCCCGTAGTCCTTGGGACAGCTTTGGTATGTCCCCATTGTTCCTGTGTCCCCCAAGCAGACCAAGGAGAAAAGGAGATTTTGTGTACTCACCGTTAAATCTCTTTCTCTCCAGTCGCTTGGGGGACACAGGACTTCCCTCCCTGGTGAGGCTTTCACGTGTTCTTTCAGACATGGTCTCTCATGCATTTCTTTTCCTTGTATATAGTTATTAAGGCTTCATATTTATTGGTAACCTCCTGTTCTGTGCTTTGGTACAAACTGGTCTGGCTCCGCCTGGAAACTGGGGTATAGCAGGAGAAGGAGGGATTAGTTTGTTCTTTTTTGTTGTGTCCTGCCTCCTAGTGGTGTTAGCTATACCCCATTGTTCCTTTGTCCCCCAAGCGACTGGAGAGAAAGAGAATTAACAGTGAGTACACAAAATCTCCTTTTCCACTGCCAGAAGCGAGGAAAAGGTGTCTGGGCCCAGTTTGTCTTTTAGCCATTTTTCAATAAAGCTTTCAGGGTGTTATCCGTCTACTCGCTCTGGAAGGCCTATAACCCTTATATTGTTCCTGCATAGTCTGTTCTCTAAGTCATCAGATTTGTCCAGTGCTCCAGTTGTATTTTCTCGAATATCTTGCTGCATATGTGGAATCAAGTCCTACATATCCAAGACTCTGTTCTCCATGGCTGTTGTGCGCTCACGTATATTCTAGAGATCTTGACGCAGTAAGGATAGTTCTGTTTTTATTGCTTCCAACTGCGCCGTTGAGGTAGTACGATTTTCCATTATTGCCACCATGAGCTCACTTAGAGTTGATTCTGATATTCCCGGGATGACTGGGCAGGGGTGGGGATGGTGAAGGGGAATGACCTGACTGTGGAGGTTAGGACTGCGAGTGGGCAAAGCTTTCAAGGCAAGCTTCCGCCTCTGCTCTGCAAAATTCGAGATGGGAAAGCACGCAAAAAGCCAAAGAGTATAGAACCGGAGAACTTGATATAGCTTAAAGGAAAACTATACCCCAAACAATGTAGGTCTCTATAAAAAGATATTGCATAAGACAGCTCATATGTAAAACCCTGCTTCATGTAAACAAACCATTTTCATAATAATATAGTTTTCCAGTAGTATGTGCCATTGGGTAATCATAAATAGAAAACTGCCATTTTAAAAAATAAGGCCCGCCCTGTGGGATCATACGATTCACTGTGCACACAAACATACCAAACAAACTATACTTCTTAGGTCACATGAGCCAATTACCAGAAAGAGTTGTGTCTTTTGCTTCATCACTTCTTCCTGTTACAGTTAGAGATGCATTATTTCTGGTCAGGTGAACTCTGAGGCAGCACACAGACCATCACAACATGGGGGTTCAAGGCAAGAGATGTAAAAGGGCAATATTTACTTAATAATATTCCAGTTTTGTAAGATTCTTTAATATGCTTAAATATTCATTTTGGGGGTATAGTTTTCCTTTAAGACTTAATTATAGTTCTAAAAGGCAGTGTACTGGCAGTAGAGTTGGTTGGTGTGCACAGGGTGTTTGTGTGCCAATTTTCCTTGGCATTCAGACACAGTTTTATATGTCAGTCAACCTGGCATATGGTCACCCCTTTGACGAGCTGTTTTCTTTCTAGGGATTATTGCTGGTGCTATGGTTTGTGACAATTTCTGTACAGATTGTGTAATCCTTGGGTACAGGTTTAGGTAAATGCCTGCTCCAGTTTTGAAGCTCGATGGCTGATTTTAGCACTGGTCCCCAGGAGCGTTGTGAAAGAACGTCTGCTTGACTGCGTGGTTGGCCACGTCCCCAGTCCTTTTTATGTTTGTTATAAAACTACAATTGACAGCCATCCCTGCATGACGAGACATATTGGAGGAATGATAGATTAGATAGAAATCTGCTCTATTCTAGTCGTTTGCTGTATATTTAGGAAATAATTAACATAGATAAAACCCATTTAAAACCAGTATTACTAGGAAGGCCGTTTAACTTGTTTTTGTGCCCCAGTGTTTAAATTTATGTAATTTTGTTTTTTCCCCCTTGTTCCTCAAGGCAGGTTAAGTAAAGTACATCAGGAATCCAAAGTTGAGCCACATAGGGACAGAACCCCTGAAAAAGAGCAAGGAAGAAAAGGTGGCGAGAAACGCAGTGAGTCAAGCAGGAATGCTGATGTGAAACTAAGCAAGTCTAGCGGGAATGGTGACTCAAATAACAGAGAAAAAAGACATCGACAAAGGAGTCCGGAGCAGGAGAAAGAAAAAAAGAAGATAAGGCCTGAACCGCATGGGTGTGAACCTACTTAGATTGCTATTAATAATAACTTAGTCTTAGGGGTTGTTGTGTAATGATTTGTTTTCTTATTTTCCTTTTAGCTGGCTACGCCGTGACATAAGGGTTCGATTTATTGACAAGAATTATAAAGGGGGAAAGTACTACAATTCTAAGGTAAGTTCAGAGGTACCAAACTACTTCAGTGCTTGTTCACATCAAAATGAGTTTTCAGTAAGAATATATATTTTTTTTTTATCGATTCTTCCCCATGTTTGTTTTAGCATCAAAAAAGAACAGCCTAGACAGGCAAATGATCAGTTACAGTTGTGGCTAAATTTGTACTACCTACATGTGGCGCACTATAAACTCACTAGAAACTGTTAAATCCTAGGTCACAATCCAAATCCCCATTTCTGTTAAAATATCCATTCATGAGGTTTCTTGTGTAGTACATAGTAGGAGCACCCCAAATATTATGCCTTTATTAAATATACAACCGAAGGTCAACTAAATTGACTCGGCACTAAGGAGGTGATATCAGCCACTTCCTCTTTTAACTTAAGTAAAGTATTTTTTATTTTTGCAGCTGATTTATTATGTCTGTGCAGTGCAAGAGTACCTCAAAATTATGCTGTTGCATTTTTTTTAATATATATTTCTGATTCAAGATTAATCTTATGAAAGATGACAAGGCATTTTGATTACTGCCACTTGTACCTATGGTGGTTAAAATGCTTCATTTATATTATAGATTCTTATATATATATATATATATATATATATATATATATATATATATATATATATATATATATATATATATATGTGTATGTGTGTATATATATATATATATATATATATATATATATATATAGAGAGCAAATTTGGCACAGATATTAGCACATATAATATCTTAACTACCAGATTGTATATTATGAAAGTGTAGGGTGGTGGGTGTTGACAGTAATGCCTTTCTTCTTTATTATTGTAATACAGACGCATATAGATTTATTGTCCATTATTTTAAATAGATGTTGGTGGAGGATGTTTTGAGCCCAACAAGATGCGTGTGTCGAACAGAAAATGGGTGTATCCTGGAAGGTAAGTGAACTGTATTTTCACTTGCTTTGAATGCAAACCCTGCCTGAATCCGTTTTTTCTCTTGCCTAGATTGGGGGACACCATGGGGATAAAGATCCTGCACTTGGAGAGCAGACACTAAACAGTTAAATGACTCCTCCTCCTGCTCTGGGCTTTATCCCCAGCCTACTTCCTATTCTTCTCAGTTTTAATTTAGTGTCCTCAGAAGGAGGACTGACACTAGTGGCTCTGGAGCAAGTGGTTAGGATACTTTCCAAAAAACATGCCACACAGGGGCCAAGGTTCTCTTTTTTTTTTTTAGAGACCCTCCAGCCTAATGGTTATTTTTAATTTGTTTGCCCACTGCCTTTCCGCTCTCCGGAGGTCTGCAGGCTAAGTTCCACTGATCCCTGGGGGATCCGGTTCCCGCTCCACGGAGGCTGCACCGACCCATTACCACATGGATCCACCTCGGGCACTTCAGGCTGGCATCAAGGGTAAATATTACACCCTCCAACTCACCCCAAATGACTTCCTCAGGCAGTGGGGCCGAGGAGCCGTTGGTGGCCTTACTGCCTCCACCTGCCTGCCAGCCAGCCACCCCACCCCCCTGTCTTACTGGCCATCCACTGCCCCCTACCACCTCTTTCGTGCCCACCATCTTTCACCTTAGTGTTGCTTCTCTGTCTCCTCGTGGCTTCCCTTGGGGAGAACTGATCTCGGCCACCATCTTGGATCACGCGGGATTTCGCAGCCGCCATCTTGGATCACGCAAGTTTGGCAGCCTCCATCTTGGATTACATGAGACTTGTAGCTGGCCACTTCTCTATCCAGTGTCATCTTCCTCCCCAGTCTCTTTCTTCACAGTATAAAATGTACTTCCTGTATGCCTCCTCTGATCTTGTCTAGGCATATTAGGTGGATACTGAAATTCTTCCCTTCCACAGCAAACCATACCTGCCTAACACTAATCAGTATTCCCTCCCTTCAGGAGAGGGGATTTCCAAGATTAGGGCATAGGTGCAGTGGGAACATCACCCTGTTAGGATGACTGACATCATTGGAGATACTAAAAAAAAAATGCTGATCACTATCTCTTGAGCTGCACATTATTGTCCTTTTTTGCCTGTGATATGGCATCAGGTTTCCAAATACTTCCACTGACCCCGTACAGGCCCACCCTTCCCCCTGCTAGCAGCCCTTCGGCTATGGCTCAGCATCAGCTACGGCAAAACAATTGAGCTTGGGTGAATTGGTACACTCCTTATCTCTCCTACTACAGAGTTTGGCATGGTTACCGGAGATTATGGATAGAGTCGTGGAATATCTATCTACTTCCCAAGGTGATCCTCCCCCATGGTCAAAACACCATTCCCACTCCTCTCCAGATTCCATGGACAGCATGGAAGAATATTAAGGGAGAGAAGGGCAACTTATTGAGGGAGGACTCTGATCCAGACACTCCCTATCCTAAAGGGAGGTAGACGGACCTATACGGGCAGTCTTAGCATTAGTCCTTAGCATTCAGGACAACCCAGCCACTGCGGTTCCTGGTAATCGACCGCTTCACATTGGCTGACAATTCAAATGCCAAAGGAAATCCTCTTGAGTTTTCCAGCCTAGGACCAGTTGGCAAAAATTGCCAAATCTCAATGGAAGCCACAGACCATTGGGTCCAGCTCTCTAGACACTTACCCTTTCGAATCCCCACACTCGAGAAGGGGTGCCCAGTCCCCCTGC
Source organism: Xenopus laevis (assembly GCF_017654675.1). Taxonomy (NCBI): domain Eukaryota; kingdom Metazoa; phylum Chordata; class Amphibia; order Anura; family Pipidae; genus Xenopus; species Xenopus laevis. Next base: position 35,682,903 of record NC_054386.1, on the reverse strand, counting down.
GTGCTGCAATGGGCACCATGGGAACAATGGTTTCATCGTTGCCAGAGTTTTCATAGGCGCAACTGCACACAAGACCTCTTCAGCGGTTCATGGTCCATTCCAGAGGCAGACCCTCATGACCTAGATAGAATCATGCCAATCCCTGTCCATCTCAGGGCATCTCTACTGCAGTGGATTCAGCCTCCGTGATAGCTCTCTGGGAAGGCCTTCCCAGATCAACAATTGGTGGTCATAGCCATAGATGCAAATTTCCACAGTTAGGGAGACGCCATTCTGCTCCCACACAGAACAGGGTTAATGGAACACGACAGAACAGTCGCTTCAGATCATTATCTTTAAACTCAGAGCCTTCTTCCTCTTAATAAAGCACTGGACGGACCTCCTAAAAGGTCAACCTGCTAGGATGCAATCTGAGATTGTGCTGGTGGTTGCATATGTAAATCATGGAGTGGGCTGAGAGGACCGTACCCACCAGCCCCACAGTACACACCCCAGAGGAACATCAGGATAGTGGACTTCCTCAGCAATGAGATATGGATCGTTGCGAGGTGAGCCTCCATACAGAGGTCGCACGATTGAAGAACAATGGGTAATACCCAAAGTGGATCTAATGGTGACCAGGTATCTACCCAGCTTATTGCACAAGTCAGGGAACCTCTTGCGTTAGCGGTGGGCACTCTCGTAGCTCCTTGGCTGTACAACCTTACCAGCTCATCCAGCTTCCGAGAGTCATCAAATGGATGAAGGAACGGACTAACACCGTCTTGGTGGCACAATTTTTGCCACAAAGGGCATGGTTCACAGAGCTCAGCCTGATGGCTGACACACCTTCCACTTCCAGTTCGAGATGATCGGCTATCTCAAGGTCCAATCATCCACCCAAAATTCACCTCAGTTGACTTAACAACGTGGCCCTTGAACTAACTCAGGTGTTCCCCAGTCTATCATGCCAGCTACGTCAAGAGCTCAAAAGCTGATATTGGCAAGTATTTACAACCAGAGATGAAGTCTTTATCATTTGGCGTGTACACATTGACAAGGATCTCTACAATTTTGTATCAGACAGCAGATCAGGACCTTCTAAAGGGTGCCATACGACTGTCTCTGCCATACAAGCAGCCAATGGGACCATAATTTAGTCCTGTAATAGCTCCTAGAGGACCCCTTGACCCCCTAGATTTCATCCCTTGGTGATCTTGACAGCAAAAGGGTCCATCTGGCAGGTTTCAGAACTGGTGGCTCGTCTTCTAAGGCCAACGCATCATCTTCATGCTGATAACGCGGTACTGCGACCAATCAGGAAACTCTTCCAAACTGGCTTCAGATTCCATTGAATCAGTATCTTTTGGTTCCTTCTGTCTCTCCGAAACCCAAGACCGGCCAACGCATCATCTTCATGCTGTTAACGTGGTACTGCGACCATTCAGCAAATTCTTCCAAGCTGGCTTCCAATTCCATTGAATCAGTATCTTTTGGTTCCCTCCGTCTCTCCGGAACCCAAGACCTTTTAAGAGAAAGGCAATCTGGATGTAGTCTACACACTGGATTACTCCAGTGAGAAGCACAACAATTCTAATACGTGTGCACTCTTCTTCTCCCTGATGGCCACAAGAGGGGCCTGAGGGTCTCCATGGTGGTAATTGCCAAATGGATTCGATTTACCAGCCTATGCAATTACAGGTAAGACAGCCCCGTTTCGAGTTCCGGCTCATGCCACACGTGAAGTCAGTACTTCATCAAGCGTCAGCTGAGCAGATAGGAAAGACTATACCTTCAAAGGTTACAGAACTCTCACACAACCCTCAGCCGAAGCTAGCTTTGGGAGAAAAGTGTGGAAGGATGTGGTTTTCTGAAAACAAATAAGGTAGATGTCCCACCCTCATGGGTAGCTTTGGGTCATCCCCATGGTGCCTGTGTCCCCCAATCTAGGCAAGAGAAAGAGGGATTTTTGTACTTACCTTTAAATCCTTTTCTCTTCGCCTACATTGGGGGACACAGACCTTCCCTTCCCGGTTATCTGATTCTATTCTATGCTGTGTAACACGTACCTGTTCACTACCGTTGTTCAACTATGCACTCTGGGGTGAGACTCCTCCTCTCATTAGGGTTCCTTATACATACTTGTTCTTCCTTCTTCGGTGTAAAAACTGAGGAGAACAGGAAGTAGAGCAAGAGGAGGAGTCATTTAACTGTTTAGTGTCTGCTCTCCAGCTGCACGATCTTTATCCCATGGTGCCTGTGTCCCCCAATGTAGGCGAAGAGAAAAGGATTTAACGGTAAGTACAAAAATCCCTCTATTTATAAACTCATAAAGGCTTCACATGCTTATTAATGTCAGCAGCAAGGCTTCCTGCATTGCAGGCATTACTGATGATGCTGTTATCGTGCTGTAAGGCTACAGTGTATTTTTGATCTCTGTTGTCATGGTAGGAAAACCATTGTGCTCAAATGCCCATTTTTGCATGCTGCTGCTTCCTTTAGACTTAAATGGGACTCAATAGAGCACACTCTCTCTCTCATTAGATATCAGACAAGACATGCTGGAGACAATCATACCTAAGGAAGAGGGAGAACACGTAATGGTAGTATTGGGAAAGTATCGTGGTATGGTAAGTGATATTTCATTGTCATGTAACTATTATATGGGACAGTAAAGTCTAGCCAGTCCCATGGGTATCCTACGCAGGATGACAAAAGGTAAAATTTAGCAAGGGTGACAATGAATAGCAGAAGAAAGCAGGGAAAATAACGGAAGGGAAAGAGGATCATCTGAAACAGAGAGTCGTTTTATGGCTACACCTGTCCAGTGTTGCTACCCTTAGTGTACTGAAAGTATTTTGTCTGCTTAACATGTGTGCAAACTTTTCATTCTGACCTTATCCACTCTTCTCACTGTGCATTCGTATACTGCTGAGATGATAATAAAGTTTACTTTGACTTTGACTTGACTTTTTAGGTTGGGAAGATTCTTCACAGAGACAAGCAGAAAAGTAGAGCTTTGGTCCAGTTACAAGGGGAACATGACTCTGCGGAAACCCTGAGCTATGATGCCATTTGTCATTACACTGGGGCACAGGATGACTAAGGCCTTCAACAGATTCACTTCAAGGAGGCAACTTTGTATAATGATATATTGTTGCATTTTTTATTTAATAACTGTAAATAAACCATTTTCTATACAAAGTGAGTTTCTGCATTACTGTGGTGAAACCAACAGTTTAAAGCTTATGGCACATAGAAGGTTTTGATCACTGCAGATCTCTCAAAGAACTGCAGTAATTGCAACCAGTTCAAGATTTTAAATGAAAATGCCCTCTGTAGCAGACATCAGTGGGTATCACGCTAATGTGCCCCATGCCTAAATAATACTCACTGACACATGTAGCAGGTTTTAATTTAGTTCCATTGAAAAGAGTAAAAGGTAAACGACAAGCGCATGCATAGTGTAAGTCAGTGTAATAATAACATGAAAGACAAGGTAGAAAACCATTCACAGAAACAGGAAGGTTTGCCCTGTAATGCTCTAGTGCTGGAGGGTGATCAGAGGTTCAGCCTGAAGGTCTGTTTTGGGTAGAGTAAATATTTGATCTTCTAAATACTCTGAAGCCCTATTTGATGGTAATTTAGAGTGAGATTTGGGGTAAACATTTGCTGTCTAAATATCATTGAAAGTAAAGCCAAATGATTTACAACTGCAATATTGTCCTATATCTGTAACCTTGTGATGAGGTGGCCCCAGTCAAATTTTATACCTCAAATGGGCTTTGGACCAAAATAATTACAAAGCCACTGCTCTTCACCAATGAGATGCCCTCCACAATTCATCACTAGGAGCAGAGGTGGAGCAATGGGTTTTTATATTTTCTGGTCCTAGCACCTTTTAAAGTAGAGTTTCCAGAATATTGATCAGTGCTGTTGAGGCTGTTGGAGTTTTTGAGTTTCATTTTTTTTTTTTTTTACTATTTTTTAGTAACGTTATTTTTTTTTAAAAATGGTGTGACATGAATTTATGGGGGTTATTTATCAAATTTGTCCAAATGCCAAAAACTTGAAAAATTTGAGTACTATAAAATCCGAATTTAAAAAAAAAAAAACTCCGATAATCCAGAATCTCAGACCTGACAAGGTCAATGGGAGAAGTCCCAAAGGTAGCCTGATCTGCACTGGGTTTCGAACAATAAGCCAAAGATTTTGTGGTTTTCGGGCAAAAGTTTTTGGTCGTATTATCAGAAAAATTTGTACAATTTGATTTTTGTACATTTTTTTTCCCCCTCACAGGATATTTTTGGAAAAATGTCTTGATAAATGAGGGTAAAAAACCTGTGCATATTTGGTCGGAGTGGTTTTTGATATTTTCGAATTTTGCTAAATAACCCACTAAGAGTGCACTCTTTCTTTAGATGTTTGATTTCCCTGTTTCAAATGAGCCTTACATTGTGTAGTACAATTGCAGCCGTGCCATAATTCATTTAGACACGTCTGCAAATTGTGGGATTGAATGTCTCCAAACTGATGGTGGCATTTTTTTATTTATGTGTTAATTTACCATTGATTGTGTTCAGTGGTTTATATGTATGTTGGATTTCGTTGTTTATTTTGCACCATTTGAAACATTTTTATGTTAATACAGAGATGATTATTGGCCATGGCTATTATTATGCATGGCTGTCAACGCACTGTGCATTTGTGCTGCTTAAATATGCTCTTGTTATGGACACCTATATTCGGTTTAATCCGGCTGCTAAAAATGATTTTAAAGATAATTAACCACAATCCGACATTCTCAGTTTAAGAAGTTAAGCAAAAAGTATAGGTAATTGGTTGCTGTGTTAAATTTAGAACCTGTCTTCGCAAGTGAGTCCTGGTAGCTGGATTATAGTCCAGGTATGGGTTCCATTATCCATTATTCCATCACCCATAAAACTAATTCCAAATTTTAAAGATGTTTTTCTTTTTCTCTGTAACAGTTAAACCAGTACCATGTATGTGAGCTTAACTAAGATATAATCAATCCATTTTAGAGGCAAAGCAATCTTATTAGCTTCCGGGAGATTTAGCTGTCCGGCGACAAATCACCTCTTCTTCAGGCGACTAATCTCCCCAAAAAGCCTTCCCTCCAGCTAGAATCGAAATCGCTGGCGTTCTTTGTTTTCCGAAGTTGTCCAAAGTTTCCTCGTGTGGCAACTTCCGGCAGCTTCGGAAAACAATGCAATCCGAGTGCCATCTCGCTGAAGATTTAGATTCTAGCTGGCGAGAAGGCTTTTCTGGCAGATTAGTCACCCGAAGAAGAGGAGATTTGTTTCCCATTATACAGTAAGCACTATGGTACATGGCCCTTTTGATCCACATTACTTTTTCTAGCTAAAGCAGTATCCCTGAAGCTGTGAAACTACATGGGTTTATCAAGTAACATGGGAAGGGCTGCAACCTGGTTGAGTAGGTTGAGATGGTCCTGACAGAAGTAGATTGTTCAATCAATATTAAATTCCTTGTGTGCCATAGCCCTGCAGTATTAAAGAGGTTGTTAACCTTTGAATTCACTTAAAGTATGATGTAGAGAGTGATATTCTGAAACAATTTGCAATTGGTTTTCATTTTTTTATTATTTGTAATTTTTATATTGTTTAACTTTTTATTCAGCAGCTCTCCAATTTCAGCAATCTGGTTGCTAGGGTGCAAATTACCCTTGCAACCATGCACTGATTTGAAAAAGAGACTGGAATATGAATAGGAAAGGCCTGAATAGAAGATGAGTGATAAAAAGTAGCAATAACAATACATTTGTAGCTTTACAGAGTATTTGCTATTAGATGGGGTCAGTGACCTCCATTGGAAAGCTGGAAAGAGTTGGAAGAAAATGGCAAAAAATTAAGAAAAAAACTATAAAAAAAATAAATATTGAAGACTAATTGAAAAGTTGCTTAGAACTGGCCATTCTATAACATACTAAGAGTTAAGTTAAAGGTGAACCACCCCTTTAAGGCATAAGTGTGACAAATGGAAAAATGTTCAACTGAATATTTTTTGGTACTGACGCATCCAGGGTATGCCCATGTGAGAGATCTAAGTAACAGCAGAGGGCACCACTTGACCATATATGTGCCATTTTATGAAACGATTGCAGAAGCAACCCGAAAATGCTTTCCCACAGGCAATAAAGTAAATTGCCACTGGTAAAATGCTGCCGTTGAAATGAGAGAAGGGAGTAGATGACACACACATAAATGTTCCATTGTGCTATTTTGGTACATCTGTAACTATACAGTGAGATCAACATGTACTTCAAAGGGGTGGGTCAGACGTAAATTAACTTTTATTATGTTATTGAATGGCTAAGCTTCATATTTTTGTTGTTGTTTTATGGTTTTTGAATGATTTGCCTTTGTCTTCTGACTGTTTCCAGCTTTCATAAGGGGGGTCACTGACCCCATCTAAAAAAACAAATGCTCTGTAAGGCTACAAATGTATTGCTATTGCTACTTTGTGTTAATTGTTTTTCTTTTCAGGCCTCTCCTATTCATATTCCAGTCTCTTATTCAAATGAATGCATAGTTGCTAGGGCAATTTGGACCATAGCAAGATTGCTGACAATTCAAACCGGAGAGCTGCTGAAGAAAAATCAAAATAACCTGCAGGGGGTCGGGTACCCGCAAAAGCCTGCGGTACCTTGCGGGTTGAGGGGAGAAGTTCTGGGTGCGGGTAAAGTCGCGGGTTCGCGGGTCTTCTCAATAGCGATATTTACTCCTTTTTTCTTGTCACGGCTACTTCCAATGACGTCACTTCTACTTACAATGACAGCAATTCCTGTTTTACTCCTTTTTTTCTGATCACATCTACTTCAGAAAATGTCACTTCCGGTTTACAATGACATTACTTCCTGATTCTTGATGGTCAGTGGGTTGTGGGTCCAGGTTGCGGACAAGGTACTTGGGGGTAGGGTTGGGTAGCAGTTCCAAGCGGGTAAGAATGCGAGTTTGGGTCGGGTACAGGTCCCAAAAAATGGACCCGCGCAGGACTCTAGTGGGCGTTATTCTGCTACCACACGGGTTGCCACCTGGCCAGTATTTTACCGGCCTGGCCGGTAAAAATACTGCTTGGTGACAATGTTATTAATAATGTAAAACCATAAAAATATAGGATGGCCGGTATTTTTTTTTCCAGAAAAGGTGGCAGCCCTAGCTACAGCAAACTCAGGAGAGGGTAGGAGGGACCAGTCCTGCAACAAAGCCGGGTACCCAGACGGGTTACCTGTGGACTATCTGCAGAACCAGGTACTCGGCAGTTTCTGCCCAAAACCCAACCACCTTGCAGGTATTCCACGGGTACCTGACCCGATGCAGGACTCTAGTGGACGGGACCTGGGACAAAAGGGGCCTAGTAAGGTCCCATGATTCCTATCTTGTATTTTACTAGCCAGGAAAAATGATGATTGTTGCCAGTGTTATCAATCAATCAGGTAGATTCGCTGCCACTCACAGGGTGGTGGGGGCCAGAAATATACTTTGCTATGGGGCCTAGGCTGCAACTTTCTTTCCCAGCTGTAGGTAAGGGGCATAACCCTAATTCATAAATTGGCATGCTTAACCCATCCCACCACCCCACTGACAAAATACTCAGTGCAGCCTGTGCAATGAAGCCTAAACCCCCCCAACGCCTGCAGAACCATGGAGATGGAGCTAGAAATTCCCAGAATGACAATGGACAATTCGCTTCTAGGTACACAAAACGTTTGGTTCAGTGGTGACATCTGCTGGCCGCAGTGCTGTAACTACAAGCTGAAGCTGTACTAATATTAATGGATTATTCCCTCTCGTCTGTCCAGAAGTCTACTGAAAGGCGGCAGTACCAACAGCTCGGCTAATTCCAGTTACCCACAAGTTTCCTCCGAGTCACAACACAAGGAATAGCCCTTAACTTACTCCTGACCTGTTTCCATCTAGTGTAGCCACCCTGTGGGCTAAACCATATGAAGCATACAGGAGGGGTGGCTGAACATTTCAACATTGCCTCTGCAAAATTGCCATTCAGTGAGCCATAAGCATTTGACTGACATTAAATAGATATTATCAATTGTAATAGATTAATTTACAACAAGTTACCTAGCGAATGTGTTCATAGTAGGAGCCGAAAATGAACAAATCTCCCCCCACAGGACAGCAAACAATGGTACGCCCGGTTGCTATGACTACTACAGTGCATTTTACACAGACATCTCTCTTGGGCTAAGCAAGTAAGTTGTGCTCGGTAAATCCTTGTTCCTAATCCAATAGGTTGATTATATGAATGTACCAGGGTGCCATGTGAAGCTCTGGGATGTTTAATTCCCATATAAATATCCCTCACACATTTCTGTTTTATTCAGCTGGGAACATTGCCTGTCCCTAATATCTGCCATATTCCTGTGTGAGAGCATTGCCTGTCCCTAATATCTGCCATATTCTAACTTGCTGCTAGCTCCTAATATCTGCTGTATTCCTGTCTGGGAGCAGAACCTGCCCTAATAGCTGCCATATTTTCACTTGGGATCAGTGCCTCCCACTAATATCTCCTATATTCCAGTTTGGGAGCAGCGCCTACCCCGAATATCATATTCCCGACTGGAAACGGCACCTGCCCCAAATGTCGGCCATATTCCTGACTGGGAAGCGTTGTTTCAGGAAAATATTGTACCTGTGGGAATTAAAGTGAAGGAGCTGCTCTTTAGCCCATCTATTGTCTGCAATGCAACTCATATTTATGTCCTATGCCTAAATTAGCAGCTGTTCAATCTGTATTGTACACTGATGTCTTGTCATGGATCCACTTTTTATAGCAACCAGGCAGTGGTTGAAAAGACAAATTGGGACATGAATGGCCGGGCTAGAAAGATCATTCATAACATCTGTTTTATTGTCATTGAGGAACAAATGTCCTTTGATGGCCATAAGCCAGCTCTGCTACAGCAATAGTTTGCACCACACGTATCCCTATCTGGGACTTCAACAAATAGGCTAAAGATGTCTTGGGGGGCCATCCACTGACACACCCTGCAGTGTAACATGTTTTCACAGTAACAAGTTATAGGCTCAGCTGATTTTTATATGTACTTCTTCAGACATGTATAAGGTGGACTTGCTTCCAGATCCAAAAGAAATTGCTGCCATTGAGCGAAGGAGGAACCAAGAGCAGCAGAGGCAAAGCCGGATATTTAATGCCAAATGTCGGATAATTGGGGTAAGTTGGTGCAGCTCTGCCTGCTTCGTTCAGTCTCTGTAGAATGAATGATATGTAATGTATTTGTTCTCATTTAGGTCGATGTACAGACACTGGACAAACAGGTGCAGGAGCTAAAGGTGAAAGAAAGAGCTGAGAAAGCTAACAATGAGGCATATGGTAAGTACTCCAAAAAGACCCACACTTATGTACTGCTAAAAAGTAGTTGGTCGTTTTACCACCTCACAGAATTCTAAGGGCAGTAATGGTTGGTAGGGCTCACTTACCCAAGCAAACCTTTGATAAGATCATTTGTTTCAGTGACGTTGCTGTCAGCCCTCATCAGTATACCTTTAATTTGGGCCTCCACAATGACTGGGTCTACTGGCTATATTGTCACACCCCAGTTTAAAGTCTATTTTAATAAATGCGAGGTAAAATAAAGTTATCCAGCCATTTTGTTGAATAACCTGCCCTCTGCACTCACCCCCTGTTGATTGCTTCAAGGCAGGACACATTATATATATAATATAGAGTGTTTAGATGCTCAGGCTCTTTTTTGATTGAACTTCATTTGAGATTGGCTTTTAGGGGGCAGTCAGGCTCCTGGCATGTGCAGTGTACTAATAGAGTTCTGGGCATTATATAATTTCTCAGTGGACTTACAGACCCCCTCCCATATCTCCTCTTCTGTGCAGATGCTGAAAGGCTACTGAATGATAGAATAACCCAAATGCTGGAGCAGAGGCAGGAACAGTTGGCACAGAGCTTGGAGAAAGCAGTGCAGGATTTCAGGGACCAACATCAGCAGCCTCATACTTGCAGGGACTTTGACCTTAATGACCCTGAAGCCCTGAAGAAGGACAAACCTGCCCGAGTGGGGGATGAAGACCTGAGATGTGGGCCTGCCAGCTTGCAGAAATTCGCTGGAGAAGATCTGAATGAGAAGGAACGGAAGAAGATACAGATGGACCTGACCAAAAAGTGGTTCTTAGATCAGATAGAAGATAGGCAGAGAACCCAACGCCAGGCAAAGTATGCAGGTCAGTCTCTGCCTATACCAGTTATTTGTATCCTGTATTTGTAAAAATGTTTTTTTTTTCACTGTAGAATTCTGTTTTTTTTGTTGTGGGTGGATGTTCAGCTATCATTTGTTGGTTGTTCAGACAAAGCCTACTTGGTCTACTACATTAGGTACCATATTAGATAATGCAATATGTTTGTGTGGAACCTACAAAAACACTGGTGACCATATAATGAAAGTGTGCATTTAATGGTGATTAGGTATTTCAACAGTAAAGTCTGTTAAAAACCGCAGGGTGCTGTTAATTTGCATTTGAGGCTATCTTATCTTACTGAAGCATCTAGCATCCCTCAGCCTTCAGTATTTTCTGGGATTCTGGTCTGGCAGCTGATGTTTAACACCCAAATGTTTGGGGCAGGTGCCACAGGGATATAATCAGTGAAGTGAATCACATACTGTATGTGGTTGGTTCAATAAAGGGAAACTGAATGAAACACTGATTTACTAATGTCTTGCCAAATAGATAACTTAAATGACAAGAAGAGGGTAGAACTGGATGAAAGGGCTCTGCATCTGAGCGCCATGGAAGAAGAATGCAGGAAGGCCATTAGTCTGGCCACCAAAAACTACAACGAGGCCCTGGTGAGTTAATAGACTGTCTGGTATGGCAGGAAAGAGTGGCTCTTTATATTTCACTGTGGAGAGAGATTAAAGCCAACTATCTCATCCCTCCAAACCTGCAGGCTTTGGAAGCATCAGAGCTCAAAAGGCTGAGGAATCAACAGGAGCAAGATGATAATTTTGCGGAGATCTATAACCACCTGACGGGAGACATTTTAACAGAGAACCCTGCTGCTGCCACCAGTAGTTATGGTGCCCAACGTGTTATACCCGATCGCTGGAAGGGTATGAGCCCTGAGCAGCTTCAAGCTATATGGGAGACCCAGGAACAACAACGCCAGGAGAAGCAGGTAGAGGCATAAAAACTGTTACCTGGGCTATGCTACCAATATGCCTGGCTGACTATGGCTTTACTGCCTGCTCGCCGCATTCCTTTTTATGACTGATATTTATCCAAAGCAGGGGGTATATGGTATTAACTTTGTGCTCTGTAGATAAGGTTTGCTGCAAAATGTCACTGATTTAAGACAAGGTGCATTCTCCATAGGGTTCTATTGTCGCATGCTGAGGGAAGTGCAAAAACAGAAGGGTAAAAGTTGTTCCTTATATCTAGGTTCCTTCATTTAGTCATATCATGTAATGCATTTATATGGGTACATGGAGCCTGTGGCAGGTAATGTATCTGAGTATAAGTTGCTTGACATAACTACATGTATTTTGCCTTTAAGGGGTTAAGTTATTTGGTATAGTTACTAGTATGTGAGTGTGTGGAGCCTGTTTATAAGAAAATAAATATATAAATAATAATTGGAATGTAGATGGTTTCAGACCTGCAGCTCCAGATGAGCTCCAACTCCCAACACCCTTCTGACTTAGGTAGTTTCAGTTCAGTAACTCATGGAAGGCCACAGATTTCTAATTTTTCTGCAGTTAATGACTGATAAATGGCACGTCTTTCTTTCAGAAGCTGAATGAGCAGGAGAAGCAGATGGAGGTTGAGTGGGACAAGCAGAGGGTTTTGGCAGCCCGGGCATCAATGACACTGGAACAGCAGGAAATGGAAATGAATAAAGAGTTGAGGAAGAAATTGGATTTATATAACCAGCAGCTGAGCAAAGAGCAGAAAGCACAGTGAGTGACCAACACGGGCCTTGCACATGCCCTGCTTCTTAATTTCTCTGAAGTGCAATAATATATCTCCACCAGTGTGGGAAATCAGTGTCATGGGGTACACAACTAGGTTTATAAGTTGCCAAGTACAGCAAGCCATATGCAAATGGGGTAATAGCACTCACCTTTTGAAAAATTTAAGATGGCCAATAATCAATCAGATTATTGGGGTGTCTATGGGAGCCCACCAATCACAAACCATATCCACAAACTATGGATATGTTTTCATCCAGGAATTGGACACAGTTTGAAAATGTCATCTGCCGATTCACCATCCAGGCCAATGCATAGTACATCGGCAGAAATGAAGAGGAGCAGCAACTCTATTTGTGCACTTTCTTTCCATGAGCAATTGGAACAACATAAAGTTGGCCATACCATAAGTAGCCACTTGTGTGGCCCAGTTTGTTTGGACCATGGCTTTATCAGTCAGCAAACATACACCTTTACTCAAAATACTAATGAAGGCATAAGCATAACTTCCAAATCCTGAATGGAATTGGATGGCCAGCAATGGAAGACAAGTGCTGTGCGTAGTTCACAGGATACAGTACAGAATGCACAATGTTGCTGGGCATCCATTCTGTGTCTATTTGAAAGTATACATAAAGGTAAGAGCTGCCTTATTATTCCCCTTAGACTGTACATCATATGACATATATTTTGTTAATGTCAGTAGCAACTCCTCTGAAGCAAAAAAGTCATATATGTGAGAAGTTAGAATCCTGGCATAGTGGAAGAAAGATTTCAGTTGGCGGCTCTTGTAGTGAACCCCAATGGTGTATTGGTCCCTGCCCATTATATGCAGATAAAGTGGAGAATGTCTCTCCCATTTAAACACTAAATGACATTTCCCTTCTGTTTCCCCTCTGTCTAGCCTGGAATATCTGGAGAAGGAAGTGTATACTAACAACCCCACTGCCCACTTCTACACTCAGTTCAACACCACCAGCCGCTGACTGCTGGGACCTTGCTAAGGTGCTACCTCTTGCCTCCAAGCTGATGTCGGTGATGCACAGACCTGGGACATGTCTATGCTTTGCTATATTTGTTCTTTTAACACACCAATAAAGTAAAAGCATTTGTGAAAAAGCTTTAATTTCACTTTTATTGAGAGATTTGGGATTTTCTTTACTGCTTAGATCATCTCAGCCAGAACGTCAGCATTCATTTACATGTTCTCTTTGGAATACTGCAGTGAGATATGTTTATATACCAAGTGATGGACAACTTTGGCAATGGTGAACTAGACTTCGCAAAATATTTTCAGGGCCGTCTAACTGTTGGCAATTAGATAATTTTCTTGATACTGATTTGGAGATATTAATTCTTGTGTAGCTTTTTCTTCATTCCCACTTTTTATCCATTTTCTCCCTATGTGTGTTACCTGCTGGTGGTGCAAAATCTGGAAAAGTCTCTGGAAAGCACCTCGCATAATATTGTGCAAGAAGATCTTGTTGGGTGATACCAGGTGGCTGATCTTTGCCATGCACTCCTGCCATATGGGGTCTGAACATTCTCTAGGGTGCACTCTATTTCAAGTGTTACATTGGAATATTTAGTCTGCAGCTCTAAGGCAGCACTAAGTCAGAAGAGATGGTGGGTAGGCATGGAATCCATACCTTGTCATGCTCAATACTTCAATGCCTCTAGCAGCTGTAAGTGAATTGGCTGCTTTGTGGGTTTTTACAGCCAGACATTACTTGTTGGACACTTTACGTAGGTACAGGGTCTCAAGTCCAGTTTATAGGTCCTGCGCACATTAATGGTGGTGGAGACTTCCCATCAAGATGTTTCAATGGTCGCCCTGATTCCTTAAAAATTTCTAAGGTGCGACTTCCGGGGGGGTGGGTGCAGCCCAGGGGGCTCAGGAAACTTTGTCATATGGGGCCCTGTGATTTCTGATGACGGCCCTGTCTGTCATCATTAGATTGTTACTGAATAGCTATAATAGACATATGTGTGGCATTGATGGAAGCCTGATGCAACTTACTCTGTACAGAAAGGGTTGGTAAGTATAAATCTGCTGCTCTGATTCCAGAACTAGTCAACATTTATACTGCATCAGTGTGAGCCTGATACATCTTCTCCTGTCCAGAAAGGGTTTGGAAAGTTTAAATCCGCTGCTCTGATTCCAGAACTAGACAGGCTGTTTCCCTAGACAGAACACAGAGAAGAGCACTTACATTAATAAGGGGAATTAGGTGGATATCAGAAGGGAAGACAGCTCTTCAAACTGGGTCCAATCATTTACTTAGATAAAAGAAGGGGCACCTGATGATTACATTGTGAATATATACAACAATCCTCAGTATCTTGACATTCCTTCTGCAACCCAGTTAAAGCTCCATTCGTGCATTTCTGATCCTGTAAAGGTGGCCATACACTATTACCGTATATACTCGAGTATAAGCCGACCCGAGTATAAGCCGAGGTACCTAATTTTGCCTACAAACACTGGGAAAACATATTGACTCGAGTATAAGCCTAGGTTGAAAAATGCAGCAGCTACTGGTAAGTTTTCCTAAATTTGGTCACAACAAAAATCTAATTAATGAAATGGCTCACTACATTCTTTACATACCTCTTACTCTGGTCTCTGAAAAGCAAACAGCTCAGCTGCTTCATTCATTTGTTCTTCCTGCTTCTGTCCTGCTTGCTCAGCCCTTTAACCCCTCCCTTCAGAATTGTCACTGCTATCCCACAGCCACAGTCCTAGAGGGTATTAACCCCTCTGCCACTACCCTTTATAGTCTCATAAATGACTGCTGTTCTGCAAGGAATTCCATTAAGTAAGGGATGACAGCCTCTTGATGAGCAGTTTATATTGACATTTAATGTATATAACTGGACAGCTAAATTAGCACTGGTTATTCGTGTGCTAGCTGCGCTGTTAGCACAGCCAAAACGTGCAGTATAATTGCTCCAACAAGGGAAGCAGGTTACAGGCTGTGGTGGAGACACAGCCGAGCTGGGGGCAGTTGCCCAAAGGGTAACCCAAAGCCCGAGGGTCCCCGGGGAGTGGGCGTTAGACTTGCATGCTGCTGCCTAATTAGCTGCACTCGTAGAAAAAAAATCCGGTACCTGCAGGCGGGCGGATCAGCCTGTCCCTCCTCTGTGTACGTGGGAGGCTACTGATGCTGCCGAAACCAGGTCGGATTGTATCGCTGCCGAACTCCAGATATCACTTCCCACACTCACATACATGCCAGGACGCGCCGCTCGTCAAGTCAACGTGATCGCGCAAACAGTGCGCATTCATACTTCCGTCGTACAGTCTTAAGTCACGCCTCTGTACCACCCACGTCTTCCTTTTCATCGACTCCCAGGGGCGTGCGCAGAGAGAAGGCATCGGGAGAGGGCTTGTCTGCAGGTACTGACTCGAGTATAAGCCGAGGTAGACTTTTTCAGCACATTTTGAGTGCTGAAAAACTCGGCTTATACTCGAGTATATACGGTAGATCCGTATTATAACCATATTTGAAAAAGCAGAAAATGACCAATATAACCAATCATTGCCAAGAATCCCTTTATTTACACAGCAATAGAGACTGCACAGCAATATACAATGAAGGCATGGGGTTGCTGTACAGCGCACATGTGAGTGTCTATATACAAAGTGATACTAAATTATTTACAGGCCACACAAGTTCCAGTTTCAGTTCTAGATCTGGCATCTGCAGTGCTGTGATCCAACATGCGCCATATTGCCCTCCTGCTACCAGGAGCTTGAATATTTAATATTCTGACAACAAGCTCATTTTACTCTCTTTGCTGTGCATGTGGTGCAGGTTTTAACCCCTATCATATGTACACAAAACACCTTAATAAAATAATAAAAGCTTCACAGTTGCTTGAGGATAGTGTAGGGGCTTCATCCCCTCCGAATGGCCGGAAACAATATATATATATTATACGTTTGTGCAAACAAGTTTAATTCTCCCCCCCCCCCTTTCTCTTACCCCACTATCCCCTTCCCACCCCACCAGGGCTGATGCAGCCATTTTTTACACATGATATGTCAGAGCCCATCTGCTCCCACTCCCAAGAAGTACAGGTAACATTTTCTCTGGATATATTTGCAAGAGCACCACCCAGAGAGAGATTCTCATCTTCTTGCATGAGACCCTGCTCCCTTTGAATTACCAAATGAATGACCTGTATCAGGTCCTTTGTGTTCGATGCTAATTCTTTTGTGGCATTACAGTAATTTTTGGTTGAATTTTGGCAGAGTCTGTCAGTTACAGGGTTGGACTGGCCTGCAAGAATACCTGTGGTTCTTCTGATGGGCCCAAATCTGTGGAAATGCTCATTCTCACATTTCTTATCCCCCCAAGGCTATATAACCTCTATACCGTTTGGCACTGTCTCCATGTTATTGTTAGGAGAGTGTGCCTGGGATGTCAGGTTCTCTACTGTGCTTTAGGCGGTCCAGTCCCCCAATGGTTAGATCATATATGTAAAATGTATTGGCAGTTGTAGATTAACAAGTGTGAGCACTTTATTTAGGTATAGAAGCAGGAATGATCATCCCATGGGGATTCTTGCACTATGATTAAAAAGAGTCCTGTTTAAAGTGCTTTCATTAACAGTCAATGGAAGGAGATGTTGAAACAATTGAGCAGCTATGTGTGCTATTTACTGTTTCAACACTAGATGGCACTTGTGGATCGTGGTTCCCAAACTCTAGAGGTTTTTGGAGACACTGGGGGAAGGACACTCATCCTGAAGGTTAGTTAGGGTAAGAACTGGGGAGTAGGCCTAATTGATCTTGAATGTCAGTGTGAGATTAGGTGTGACTATGGCACTATACAATACACTAACACACAATTTTATCTTAGATTTGTAACCTTGTTATGAGCTAAGAGTGGCCCCTGGTCAAATATTGGTCCTGAAAAAACTAGACAACCTATGCCCAAGGAGTTCTGTGACCAGTATGTTATATGCTTTTTTTTTGTCTTTTTACTCTAGTCTGCAATAAGCAGTGATGGATGGACACAGAGACACAGTCTTCATGCAGTGATAATGAAGAGTCTTCTCTGGAGGGTGCAGCAGCCATTTTCCATCCAATGTCTGCCATTAGTTAGACATACCCAATCTGGGTTAAGTCTTTCCATCCAAGGGGTCCAATAATCTGCTTCACAGTGTGTTACTGGCCCTTTGGCAGAGATGATGTGTATATATATAAAAAAAGTGCTGATATTCCTCTGTAAAGATTCTGACCCGACAAGGGCCAACCGAGTCCGTTCTGCGTCTGTCCTCTTTCCCCAAGTCCTGAATGTTTTATAATTCACTGAATCTCACTGACGGCTCCAGTTTATGTGACAGAGCTGCCAGCACCTTGTCAAACTTGTCATATCTCTCCCCCTGGCAGCCCGAGGCCCCCCGGCTTCCCCACAGCATCCGCATCTGGAATTCTGTGCTTGAAACTTCTAAGAGATCGGATCTGGGATGGAACCCTGAAGCAGAAAGCAGAGGCAGAAAAAAAGGGTGATATTAAAGGTGAAATATAGTAGCATGGGGCAAATTGCAAAGTTAAAACCTGCACTTTGTACCATGTTCTGTGCTTAGCACCCAGAATGGACTAAATTACATGGAACATGGAACATGGTAGTAATTTATTTTCTTATAATACACAAAAGCCATGAATATCCTGTAAATTATATCCTTATAAACGGTGAGTTCTGATGTAATTTCTGTCACATGACTCACTGAAACTTGTGTATTATAATAAATAAAGTACCCCCAGTTGCAAAATATGAGGATATTAGAAGTTACCTCGGAGTTCCATGACCTGTATAAAAACACTCGGCCTTCGGCCTCGTGTTTTTATATGGTCATGAAACGCCTCGGTAACTTATAATATCCTTATATTTTACAAAAGGGGGTACTTTATTTACTATATATATGGCAATATTCCCCAATGAGTTGGTGCAACATAGTCTTAAGCACTACTTACCTTGTAACCTCATCTCTGTGTTGGTACGGTAAAGGCCTCCGTGATGTGCCACCATCCGGGCAGCCTCCAAGTGTGCCATAACCACTTCTACACCATTATCAGAATTGTCCCAGGGCTCCCCACCGTCTAGCAGAGGGCTGTCTCGCTCGAGGAGGGTGATGAGGGGTATGATGTGAGGGAAGGTTGTGTTGCTCAGAGGTAGGCTTTCTGCAAACAGATACATAGGATTTGTCATTTCCATTTAGCCAAATCAGAACCCTTTGCTTGTAATTTCCCATTTCTAGTAGGGATGCACCAAATCCAGGAGCGGGGAGGTAAATAGCGTGACTTTTTGTCACAAAACAAAGAAGTAAAAAATGTTTTCCCCTTCCCACCCCTAATTTGCATATGTGGATTTGGTTCAGTATTCGGCTGAATCTTTTGTGAAGGATTCGGGGGTTCGGCCAAATCCAAAATAGTGGATTCGGGGCATCCCTAATTTCTAGTGCTCCTTTGAGCAACTAATGCATAAAGCTGTTAGTAAAAGGACCTCACCTTTTCCCTCATTCATGCTCTTTAAAAATGGCTTCAGCTTCTTCTCATACAAGATGGCTCCCTCCGTGTGCCTCTGCCTTAGTGCTACCCATGTTTGCTCCAGACGAGAGATCTAAGAGACAGCAGGATGCAAGTGCCATGGTTACTGCATGTGGTCAGGAAGCTGTTACAACATGGAGTTCTACCCTCTTGGGGGCTCACCCCATGTTCTGACACATCCTTTCTCCAAGAAGTAAATTATTTAGTAAATTGTTAAAGTCTCTAATTAGGTTAAGCCATGGAGATTGACATAATTGGCCCTCCCAGGGGACCAAATGGACTGTACCTGTGACATTTCCAGTGCGTTCATCACAGCAGCAAAACTGAACATGTTTCCCATGGTGCCTTTTAGCTCCGCTGCCAGCTGGATAGTCTTGTGCAGGAGAGCAGCCCTCTCTTCAGTGCTCCCCGTGCAACCCAAGATGTCCACTGCGATCATGATGGACATGGTGTGAAACCTAAAGAGGCAAATGTTATAAGGTCAGATTGGTGAATGGAGGGGGTAGGGATTGTATTTGGAGACAGAAATAAATTGCATTTTTTTTTTCAATCCCACAGATGAAAAGATACGAGTGCAATTTAACACCAGCGATAGTGAATTAGCCTCAAAATCTGGATGCAACTTGGCACTTTAGGCCACAACTCCACCTGCTTTATGGTATGTACATTAGTATTACATATGCCCATGCCCTGTTCGGTATTCGGCCAAATCTTTCACGAAAGATTCGGGGGTTCGGCTGAATCCAAAATAGTGGATTCGGTGCATCCCTAATAAAAAGTATTAGTAATAAGCTTTGTAGCCTTATAGAGCATTCATTTTTTAAATCAGGTCAGTTACCCCCCATTTGAAAGCTGGAAAGAGTCAGAATAAGAAGGCAAATAATATAAAACAAAAAATGAAGGCCAATTGAAAAGTTGCTTAGAATTAGCCATTCTATAACATACTAAAATGTAATTCAAAGGTGAACCACCCCTATAAAGGAGAAGGAAAGGCTCTCTTTACTTGGGGGTGCCAAAAGTTAGCCACCTCCAAGTGATGGCATGTACTTACCCCACACTCTGGCCCGGTGCTCCTATCAGCAGAAAACTGCACCGGTCTGGGGGATCTTCCAGAGAGAATTATGGAGCGATCAGCTTCCAGCTTCTTCTTTCTTCGCACGTTGACTATTTCGTTCTACTGCGGATGCGTCTGCCGCGGGAAATTTGAAGAAAGGAGAAGATGGAAGCCGATCACTCCCTGGTGTTCGCTGAAAGAAACCCCGGACTGGTGCAGTTTTCTCCTGATAGGAGCACCAGCCTGGGGTGTGAGGTAAGTAACACTTGGGGGTGCCTTACTTTTGGCACCTCCAATTAAATAGGCCTTTCCTTCTCCTTTAACCAACCCATAGACATAAGAGTTAGAGGGTCTTTCCTAATTACCTTTCTAGTAGATCGACCCGCAGTTGGCGGCCATGCGGCAGGGTCAGTAGTTCCATGCCTGAGCTCACTCCCATGATCCTTTGCATCTCCTTGGTAACACCTAATATCCTGGCAACCTGGAAACAAACGGAAGTTGCTAATTAATTTCCCCAGATTGGAAGCATTGTTAATATTGCGGAAGGTACCAAAGGGAATAGTAATCAGCACTCCAACAGTAGAAATTGAGTCCCTTAGCTGGGAAGACAGCGGTGGGCGCACAATGTTTTTTACTGTAGTGTTGGCACAAGAATATTATGAGCTCATTGTAGCACTGCTGCATTTGCTAAAAATATTCCTATATAGCAGCACTGACCGACTCCGGAAATGCTGTCTAGGCACTTTGTATGAAATGAGATTGGTATTGATGTAGAGTTAGTAATCAAACACGGGCAATAAAACAAAAACAGTGGGAACCAATATACACACAATATATTGGTGGATTCTTTCACTGTTAGCTCTGTCCCTATTAAAATGACATATATCCTCTTGTTGCCATTTAGCTGATGCATTATTTTAAGGGCTACTTTCATATTATATCATACTCAAACCCTACAGGTTTTTTTTACTGCTGTAACTGCTAAGAAGCTCTCTGTACTTCCTTTCTATTCATCCATATCGTCACTGGATATGAGCAGCACATACAGAGGTTCTCAATTTTATTTGAGTTGCAGTGTAACAAAGTAGGAGCATGGAATAGGGGACCTATGTGGACTTTCATGGTAGCAGTGGAAATATAGGAAGATGGAGCAGATGCACTTTCCCAAGTTCCCCACTGCCACAACACAATCATATCTCCTAGGGATGAAACATCCAAACTAGCTACACATTGCCTCAGATCTTGGTCTCTGCAGACAGTTGGCCATAATACAGTTCCACTTGTTTGGCAAGGTCACCTATCTGGTGGTGTGCCAAATAAGGCTAGTGATTATATCATCCAACTGTCAGATCATTATAGAGACGTGTGTAGAACCTTCAGGAGAGGACAATAAGAATAGTCCACAGGCTTGCCCCACAGATTCGTGGGCAGGCTGTTGGTTTGCCCTCAAAGCTAATAAGTTTTCCACAAGGCCATATAGTTATAAACACTTTCAAAGGACCAAGTCAGCAGCTAATATTGGCTTGTGCATTGCCAGCCCTATCATATATATGCATATATTGATGTCATGTTCCATGATGTCCACCTTTCCCCATCTTCTCTACATGCCCTCCGTTGGGTTTAACGATTATTTAGCCACCCATTTAACCTTCTTACCTCACAATCTGTCTTTGTGATGTGTTTGGCTATAGTTTTGGCATCGACTTTGGAAAACAGCTCCTTAACCTTTTTCAGGATACACATCTCTAGTGGTTTGTTGTCTGATGGGATCAGTGTTGACTTAAAGGCAGATGGGTGGAAAGAGGATTTTGCTTCCATAGTGGGGATAAGAAAACATCCTGGGTCCCTATCCACCTCATCCACCCCACGGATGCCCCCTGCCTTGGCACCCTCATCGACTCTTAACCTCTCCACATAGCTCTTGGGTGGGAGGGACTTGCTGGATGCATCGTGTGTTGGGGAGGCAGGTCGCAGCTGACAGTAGTGGCCATTGTCCGGATCACTATAACTGCTGATGGATGGTGAGGGGGAGATATTTGGGTGACAATGACTTGGACTGGAATGGGAACTGTCAGCCATATTTAAGGCAGCCTTGTTGTTTGCATGGCAAGCATAGGGCTCACTGGATCGTCTCAGCACTGGGGAGCCTGGAGTCGCACAAACTGTTGGGTTCACTGGGGGTTTCATCCTGACAACTGGAAAAAGGAAGAAAGAAAGCTGTCACTCTCTATAGACAGAATCATATATGCCTTCCCAGTAGCCAATAATCCTTATAACACAAATGCTGTACAACATCTTTGGGGTTATACTTCCCCTATCATTTTTATGCCACAGAGTTTAGACCATAAAACAAAGTCCCTTCTGGGAAAATATACCCTCTTTATGCAAAGTTGCTTTTCCTTTTAATAAACAGGGCATAACATTCTGTGCAAAGAAAACATAACTTCTCTAAATATTTACATTTGTGCAAATGAGCTGATTCTGCCATATTGCTTATCTAAACCATTTTCCACGGTCCACTTTGACATCTGCAACCTTAGACTACATAAAGATGGTGGTTGGGAAGACAATCAGTATGGCAGCTTCTGAAAATATTAAGGGATACAACTATACATAGAATGTTATGTGCACACACTAAGCTATACCAGCATGCAGATGTATATACACATTATACAGAGAAGGAATGTTCGGGGTACACATTTAATACTGTGGTTTGGCCAGACAGTTTTATACTAATAATAGGGTTTCACTAACTTTATTTATTAAAGTGTCTCCTTAAACTACAGAACACACAAGGATAAAAAGTTTTAGACAGTTTTAGACAAATTAGACAATTTTATACTAACCGGTGCTGTAGGCAGGTGACCCTGGGGTTTCTGAAATGGGAGACATTGGGGAGTGCAGGTCTTGGATTTGGTCCACACTGACTGCACAATTTCTGATCATATCTCTATGATGCGGGGAAGAATTAGCACTGGAAGGAAAGAAGAAACAGGTTTCAGGGTTAGTCTGGTACTTTAACTCATTGTGCAATTAAAATACTTAGATTAGCTCCTCGTGAAGGGTTTCAGACAAATTACATGCTGCAAATATCTGTCCGACATCTGACATCCAACACACCATCAAAAACTCACTATAAATAAGACTATGTTTCCAAAGATTGTATTTTCGGGCTCTGGATTGGTTCCACTAACACCAGCCCTTGGCTGCTCCATAGCAAATGCTCAGGCTGCTGCAGGAACCACTTTTCCAGATACTCAAGCACAAAGAACAAGGGATTAACTAATGTAGTGCTGTCCAACTTCTGTAGTACCGAGGGCCAAAATTTTATGGACCTATGTGGTGGAGGGCCGATAATAGACGTCAGTGTTGGCAACTCCCCTTTTTAAACGACACCCACTGTAAACCACGCCCATGTTACCACAAGAACTTTTAAGATCATATCCACATTAATAGTGGTAGCACACCAAAAAACCAAATGGTTGGTGCTCACTTCAGGGAAATCCCTCATCACTCATATGAGAAGAATTGAAGTCGTGTTAAAACATACTGTTAAATCCATATGTCTCATCCTCCCCTGTGGATAATACAACAACCCCCCCAACACATGATTAAACACCTTAGGGGCCCTTTACAACAATTTCCAAATGCTAACAAACCCCAAGAACAAACCCCTAACAGGCTTACATCCCACAGGTAGCACTGTGCAAGCAGAGAATGGCACACGCAAGAAGCACTGGGCAAGCAGAGAATGGTACACACAAGCAGCACTGGGCAAGCAGAGAATGGCACACACAAGCAGCACTGGGTAAGCAGAGAATAGCACACACAAGCAGCACTGTGCAAGCAGAGAATGGCACAAACAAGCAGCACTGGGTAAGCAGAGAATGGCACACACAAGCAGCACTGGGCAAGCAGAGAATGGCACACACAAGCAGCACTGCTAAGCAGAGAATGGCACACACAAGCAGCACTGGGCAAGCAGAGAATGGTACACACAAGCAGCACTGGGCAAGCAGAGAATGGCACACACAAGCAGCACTGGGCAAGCAGAGAATGGCACACACAAGCAGCAGTGGGCAAGCAGAGAATGGCACACACAAGCAGCACTGGGCAAGCAGAGAATGGCACACACAAGCAGCAGTGGGCAAGCAGAGAATGGCACACACAAGCAGCACTGGGCAAGCAGAGAATGGCAAACACAAGCAGCACTGAGTAAGCAGAGAATGGCACACACAAGCAGCACTGAGTAAGCAGAGAATGGCACACACAAGCAGCAGTGGGCAAGCAGAGAATGGCACACACAAGCAGCAGTGGGCAAGCAGAGAATGGCACACACAAGAAGCACTGGGCAAGCAGAGAATGGCACACACAAGCAGCACTGAGTAAGCAGAGAATGGCACACACAAGCAGCACTGAGTAAGCAGAGAATGGCACACATAAGCAGCACTGAGTAAGCAGAGAATGGCACACACAAGCAGCACTGAGCAAGCAGAGAATGGCACACCCAAGGCAGCAGTGGGCAAGCAGAGAATGGCACACACAGGGAGGGGAGGGAGAACAGAGCAGGAGACAGGGAAAGCCATCACTCTAATATGTACTAAATACAGTGACACAGTGCTGGTGCCCCATTAGCATTTTGAATAAGGTGTGAACTGGTGAACAATGTGGCAGTTTCAGTCTGGATCTCAGGTGTGAACAGTACAGGGCTAGGATATAAACAATAGAGGTGTCACAAGTGTTTACAATGCAGGAGGACCACAGGTGTGAACAATACAGGGGATTAGTCAGAATTTGAGGTTTAAACAATGCAGGGGCCAGTTAATATCTGTAGTGATATCTTTTAAAGTTTACATATGGTAAACAGACACAGCATGTGCGGGGCCACAGAAGGGGGTCCGCGGGCCGCCAGTTGAACAGCCCTGATCTAATGCATCTGAAACTGGCATATAGATTAGCAACTTCACGCTCCACAGTTTAGCACTACCCTGACTCCAGTATTCAGCTCCCGCTCTGGAGCATAGTCAACAAACTGATCAACTCAAGCTTTGGATCTAGTTGCTGGCTCTAAGCTTCCTAGCTAAGGACTACTTGTCCACTTGAAATCACCTGTGATTTACAGAACAGGGTTATGTTCATCAGTTAGCACCACCCAGCAGTTATTTGTATTGTCATGACCCTTAGATATATACCACTGAGTCTACTGTCAACATATGTTATCTACCCAGGCAAAAGAAATGCCTATTACTTCACTAGAAAGTCAGTGATTCCTTACTGCCCTAACAACCCAGGGCTTCCATGGTATTTTTACCTGTTTGGGCACCCGTTGCTTTTGTTGATTTTGTCTGCAGTGAGTCCATCCGTCATGGTAATGCTCCTTCTCTTCATGTGGCCCTTTTGTGGACTGTGGGATCCTCCCTGCCTTCCAGGTGATAGGCCATAACTGGCTTCTAGGTATCTCAGTGGATATGTACGGTTGATGGGGCAGTAGATAAGGGCACTACTCTGCTCTGACACTGGCCTCCTGCTGCCCACGTAAAAGCGTACTAGAGCTGGGATATTGTCAAAGCTCTCCTGCTCAAACAGGTACTGTATTCTGGTGTAGCTGTCACTGGTCTTCACCATCACCTTGTTGATTTTGAAGTGCAGTGGTTCGTTCTTCCACCGGGAGGTCAGGACATAGTCACCCAGGCTGGTAAGGGAATCCCGTATTAAGAAATCCCCATTTTTCTGAACCAAGCTTTCAGATACCTGAGGTGATGGAAATATGTGTTATAATGTGGAGGCCTTATGGTCACACTTGCTTTACAAGAGGCTGAGGTTCATAATAATGCATAATAATGTTGCCTAGGCCACAGAGCCAAGCCCCATTATAGGTCAAACTGGTTGTGCCTGGAGATAACATGACATCTTACCTCCCTTGGTATGCGCCCATGGTACCAGGCATGGCTACGAAGGTCGGAACTGTTGAGCTTTAATTCTTCCTCAAGCTCTTTGTGTAGTTTCTCAGGGGGTGTTTCCAGGATATACTTCTCCTTTGAGAACTGTGGGCAACAAAAGGACATAACGTTACTAAAGCCATGCACATCTTTCCCTGTTTTGCCACCAAAGTGGTGGGCCAGATTGGGTTGACCTAAACATTTAGATGTATAAGATGGCACTGCCCATGCAGAACAGTTTACTGTGGACTGTATCCATAACCCAAGGTACTTCTCAGCTGATCGTATTTTTACTTGGTTCAGTAGATATCATAATGAGACCCAATCAGATTTGATCAGGATGCCAGTCTTTTTTGGTCCCATATAATATACAAACAGCTGGCAATTCAGTCAAGAGAGGCAGAATCACCAGCTGGTCTCATGTATGGATGGCTTAACTTCAAGTCATCAGGGATACAATGCTCCAGTCTAGACCACTGCCTCTTTCTCCTTGCCCACATGCACATATCCAGGAACCAATGAATTAAAAAGACTGGCATTTCACCTAGTTCCTTACACTTTAATGGAAGAAAAAGTCAGTAGGGTGCCCATGTACCATTATAGCAACCACTGCCTTACAAGAAATTCATTTTAGGGCCCCCAACATATCCAGAGGTTGTCCTATTTTGCAAATATATGTTAAAATTGATAATTTATTAGGGCCACATGGAGCCCCCTATACCTCCTGCCCCCCCCTGCAGCCACAGGGTCTGCTTCCTCAATAGTTATGACCCTGATAGCAACTATTCCTATAGAACAAGACCTCAAATCAAACATCTGACCATGTAGCTGTCTGAAATTCACTTAACCATCGCCAATATACGTTTGTAGGTCATCTGGTTTTGTACATTTTAAACTTTTTAGAAATACAGAAACCATTTAATTGGTTATTCGGGCATTTGATATAACATAATATACAGAGGGCTGGGAATTCTTGTAGCCCTGGCACCTTTTCCATTGTTAATATGTTCATCCGATGCGGTCACTATCTTATCCCAGCTGAATGAGAACAGCTTCAGCCATTTAAATCAGGCTAAGGATTGCTTATCACATATGGATTTGGCTAAGCAGCTTCTGGAGCTCATTAGCCCCACATTGCACATTGCTGTAGCAAAGAGAGTGAGGTTTTACACTCGGGCCAGGTCGCAGCAACTGTTTTCTCTGGATAAAGCGCACACCAGCATGATCTAATCCCCCCTCACTGCGCCCAATCTTATCAAAGCCGGCCGGGGGGGGGGGTTTGAATAATACAGACAGTTTTAGAGACATTGTCTGCATTGTAATGAGCTCTAGCGGCTATGAGAACACCTGAGCCTGTCACCCTCGCAAAGGGCTGGTTTCTCCTGCCTCCCACCCCACCACTGCGATGATGTAATGCCCCAGAGCAGCTTCTCCCTTGAGAACTGCACACGGAATCTGTCATTTTCTGAGCTCACAGGGATGCTCTATTTGCTTATTGTAACCTAGACTCTTGATTATGCACCTGCTTTAGCTAACAGCCATATCCCATCTTTATATAGCACTGATATATCATGCAGCATGTGAGAGATTACATATTATTCACACCCAGTGAATTGCTGTATATATCAGGGACCATTTTTGGAAAAGACATTTGACTCGGGGTCTCAGCTTCCAAAGGCACCCTTGCAGAATATGTTCTTCAGTGTCATAACTACAATACAGAGAACTCAGCAGATATCTATAAACCCCAGACAGTTATTCATTCATTGTTTCAGGAGTCAGAACCACCAGTGCAGAGAATATACACATCCAGACAGACAGAGATCCTTTCCAAATGGACAGCCTTGATGTAGGGGACCGGTTTCTTCTGTTTATATCTAGTATGAAAGGTCACACTTCCTACTTTTCTGACATGGAACAGACCCGTGTATTAAAACCATAGCCTCCCCCCAAAAGAGGTTGACACATTGCTACATATTCGTATATATATATATTTAAAGCTTGTTAAAACTCAGCACTTGTCCAATAGCAGCCACTTTCTCCATAGAGCGGCAACCTACACACCATGCCAAATCCTTTCTAACACTACCAATTGCATCAACTGGAACATCTATTTAGTGGCAAGATCCTTTCCTTTTACCATCTTTAGATTTTAGACTATTTTATGCCAGGTTTGCAAATGACAAGGGAACAATTTCACTTGCGAAATGCTTTGTGGTATTTTTTTTCCAACCCTGATGAGATATTTAGTGGGATTCAGTGCTATAGGGAAGTGCTGAGTAAGATACAACATGAATAAGCTAATTTTTTCCTGCTAGGGGGGCCTTGCTCAGCTTGAGGCTAAACAGTCATAAATTAGAGTGACACAAAACACAGATCCCCTTTATACGCAGAAATCTGGCTAATTTTTCTTTAGTTCCCCTTTAATAATTCCTTAATTACCCCCTATTTAAATTTTTAAGGAGATGGGTAACTTTGTTGACGTTCTCCTAATTATTTAGAGTTTTTTTAGCCATGTGGTGAATAATGACTAGGAGCATGTTGTAGGGAGTGAGAGGGGGGCTGGTCTAATTACGGGTGGGGACACTCAGCCTCAATACTCCCTGGAGGGTACAAGGCTTAAGTAGATGCTGTTGCCATGCCAACCCACCCCCCTTTTAAAAGTCCTTGTGCTGTGTGTGCGGTCTGACGACTTCCTCGATACAAGATTTGGCCAGCGCCACAAACCCACACTGGATCTATGGATTGATTTCTTTCCTTGAGTGAGGACAGTGCTCTGCCTAATTTAATAAACCACGATACTA
The DNA here is from genome assembly GCF_017654675.1 of Xenopus laevis. Taxonomy (NCBI): domain Eukaryota; kingdom Metazoa; phylum Chordata; class Amphibia; order Anura; family Pipidae; genus Xenopus; species Xenopus laevis. The sequence goes on along the minus strand of NC_054386.1, from coordinate 35,654,567 downwards.
GGACTTGTTCATAAACAAAGATAACGACTTGCACCAACAGATAAAAAAAAATTACCTCTACTTAAACTTTCTGCCTTTATTAGAAAGAATGAGTGGTTTGATAGACCAATGCTGATGTAGACCAATGTCGCCCTCCATTAGCTAATATCTATATAACCTTATTTGATAACGTGATCATAGATAATAAAATGCTTCCAGCATAAAGCTGTGTAAAACTGCCTATTGTACGGACATGGCTCACATATCAAAAGGGCAGTCTCAGGGTGGCAGCTGGACCCCAGAAGGTACATTGCATTGCACAGTAACCTTCACTGTATACCCAGAAATACCATATCATCCCTTCACTAGTAACTATAGGTGAAGGGGCTCTTAAATGATTCAAGTGGGGTCCAGTTGGGCATCCTACACCTTCTGGTCTCCTAAGCATTACACCTTACTGCTAATAGTGGCTGCTGCACAACTTCTTTGGAGGCACAGTTGCCAATCAATTGCTCCCGAAATATTCGGCTTTCCTGCTCACAAAGAATTTCTGCAGAACTTACTGGTTTCCTGTGAGACTTAAATAAGTCAGCGAGGGTGTGACACCCAAGTCTCTGATACAGAAGCATTGATTAACTCCATGTCATCAGGGGCATATTGATCCGCTCCTGGTATCTGTTTGACCTGTCAGGTTTTTAAATTTGATTCCCCCCAATGCAAAGAGTTTCAGATTTTTTTTGGGGGGGGGGCACAAACCACCCTTTTCAGTGTTTGTTCAGATTCATGTCTAGCACAGTAAATCTACATGATTGGGGAAGTTCTGCCCTAATGCCCTTGGTGTTTCTGTGATATCATCATGTTTTACCTTGAATTTTCTTCAAGGTATAGCCCTTCTAACTGAACCAGGGGGGTGTTGTCTGGGAGAGAAGGGCAGTACATGGCAATGTATTCACACCCAGCTGGGCAGTACACACAGTTGAACAGATGACATAATCCTGTGTCTCATTGACTCTGTAGATAGTAGCTACTGACTAATCTGTCCCCCTTCCCTGCCCTGTTTCTATTTCTGCACCCACATTTTAATTAATATTTGGGGGGTGGTGGTTAGTAATCATCTTCCCTTTAACATGGGTGCTGCATCTGCTCCTTCATCTCCTATTGGCTAGGAATGATGTCATTTCTCATAGAACTAGGTGTGATGCTATTGGTGGAGGTATATAGATGCTGCCATCACCAAAGCAACACCCAGCCATTCATATGCAGCCCGTTACCCTGTGCCTGTAACATTAAGGGCAACCCCAAGCACTTAATCACACTGCAATATATATATCGCCTTCCAGGTGTTGTTTCATTTTTGCCCCGTAAATTCATAATCACCTAGGATTACTGATGCATCCCATGTAAAGTTCAGTGTTTGCACTGTCCCAGTCAGTAGATGAAGCCTTAAGCAAAATACTTGCAGCCCTCCAGTTGTTTTACAACTTCAACTCCCATCCACTCTCCCGATCACAGTTGAATGATGGGGTGGCCACGGAATTGTAGTTGAACGACAAGCACAGGAGAAAGTAGGGTGAGATTCTATGGAAATGCTGCACAGGTATTATAGGGATAGACTGGTGGCATACGCCCCCCTTCCCCTGTATGCTTGTGCACACGTGTTCCTGCCCTGCCACAGCCTGACCAACACTAGCCTTCTAGCAAACAGCACGGCAGCATCCCCAACACATGACCCTCTCAATTGCCTTCCTGATCAAACAATCACCCCATTTAAATCAGCAGATAATTACAATAAAGTCCAGCTTTCATTTTGACATGAAACTACTATTGCATGTTTTAAGTGGCAGCCTTGTGCTTTCTGTCCCCCAGGTAATCACCTACATGCCACCCCCTGACTGGTAGAATAGTGGCTGCTCCTTACCTGCACCTGCATGAAGGAGCCACGGTAGAAGCAGCAGGCGGCAGCTGAGAGGGCACTCCACAAACTGCATCTCTCTGTCATGGTCAGTCCAGGTATCCTCCATCCAATGGCACAAAACCCCAATCCTTGGCTCCCAATACCCCCTTTCCTTCTCTGTCCCTAAGTTACTCTGTGCTCTGCAGAGCAGATGATGCTGCTACTGGTGCTGATGCTGCTGCTGGTTTGCAGACTGATGCTTCAAGCATTACCTCATCCCTTGTCAAGAGAGCATCATGGGAGGAGCCTAGGCAATGAGAGAAATTCGCTCATGGCCCAAGCCTCTCCCACCAGCCTTCCCCACCCATCCCTGCTCCTATCTTCAAATTGTCTCCCTGCCTATTCAGACTCACGCACCCCCCCATTAGGCAAAGAAGGAGGGGCACATTGTGTGCGTATGAATGAGCTGGGATGGTGGGGGCAGGGGAGAAACATTGGGTCAATGGGACCTGCTGAGATGGATGTGGAAGTGACAGGTGAGGAAAGTAAAAGGTCACTCATTCGGATTCAAATATTCAGCCCTAATTATATTTAATGGAATAATTTATACTCCCACATTTACTGTATTCTTCACTCAAGATGGTAATGCAGTGAATTAATGATGTGCGGGCCGACCCGATACCCATCAGGACCCACGAGTCGGGCGGGTTAGGGTCGACCTCGCACTGCTCCTAGCGGGTGAAGCTGGCTTCCGACTTCCGGGTTCCGGTTTTATAGTCTCGCATCTGCCCTCCCCATTTGTGACGTCATCGGCAGGGAGGGTCGGCGTGGGTCTATAAAAGGACCCCAGAAGCGCAGGTGCGGGCGGGCGCGGGCTGGAGCAGGGCAGTGAATGGGTCAAATTCTGCATACAAATTCCTCCTCAGTATTATTATTTGTCATAATTGGGTTTGTCTTTAGCATAAAGCCGGCATATCAAGACAGTGGCCCTGGAGGTGTGGTTGGACTACACTTCTCTGCTCCTCTCCCTCCAAGGCTCTTATAGATTTATTGTATGTAGAAGCACAAACATAGAGATACTCATACCCATGACAAGTATCTCTTGTCCCCACACTCCTGCTTACCACCTGCTTTAGGTGCCCACTGCCTGCCTGCTTTGTCACTACAGTCACCCCCCCTTCCAGGTCACAAACCCTACACCCCACATTTACCACCCCACATCCTCCTAGTCCTGCTCACCCCTTTAAAATCTAGAATAGTCTCAGGGCAGTGGGTGTGCAGTATGTGATCCATTTTCTTTCTTTCATTTTTGAATTGTGACCCACTGCTGCACCCTAAGCAGCTGCCTCTACTTCCTACCCTTAGTTCTGGCCCTGCCCAAACAGTACCCCAAAGGCCCAATAAATACTCACTGTTATTGGCATCTTACAGCAGCCCTACTGGCATCTGCCAAAATTTACAGATTGCCAGTCCAGACTTGGCTCTGATCCTTCTGGTAGCTAGGACTGTTATCCCTCTGGGTGCTAGGACTCTTCCATCTGGGTGCTAGGGATTTTATCCTTCTGGGTGCTAGAGCTCTTATCCCCCTAAATGCTAGGACTCTTGTCCCTCTGGGTGCTAGGGCTTTTATCCTTCTGGTAACTAGGGCTCTTATCCTTCTGGGTGCTAGGACTCTTATCCTTCTGGGTGCTAGGACTCTTGTCCTTCTGGGTGCTAGGGATTTTATCCTTCTGGGTGCTAGTGCTTTTATCCTTCTGGGTGCTAGGGCTCTTATCCTTCTGGCTGCTATGAGTCATCCTTCTGGGTGCTAGGGATTGTATCCTTTTGGGTGCTAGGGCTCTTATCCTTCTGGTAGCTAGGGCTCTTATCCTTCTAGGTGCTAGGACTCTTATCCTTCTGGGTGCTAGTGCTTTTATTCTTCTGGGTGCTAGGACTTTTGCCCTTCTGGGTGCTAGGGCTTTTATACTTCTGGGTGCTAGAACTCTTGTCCTTCTAGGTGCTAGGGCTTCGATCCTTCTGGTGCTAGGGCTCTTATCCTTCTGGATAATAGGGCTCTTATCCTTCTGGGTGCTAGGGCTTTTATCCTTCTGGGTGCTAGGGCTTTTATCCTTCTGGGTGCTAGGGCTCTAATCCTTCTGGGTGCTAGGGCTTTTATCCTTCTGGGTGCTAGGGCTCTTATCCTTCTGGGTGCTAGGGCTTTTATCCTTCTGGGTGCTAGGGCTCTTATCCTTCTGGGTGCTATGACTCTTATGCTTCTGGGTGCTAGGACTCTTATCCATCTGGTAGCTAGGGCTCTTGTCCTTCTGGGTGCTAGGACTCTTATCCTTCTGGGTGCTAGGGATTTCATTCTTCTCGGTGCTAGGGCTCTTATCCCTCTAAATGCTAGGACTCTTGTCCTTCTGAGTGCTAGGGCTTTTATCTTTCTGGGTGGCAGGACTCATGCTTCTGATTGATAGGACTCATCCTTCTGGGTGCTATTGCTTTTATCCTTCTAGGACTCTTATCCATCTGGTTGCTAGGGCTCTTATCCATCTGGTTGCTAGGGCTCTTATCCTTCTGGGTGCTGGGACTCATCCTTCTGGGCGCTAGGACTCTTATGCTTCTGGGTGCTAGGACTCTTATCCTTCTGGGTGATAGGGCTCTTATCCCTGTGGGTGCTAGGGCTGACCTATGCTCTGTAGTAACAATAAGCAACTGATAAAGAACATGTCTTACCTTCACATACTCACTTCCCGCATCAAGGCCACTACATGTGCTGCAAGAGAATGACAGGAAAGGATAATTAATGGGTAGATTTGTCTCATGAGTCATTAGTTTATCATCCTTCACTTCCCAACTTCTCTAAATAATGTGTTTAAAGGTAGTCATAGGGCCCCACACCAAATCCATTTTAGGGACCCTGTCTGAAATTTGGGCACAATATTAATTAAAATATATTGAAACTGCTGATCCACTCCCCCCCCAGGCAGTTGCAGACTCTGCTTCCATTATAGTTACACCTATATATGCCCTGTCTCTAAGCTTTGATTATTCTTCATTTGTTTAATAAGAGGATATGTATGTAATGGGAGACCCCATAAGTCATTTATTAACGCAGAGCCGTGTGCAAGGTGCCATTTTCCAATGCAAATTGCCATGTATTTCCCCATAACGCTGTTATTTTTTCCTATTGTGGACCTACACTAGCCCAACTCATCAAGAAACACATAAAGTACATTGCACATTGCTGTGACTCAGGAGCAAGTTGCGTCTGTCAACTTCAGAGTGTGGATCACTTCTGGCACATGTTTTATAAGCTTCTGAATTAAAGATGCTCTTTAATTGCCACCTCTCAAAAACTCAGCAGTCCTGTTTTGCTTTTTGGCATAGTTCCTAGACATACACTGAGGATCAGAGCAGTATCTCACAAAACACGTGGCTGAATCAATTACCCTTTATCATACAGGGACATTTGCTAAACTTGCTGACAGATGAATCATTTGTCTAATTTATCCATGGAAGCTGATGGGATAAGAATGCTTAGCCTAGGCATAGCAAACAAAACCACTGAGCATGTGACGTCTGAGCCTTTTTCTTTTCCAATTGTGTTTATTTCAAAATAATAACGTTATCATCTGGCTCTAGAATGTCAAAGTAGGGAAAAATCTGAGCCTTTACTGCAACAGAAAATAAGAGATTGTGCAGAAAGATGTAAGTAATAATGTTCATTCCGTATACATATTAGAGTATCATTGTTTAGTGCACTAATTGTATTACTCATGCTGGAACCCTGCCATGTTCCTTATTGTCACTGTTGCTCCCCAGTGTCAGGAACTTTCTATGGGCACATTCTACTCTGGGAGCAGAGGACACTGTGTTCCAGGTCAGGTTTCCTGGCTAAAGTGAATCATTGGGGGGGGGGGGCAAGTGTCGGGTCGTGATTTATCCCTGGGGCGAAGCCTCAATGCAGGAAACAGCCTGTTGCATCCTTGACTCCAGACAATGCAAGGTTTCCTCTGTCTCCCCCCCTACATCCTCCCCAGGCAGAAAGGGAAAGAACATGTGTTTGTAACACACAAATACTTATCCCCACTTATTCTGACTCATGTACCAGATTTTTCCAGAGCTATGCCAGGATTCTGCCATATCAAATTAGAAAATGTTCTGCCTGCAATTGAAAGCAGAATTTGTCCCTTTTTAGTTTATGGTTCTAACCTTTAAAACAAAGTATCACCCCCCCCCCCAGGTCTGTTAATCGTCTGGCTTCTTCTACATTGTTTCAGGAGTCAGAACAAGCAGTGCAGAGAATACGAATATAAACAAACAGACAGATATAAGCAGGCAGGCTGCCAGGCCATGTAATTGCTTTTGGGCAGCAAATACTACTTGCCCTGGCACTGATCCCTGGTCAGCCACTGAAATGCTCATGGGGGTTTAACATTTTGTGTATGTTCTATTTATTTTGTTCTTAAGCAGAGCTTTCAATAGTCTTTGTATACCTGGGGCAGCCATTTCTCATGTGGCACAGCAAATTCAGTTATACATGGAACTGGCCATATCCTGCCATGTGTTCTTGGGCATTAAACATGCAATTGGCACCGTATTTATCCTTCCATGTATTCTGGAGTATTATATAAAGCAGGCATGTCCAAAGTCAGGCCCAGGGTCCAAATGCAGCCCATTTTCAAATTTACACCGGCCCTCAGCCTCCATCATAAAATTAATAATAATGTGGCCCGCCAGCACAGTGCGATCAGGAATCGCCTAGCTGTAGCAGTAATATTTGGCCACATTAGTGAAATGATCTGCCACTTGGTCTATACTGCTGCCTGTGTGCTGAAGGTGTTAGTAATAGACACGGCTGAAGGTGTCAATAGACATACTGACATGCCAGTACAGTAAACTAAAGAAGTATGCAAGAGTGGCGCGTCACTATGTGCCAGTACGTGTCTATTACTAACACCTTCAGCACACAGGCAGCAGTATAGACCAAGTGGCAGATCATTTCACTAATGTGCCCACATATTACTGCTACAGCTATTCGATTCCTTGTTAATGGTTCAAAGAATGTCAGGCTGAATGGTCGGCCCCCACACATTTTAACCTCACCAAATCTGGCCCTCGTTGCAAAAAGTTTGGACATCCCTGATATAAAGAATTACTCACTGCCTGCAAGTGCAGAATTTTTCTGTCCATGGTGGAAGAGGTAGAATGGTGACAGTCTGGGGCTTGTCTTGGGTGCCCAAAGCTTTTTAACTCCCGTTAAAGCGGTAGTTCACTATAAAATTAACTTTTACTATGATGTAAACTTGGATATTCTGACACAATTTGTCTTCATTTTATTTTCACCCTAGTAACCAGGCAGTGGTTTGAATGAGAGACTGGAATATGAATAGGGGAGGGACTAAATGCTAAAGTAAGAAATAAAAGGTAGCAATAACATTTCATTTGAAAGCTGGAAAGAAGCAGAAGAGTAAGGCAAAGAATTAAACAACTATAAAAAATAAATAAACAAAGACCAATTGCAAAGTTGCTAAGAAGAGGCCATATTACATACTAAAGGTTAAATTAAAGGTGAACCACCCTTTTTATCTGAAGCCAGAAAAAATCTTATGCAAACCAGTCCATAGGTAATACCTTCACCCAGATCTTTCAACGCCTCCCACCTCTATGTATTCATACAGATATACTATACAGGCAAGGAAGGCTTCTCTTTATAATTTATATACCATGTCAGTAAAACAGAGGTTCCTTTAACGTTTATTGGCTTTATTGTTCACAGCGTCCCTGCAAACCTTTCCTAAACATATAGCAGGACACTGAGTGACAGCTTTACTTACATTCTGCAGCTGCCATGGGTTATAAAATATCCATGCAATCTGTTCCCATAGAGAATACAGCCCTCAAATGCTTCCCAAATATACCAGTGGGAAGTAACAGTCACACTCTTATGATATTGACTTTAAATACCTTGCTACTACTGCAGCAGTAGTATGTTCTACTCCAAAAGGTGGTTCACCTCTAACTTTTAGTATGTTATAGAATGGCTAATTCTAAGCAACTTTTCAATTGGACTTAATGTTTTCTTTTCATAATTGTTTTTAATGATTTTGCTTCTTCTTCTGACACTCTCTGGCTTTTAAATGGGAGTTACTGACCCCAACTAAAAAAACAAATGTTCTGTAAGGCTACAAATGTATTGTTATTGCTGCTTTTTATTACTCTTCTTTCTATTCAGGCCTATCCTATTAATATTCCGGTCTTATTCAAATAAATGCATGGTTGCTAGGGTCATTTGGACCCTAGCAACCAGATTGCTGACATTGAAAAGTGGAGAGCTGCTGAATTAATCGCAAAATAACCACAAATAATGAAAAAATAAAATCCAACTGCAAGTTGTCTTAAAATCCCACTCTCTAGCATAATAAACGTTAATTTAAAGGTGAACAACTCCTTTAATCTGCTGCCTTATGCTGCATTATTTCAGGAGTAAGGATATATAGCTACTGCTTTCAAAAGACAATTTAAATACATTTATGTTGGATATATATATATATATATATATATATATATATATATATATATATATATATATATATATATATATATATATATAGTGATACTATTGTCCATCTTGCCCCTATGTGCCCCCTAATAAAACCAGCCACTGAATATGAATGGAGAGAAAGAGAATTCCGTCTGGGGATATTGTACTCTTAGACAATGTATCCCTTTGGGGGGGGGGGGGAGACCCCTCACTGTGCATCAGTCAGCCACAAAGAAAGGCAAAAGGTCAAATAGTTTGAGTGCACTCACGACTGGGGGACCTTCTGACTGCCCAGGGGAAAGTAATGAGAAGCAGATGCTTCTAGGGGGTATATGCAGAGGCAAATGAGTGTGGGAAGCAAGATGTCACAGATGAAGTAGGAAAGAGTTACCGAATGCAAGATAATAGGGAATAAGCAAATATTCAAAGGGGAAATAAAACTGAAACAGCAAAGGACAAGTGGGATGTGAAGGCGTTCTTTCATACGTGTCATGTTGCTCCCTATGTATTATAGTAGGTGGCTTTGTTCATTTTTGAATTGTCCCAATTGTAATGCTCTGATTGGCTGCAAGTAGATTCTGAGCAAATCATTTTGGTGAAACACACCTAAAAGTGATATCAGCTATGCATTAGAATAGATATACAGTATATGCAACACATTTTGTGATTCCCGTCATGCTATATTATGGAGAATGGTGGGAGCTGTAGTTTAATGCTTTACTAATGTCATAATGTAGACCAACTGATGCCAGTCCCTGTGCTGTCAGTCCTGTGCCAACATTGCTCCCTGCACCAAATACCCATCTTGGGATTCTGAGTGTAATCCCTTTAGCACCAGAGCACTCAGCAACAAACAAGGACACCCAGGCACCCTGGATTAATCCCTTCCCTTTGCCTATGGGAGAATGTCAACATGGCATAGACTCATTCCAAAAAGGCATCTTTTCCCTGACAGTGCAGTCCATTCTAAAAGAAGGCTAAGCAATCAGATAGCTTGCAGTCAGTCCCTTACCAGAAGCCCAGGTGGTGATATCTCCGACCCAAGTCCATCTGGAGCCTAAAATCCAAACTCATTGCAGAGGGAGAAGTTCTCAGTGCCTGTGCTGCTTGGGCGTTTGTGAACTTAGGAAAGTCTGTGTTGGACCCCAGCAGCTTCCCTCCTCCTCCCCTCCCATTGCCCTGCATGGAATGTTCTGTGGAACAAGGGGAAGGCTCCTCTTGACTCTGGCAAGTGATGGAATTCCAGGTCATTAGCATGCTCCTGGCATCCTTGGGCCTCCTCCCGTTCCTCAAAAGAAACTCACTGGAGAAATTTATCTCTAGGGGATGAGTGTGCTGAACTGCACAACTGACTTTTACTAAAGCAGAGGGGCCTCCTGTCCTATTACAGAGCTAGAGATGGATCCGATTGCTGAACACACATTTCAGTGGCTGCTACAAGATCATGGAACCCCTGATCATACAGGGAAAACCTGAACGTATAGTCCCACGAGATATTGTCGATCTTGCTGCCCGCCAGCTATTGTTGTATGCAACTACCAGCGAATTTCTTATAGTCAACCTGGACTTTCCCTCTTCAGATCAAATACTAGGGAAAGGTACATGTAAATTGTCCATGTATAGGGCCTAATCAATCACTTCCCCAACCAATATCTGATCCTGATCTGAGTTCCTTAAATATGATTATGGCTAGAAGTTTTATATTATATATACTGAGCTTACTACACCAGCCTAAAAACATAAGCACCTCTATGACAGTATTAATCCAGACCTTCACAGTTGTCACAGGAGCTCCCCAACTTGGATTTTGTAAGGAGTGCCAGTGTCACTACACATGCTCAGTGTGCTCTGTGCTTCTGTTAAGCTAAACTTCGGGGGTTGTTGCAAATCATCAAAATGAGGTTTGTCTGTCAAAGAAACTGATGCTATAGGGCTGATCATTAAATCGCACTGGTGTCTGAGCTGTCATGCAATGCGGATCTGAATAAATTACTAATCAACCTTGTGTTGTCATTATAAAGTATATTGTGAGTTGGTGCCTAAGCTCAGGTAAAGGACAGAAGCCCAGGGCATGTGCAGTGAATAAAGATGGGAAGCTACTGGCGCATCTTCAGCAGGACCCTGTGCTGCTCCACACTTTGTTTGCATCACAGCTAGTCGAGAGGGTCAGTAGTGCGGAGAGGGTCAGTAGTGCTGAGAGCGCAATTTATATTTAGTAACTGAAAAGTGCCCAGATATTTAAAAAGAGGAAATGTAGGGGTGATGCGGTATAGTATTAATAACATATTTTAGCTTTCTAATCTACATTCATTACATGTCACACTTTTCATTAAAGGAACAGTAACAGGAATGACAATATAATGTACTGTTACTCTGTACTAGTAAAACTGGTGTGTTTGCTTCAGAAACTCTACTATAGTTTATATAAAGAAGCTGCTGTGTAGTCGTGGGGGCAGCCATTCAAGCACAGGATACACAGTAGATAACAGATAAGTACTACTATAGTTTATATAAAGAAGCTGCTGTGTAGCCATGGGGGCAGCAATTCAAGCACAGGATACACAGTAGATAACAGAAAAGTACTACTATAGTTTATATAAACAAGCGGCTGTGTAGTCATAGGGGCAGCCATTCAAGCACAGGATACACAGTAGATAACAGATAAGTACTACTATAGTTTATATAAAGAAGCTGCTGTGTAGCCATGTGGGCAGCAATTCAAGCACAGGATACAAGCTGATGTGTAGCCATAGGGGCAGCCATTCAAGCACAGGATACACAGTAGATAACAGATAAGTTCTGAAGAATCCCTTTGTATGCCACAGAGCTTATCTGTTATCTGCAGTGTATCCTGTGCCTTTTCTCCTTTTTTCAACCCTGAATGGCTCCATGGCTACACTGCAGCTTGTTTATATGAACTATAGTAGAGTTTCTGAAGCAAAAAGTTTTACCAGTGCAGCACAACAGTACATTATATTTTCATTACTAAAAAAGGCTTTTATTTGTTGGTGTTACTGTTCCTTTAAACTTCGGTGTAAACATGATTGCTATTAAATGCAGTATCTATCTGTCCCATTCTACGCTCTGCACTGCTGGTTCTGACTCAATGTAGCAGAAGCAGCCGATTAACAGACCTGAATAAGAACATGTTACTCTGCGTCATGCAGAATCTGAAAGGCACTTAGTGTATTTTATCATAGGCATCCTCTCTACACCCCTGGTTTTACCCATCTTCCCAGTTGCTTTTGTTCTCTCCAGGTTGAGTCTCCACAGTCTCTTCTCTGGTCTGTTCCTGTTTCTCTGTGGCATCCTGTGTTGGTATCTTCTGACTTGGCGGAAGAGAATCATTGAGGGTTTCTACAGGCTGGTTTGGCAGAGGATCATGTTTTTTTAATGTTGCTGACCTGCTTGTTGCTTTAAGGGAGGGCACAATGATCACATCATTGGAATCATCATCATCCAGTTGGTCATTGGTAGGCTGAGATGGCATTCCAACTCGTATGTTAGAGCTGCTGCCATTGTTCCCTCTCTCTTTTTTGGATTTTGAGCTATGTTTGGTGGAATGTCTGGGCATTGTACCCATGTGGGTATACATGTCACATGACCTGGCATAGGTCGGACTTCTCGGGCGTGACATGGCTACGAGGTCATCCTGTGTCTTCTCAAAGCTGGCATTATTGGTCACAATGTCCTTAGAACTCGCTCTTCGGAAGGAGAGGTGGAGGCTGCTCAGGCTGCCAAACATTTTAAAGAATCCTACAAATATAGATAATACAAAAATGACATAAACCAAAGGCAATGCTGAATTCATTGTCAGGAGTAGGACACATGCACAATTAATCAGTCGTGGGTGGGGAGGCATAACAGGTGCAGTAACCCACTTGTCATCATATCATAGACGGAGGGGGATTTTTGTGTTTGGGTGACAATTTTAAAACATTCTCTGCACCTTTATTTAGATTTGTCCTCCTCTAGCCTTCAGTAAATCCTGCCTATGAGGGATATTGAGCTGGCAGGTAAAGAGATACAGACAGCGCATCTTAGTGCAGGAACAATAATTCCTTTAGCCTAATGTCCCATATAATGTTTGTTGCTGCAATCTATTCAACAAGGGGTAGTTCACCTTTAAATTAGCTAGTTTGATGTAGAGTGCAGATATGGAATCTGTTATCCAAAAAGCTCCAAATTATGGAAAGGCTGTCTCCCCTCCTAGACTCTATTTTATCCAAATAATCTAAATTTTTAAAATGATTTCCCTTTCTCTGTGATAATAAAACTGTACCTTGTAATTGATCCCAACTAAGATATCATTAATCCTTACTGGAAGCAAAAACAGCCTGTTGTGTTTATTTAAAGGGATTGTTCACCAAGTTTACAATTGGTTTTCATTTTTTATTATTTGTGGGTTTTGAGTTATTTAGCTTTTTATTCGGCAGCTCCAGTTTGTAATTTTAGCTGGTAGCTAGGATCCAAATTTCCATACATTTATTAGAATAGGTGAGGCCTGAATATAAAGATGATTAATAAAACATAACAATAGCAGTAAATGTGTAGCCTAACAGAACATTTGTTTTTAGATGGGGAAAGTGACCCCCATTTGAAAGCTGGAAAGAGTCAGAAGAATAAGAATGCAAATCATTCAAAAATTATACCAAAAAAATAAAGAAATAATGAAAACCAATTAATGGGTGCTTAACTTGAAGATGAACCAACCCTTTAAAACTTCTGGAAATGTCTTGGACAGCTTCTTGTTATGGTACAGCAAAGAAGAAGCATTTGATTATTTCCCAAAAGTCGCATTGTCCCTGTTTGTTCCATTCTGGAAACTACCTGCCTTTCAGTGGTTGTTGCAATTCTAAGACATAATTTCCAGCAGGCAAAGGTCTGGTATCTTACTGTAGTACATTACAATATGTGCCCCACATTATCCAAATGTAAACACAGTATATAACCCCTATCTATCACAGTGAGCCTGTATACATTCCATTTGCATTTTACTGGAAAAGCAGGAGTCTGTGCTCTCTCTCTCTCTCTCTCTCTCTCTCTCTCTCTCTCTCTCTCTCTCTCTCTCTCTCTCTCTCTCTCTCATGGGGCCCTGGAGGTATAGGGGGGGGGCAGTTGGGCTGATAAACACCTCAATATATGTTTGTAAGAAATGCCTTATTCCCAAAGTTTAGGTGGTCTAAGATTTTTCGTGAAGCCCAGGCATCTGGTCCATTATATCTATAAATAATAATTATAACTAAACTGATGGCAGCTTTCAAGACGCTCATAGGGATAATTTATACAGGGAGGCAACCAGCTGCTTGGTGTTGCAATAGCTGGCAGATTAGCAGTGGAACGAATTGATGTAAATACCCACCCTTGTCTTATTGGCACAACCTCATTAAAAACAGGATTTGACCTCTGTAAAGGCGACATTGCCCTTGTTCCCAGTCTGAATTCCCTTAATGATTTTAGAATAAAAAAAAAATGGAAACATTTCTATATTAGTAATGATAATATTTTGATAAAAAATGATAAGTAGGCTGCGTTCAGAATTATGGGCTCAGACCAAAAAAAAAAAAGACTTTGAAAATAAGTGGTATGGGATCCCATTATCCAGAAAGATTCAATTTATGGAAAAGCCCTCTCCCATAGACTCCATTTTATCCAAATAATCCAAATTTTTAAAAGATGATTTCCTTTTTCCTCTGTGATAATAAACCATTACCTTGTACTTGATCCCAACTAAGATATAATTAATCCTTGTCGGAAGCAAAACCAGCCTATTGGGTTTAATGTCTACATGATTTTCTAGTAGACATAAGGTATGAAGATCCAAATTATGGAAAGATCTGTTATGCGGAAAGCCCCAGGTCCTGAGCATTCTGTATAACAGGTCCCATACCTGTACTGTTTATTCCATGGTCCTAGTCTAACAGGACTGAGAAAATCTGTTCATTTACTGCTCTGTTGTCAGACTGTCAGGAAGTTTCAGGAATGGCAGGTAAAGGGTGGGGGGGAATAAATTGTTAATTTATGGGAAATATTACTGTATTATCTGAATATTAATATATACTGTGAACAACTCCAGTATTCCTTTCTACTATTGTCTTTCTTATTCCTCAAGGGTCCAGTATATACATGTGATGATTTGTTTCCAGCCAACCATTATACCATTCCATCTACCCATCACTTGATGCCAAAAGTTTGCAACCAGTCTGTCCAAACAGAACATAGGGTAATTTAAAAAAAAACTGCAGTATTTGCCACAGTTCTTGTAACTCATAGAAACTCATCAAATGTTCGCTTTCAAATGGGTAACCAGTAAATGCTTCCTACTAATTGGTAGCTATGGGTTATTAGACCTGGTGCAAATGTTGTGACTTTTTTAAAGTACCCCGTTACTCGTATCACAGTACTCTCTGAAACTGTATTAAAGAAAATGATGTACCCCAACTGTGAAATATAAGGATTGAAATCACTGTATAACTCAGCCAGCCTTGTGCCTTTGTATGGTCACAGAAAACCTCAATGACTTCTAATATACTTATCATTTAGAGAAGGGGGTACATTATCCCTTATAATACACAAGTAATACCCAGAGTTCCCTACATAACTCAGTCTTTTCCCTTTATATGATCACAGAACCCCTCAGTGATTTCCAATTTCCTTATCATTTACAGTAGGGGGTACATTATCCCTTATACTACATAAGTGATACTCAGAGTTCCCAGTATAACTTAGTCTGCCGCCTTGTGTCTTTATATGGTCACAGAACCCCTTTAGCAGCTTCTAATATCCTTATCATTTAGAATGGGGGGGTACATAATCCCTTATAATACATGAGTGATACTCAGAGTTCCCTGTATAACTCAGCCTGCAGCCTTGTGACTTTATATGGTCACAGTCTCACAGAAATAGGATTGCCACCTGGCCGGTATTTTACCGGCCTAGCCGGTAAAACACCTGCAAAGGCCGGGGCCGGTATTACAAATTTACCGGCAATGTAGCTGCCGGTAAATTTGTAATACACCTAACAAAAGCCCGTGGCCTGCCCCCAAACTCACCTTTATTGCCGGCTTCTTGTCAATCGCAGCGCCGAGACTCCGTCCCCTTGATGTCACGATCCTCCCCAGCCAATCACACACCGTGGCTCCGCCCCTTTTGACATCACGGCCCATCCCTTTCAAATTCGCGACCCGCCCCTTTGTTTCCGCCCCCTCCACCGGCCGGTGGAACTTTTATTAAAAGGTGGCAACCCTACACAGAACCCCTCAGTGATTTCTAATATCCTTATCATTTATAGTATGGGGTACATTATCCCTTATAATACATGAGTGCTCAGAGTTCCCTGTATAACTCAGCCTGCAGCCTTGTGCCTTTATATGATCACTGAACCCCTCAGTGACTTCTAATATCATTATTATTTACAATAGAGGGTACATTATTCCCAGTAAACCTATATACCGTGCCTTGTGGTAGGCTGTGGAACTTGCATATTCGTTCCCCATATGCATTGCAGTGACATAAATGTAATCCTGTTTGGGAGTGAAGGGTTTATCTGGATATACAGACGATTTAATTTATATCCTCTTTGCCCAGACACAGGATTATAGAACAGAATCCACTCCATCTCTTGCTGTTTATATATATCTTAATAGAGTCTCACTGCACACTCAACCCCAGGGCTTAGTGTGAGGCAAGTCAGAATAGGAGAGAAGGTAAGAATTAAATCCATTATACCGAGAACAAAAATAAAAAGCAACTTTGTCACTTACCCTCCTCCTCCTGCCCTGAAATAATACATAAGCAGTGGATGTCCTAGATGCCGCTGGGGAGAGGTATAACTGGCTTCTGGGCACACTGCCCACTCTGTCCCAGTTATACAAATCATCTTTCTAAAAAATACAGACTTGCAGATATACAGCTCTTAATTATTTTCGCTGCTCTATGTGACTCCAGTACTCTATTTAGGGGGAGTCCGTGGCCCTGGACCTTGAATACAGTAGGTTCCTGCTGAACGGCAGTTGCAGGGAGGAATATATTCAGAGTCAAGTAGATAAAAGCAAGATGGCAGCACTATGGTCAAATTTCAGCAGTAACACATCCTGCCTAGAATTACTGTGAAGAATTGCATGACCCCAGACCCAGACAACCACCTGGCCATGTCCTATTCACCCACAAACTGGCAGGGTCATGGTATATCTAGTAGAAGTAAAGATGTTTCACTACTCATCCAAACTGCTTGATAGCTTAATACATAGTACAGGATGGATATTTACACAGTGAAATCAGCACCCCAGGCACTTGGCACAGTGTCACTGCTCAACTAGACAGTTACAGAAAGGAAACAAATCTACTATCAGCAAAGCCGCAAACACAGGCAGCACAGTCAGCGACTGAGATGACTGGCTGCTTGTCCAAAACTCTAGGGGGGGGACGTGTGTTCGTGCTGCTCTAATCACAGGCTGACTATACAATGAGCAGGCATACTAAAGGTGGCCATAGAGGGACGATAATATTGTAAACAAATTTTCGTACGATATTCGATGTGTGTGTGGTAGGAGACAAGCTGACCGATATCAACAGAAGACTTGGATATAGATTGACTCTCAATCAGGCTGGCCAGAAAATTTTGATCGGGGGTCTTTGAATGCACTTGAACATCGCCATTATTAGCGCTGAATCATCAGATACAGGTAGAATTCTATAGTTTCTCCCTGAATATCTGACGATTCAGCTCTACACGTGTGTGTTGAAATGCACGATTTTTCCTGGAAAGATCGTAATTGTAACATCTATGGCAACCTTAACTAATCTTATAATGTTAATAGACGATGGGACATATCTGCCACCAGCACAGCCCTTTTCTGACCTTCCTTGCCCATTCCAAACCCCACTTCTCCCCCACCTAGTTTGTCCCACCCACCCATTTGGCAACCTAAATGTTATGGCCTTAAAACCATGGCCTACCAAATCAATATTTAATTGTGATCAGGCCAGATATATATTGGACTGACAGGAAAACCTTGTTTGTTCTTCAGAGAAGCCCTTTTTCAATATTTGGCCAAAGAATCAATGAGTCCCGTCTGATCCACACTACTATTTGGCAACCTAACAGATCTTTTAAGGTTTGGTCAAATGTAACCATGCACTATAAGATCCAGTCATTTGGTGAGGCTGTTATATGAGCAACTCTTTCTCTGCTTTGCCTACCAACCTGCTGGGCTCCTGGTCAACTGATCAGTTCTTAATGGGGTTCCAGGAATATGTTTCAGAAGAGCAACCCATCAATGCGCCTATCTGATTCTTGTCCGGTGGGATTTTCTAACCTGCCTGATAGATAGATAGCTCCCTGTCGGTAGGGCTCAAGATCAGAATGGCCATCTTTATTTATAACATTAGATTGCTTTAACTGTATGTACTTGTTTCACAAATATTTATAGAAATTGTAAATGAGTTAGGGCCTCGTGGAGTCCCTATACCTCCTGGGGGCCCCTGTAGGAAAAGGGTCAGCTTCCTCTGTAGTTACGCCTTTTTATATGAAGAATGTGTTTTGCCTTTATTTGTGGACTTCTCCTGTAAACAGAGAGAAGTTAAATAAATAGGATGTACCCCATCTATTTGTATATGTTCCTGTGCTCTTGCTGTATACAGGAACAATAGCATTGTGGGAATATAAACAGCAGAGCAATGTGCATGGCGTCCGGGTGAGGCATGCTACTCTGGGGACGGATCTTTGTGTATATGTTTATTGGGTTCTTTCCAATTACTAAGAAGATGAATTAATGTTCCAGTTGAAGGAATAACCCCATCCAGACAAGGAAGCATGAAAAGAAAGGAAAGGGGATGCTTGGTCCAGATCATGTAAATTTGGGTTTGGATTGTGTTTGCCAATCTTTTTGTAAAGAATTCAGTATTCAGCCAGATACCTGCTGTCAGGCCCTCATTATATTTGTTGTTATGGTCAGAGTGCTTAGCTACCAGATACCAGCTGAAGTGGCAGACCGGCCAGATGCAAATAAAAAAGATTAAACAATTCAAAACCCTCAAAACATGCAACTGAGAGAGGTATGATAAAAGATCTGAAAAGATTCAAGCTTTGGCGGAATTACCATGCAAATCTTGTCTCGTGTTTCCTTATCTTTAGTATCTTGCATGAGTTTCACTGGGTTTTCAGCTGTTTGTTTCCGTTTAGTGCAAGGAGACCGCAGGGTATAATTCAGAACAATGGTGCACCGTTGCTCACCAAACCCTTGGATGTTGTTCCCAGTGGCCTCAAAGCAGGTGCTTATTTTTCAAACCTTGGCTTGTAGGCAAGTTTTGATTGTATAAAATCAGGTGTATTGCCAAACAGAGCATCCTGTAGGCTGTCAATCCACATAGGGGCTACAAAATAGCCAATTTCAGCCCCTTTTTTCATGCTTCTGTTGCTCCCAAACTCTTTTTACATTTGAATGTGGCTCTCGGGTATAAAAGGTTGGGGACCCCTGCTCTACAGTTTGTGACCAATATATATACCCAGTATGAGCCCCTAGAGCCTGCCCGTTTGCACCTGCTAAACCCCTCTAGTGTACCCCAGGCACCTCAGAAATTATGACCCAGGTTATTATTGCCGGGGGCTAGGTAAAGGGTTGCCACCTTTTCTGGAAAAAAATACCGGCTTTCCTATATATTTATCTTTTTTCCCTATTAATAACATTGGGATCAACCATCATTTTTACCGGCCAGGCAACCCTAGCTAGATAAGAGTGGCCTTGCTGAGGGCTCCTCTGAAGATTTTTTGCGAGGGGCCCTGTTTGAGCTTGTTATGCTGCTGGTCCAGACTTTTTCCCACACCCCTGCAACCTCCAACCCTGAACTGGACCTTTGTCCCTTCTGATGGTGGTGCTGGTGAGTGACCATATACTTGCATACTATTTTTCTGTACTTAGGGATCGATAGCCCAAATAGTGGGAACTGCAGGTGAAAAAACCTGCACCACTGACATGGTACATTGGATTACATTTTTAAAAATATCTTTTGCCTTCCGACTTGGGGAAAGATCTGTTGAAACTGATCTTTACGTTAGTAATATAATGTCATTCACCCTTTAAATGGATTTTTATGAAAAACGTGACACAAAAAGGAAAAAGGAACAAGTAAAAGCTATAAGTCATCTCATCAGCGAGGTCAGCTTAATGGAAGAGGAACTTCACTTTCTATTTTTAGCCCAAACCGCAGCCATTTTACAATATGTAATTTTACGATAATGGGACAGATTCCCAGTAACATTTTTCAGCAGCAGCAGAAGGCCCCTTACTACTGACTATAATTGAAGCTTTTTGAGGAACTTTGAGTAGCCCAGTTAGATCAGTTAGCAGACATATTTATTTAAGGATCATGGCACATGGGCTGTTTAGGTGCTTAGGCCTGAAAAAACAACTATACCCCTATCTCTATTGCAAGTCTATGGCGGACTGTTTGAAGTGCAAATAGCTTGACAAACAGGTGCACTCACGCTTGCCCCAAGCACGTACATTCACATTTATAGCATGAATTGGGGGGCTTCTTATAGCTGCAAGGTCAAAACGTTTAGAATCATTAAAGGGGTGGTTCACCTTCAAACAACTAGTTGGTTTCAGATAGATCACCAGAAATAATTACTTTTTCCAATGACTTTCTATTTTCTATGTGTGACAGTTTTTCTAATATTGAAGTATCAAGTGTCTTTTCACCTTCTGAAGCAGCCCTGGGAGGGGGTCGCCGACCGTGTAAACTGTTCTAAATGGATACATTTAGTTGATACATTTTTTATCTTTGTCCCTGCTGAGCAGAATCTCTGGGTTTCATTACAGGCAGCTGTTAGAATAGTTACAATTGTAACTAATACTCCAGAGATGCTGCTGAGAAATGGATCAACTAAATGTTCCAAAATTGTAACAGTTTAGAGTCTGCACCTGAATTACTGAGCTAACTAGACTGAAACAGCAGAGACACGAACATTCACCTTTAAACTTAGACTTAGATTTTTTACTAAAAACAGTAAAAAATAAATAATGGAAAGTAATTGAAAAAAAAAGTCTTTATTTCTGGGGAACAATCTAAAAACAACTGAATTGAAAAAAGTGTTTGGAAGGTGAACAACCCCTTTAAGTGTGCCCTTCCTTTTAAAGAATAACAAAACCCTAAAATGAATATGACTGAAATGCCATGTTTTATATACTGAACTTATTGCACCAGCCTAAAGTTTCAGCTTCTCAATAGCAGCAATGATCCAGGACTTCAAACTTGTCACAGGGGGTCACCATCTTGGAAAGTGTCTGCGACACTTACATGCTCAGTGGGCTCTGAGCAGCGGTTGAGAAGCTAAGCTTAGGGGTCGTCACAAATTATCAAGCAGGAAATTAGGTTGGCCTGTAATATAAGATGATGTCTTTGAAGCTGATTATTAAATTCTAATGCTAATTGCACTGGTTTCTGTGCTGTCATGTAGTAATTATCTGTATTAATTACTTATAAGCCTTATATTGTGACATTTCTATTCTATGTGTACTGTATATTGTGAGTGGGTCCCTAAGCTCAGTAAGTGACAGCAGCACAGAGCATGTGCAGTGAATCAGCAGAAAAGAAGATGGGGAGCTACTGGAGCATCTTTGGAGACACAGATCTTTACTGCTAAAGGGCTGTGGTTGCCTTGGGCTGGTACATAAGCCCAAAACATAATGTACAACATTTCTAGCCTACTTCTTTAGTTAAGTTTTAGTTCTCCTTTAAAGAAAAGGTACAGGGTAGTGCCAAATTGTTAAGACACCCCAGTGACTCTAATCATACACCTATTACCCAAGGACAATTCACCTCTTCCATGAAAATATGTAATTTCCTGGAATAGTTATCTGGACCTGGTTCTGGCTGCCACCATGTTTACTTACATATCAATGCATTCCTTGGTGCCTTTTTGACTTGGTGCACCCAAGTGCTGTTGCAATTTTTGTACTGCACATGCACCAAGTCTGAAGTTATGAAATTGGTTCAGGGGATGCTTAGATAGGTATGGGAGCATGGCGACAGCCTGCCATGCTGAGAGGACTGGTGCATTTTGCATGGAGGTGGAGCTTTAATCTAGGATAAGAGGTTAGCAATAAAAGTGACCGAGGGTGCCTGGCAACCACACAGACACCCTGGTCAAATCTTGGCCTGTCCAAGGGTCCAGGCCTTTGGCACATTAGGTGTTTTAATGCTGCAATAGTTTCAGGCAGAACCCTGAGCCTGAGGGTGCCTGTGTGGTGGCTATGCACCCTCATTCACTTTTATTGCTAACCTCTTACCCTAGACCAGGGGTCCCCAACCTTTTTAACCCGTGAGCCACATTCAAATGTAAAACAAGTTGGGGAGCAACACAAGCATGAAAAAGTACCCTGGGGTGCCAAATAAGTGCTGGGATTGGCTATTTGGTAGCCCCTATGTGGACTGGCAGCCTACAAGAGGCTCTCCCTGGCACTATACTTAGTTTTTATGCAATTAAAATTAGCTTTCAAGCTTAAAATTCAAAAATAAGCACCTGCTTTGAGGACACCTAGAGCAACATCCAAAGGGTTGGAGAGCAACATGTTGCTCACGAGCTACTGGTTGGGGATCACTGCCCTAGACTGTTACTCAACTTGCCGTTAAAATGTACCGGAAACCCCCTGCTGACAGCAAGGGAGGGACTGATTGAAATACCCTGAAAGCACCACTGATGTTTAAATGCCCAATATGCCCTTGGGAAGCACAACAGAACCATCTAAAGTGAAAGCTGGGACTGGCCAAAATACAGAGAGACAGAATGGAAATGCTAGTTTTCTCCTTGTCGTGTATGAACTACTAGTGTTTTCTTTTTGCACTAACAATAGTCTTATTGTGTATATAATCAGGTGGGGCCCCTTCAAGTGCAACACATCAAAATAACTCAATCTCATTAGGGCTAATTTGCTTGGCTGCCCAGTGCACAATGAGTTGCCATTTCTCACTACAGTGAGGTCATGCATTTTTGAGATGGGTCATTAACATATGAATGGGGCTGTGGTTTCTGTCCCAAGCTGCGTATCTATGGGGCGCTTGTTGGCGGAACTGCAGCCCCATTTTCACCCCAAAACAAGAAGCAATCCACATCTTTTATAAAGCCCCTCAGCCCGAAAAACGACCCAGACAAGACTCCTGTAGTCAGAACATGCACTATTATACACATTACTATGCACAACATTATAAACACTACTATGCACACTATTATACACATTACTATGCAAACTATTATACACATTACTATGCAAACTGTTATGCACTCTGGCAGAGAACAGAAACAAGGCTCCTATCCAGGGGCATAACTACAGAGGAAGCAGACCCAGCAGCTGCAAGGGGGGCAGGAGGTATAGGGGGCCAATGAGGCCCAAAAAAAGAGCAATTTCAACATATATTGGTAAAACAGGACAACCTCTGGATATGTCAGGGGCCCTAAAATGTATTTGCTGTGGGGTCCAGTAACTTCTAGTTACACCACTGCTCCTATCATGATCACAACACCCCTGTAGCGAGATAGAGAATAAATGCATTCCGATTATACGTAGGATTATATTTCTGTCTTGGGAGTTCATGAATATGCTTAGTTTTGTTATGCGTTCTACACTCGTAAAGCTACAGACCCACAGGGAAAATACAGAACAATTACCTATTGTGTTGCTATGCGGTGGAATTCATGCCAACCAACTGCATGGCAAATGCAAGTAAAAACAGCCTTAGGGCTACAGCACATCGGGCCATTGTGATTTCTGGGAGAACAGAAGTGCTCAAACCATACATTCCTACATTTTGGAAATACGAAGAGGGACAAAAAGAGCAGAGCGCGGCAATTTTTTTTGACCAGGCCCATTTTGTGGTCACACCCCCTAATTACCGTGTCCATTTTTAAAATGTGTCAGGTTATGAAAGTTTGAACACATTTCTGTGGTTTTTATGTGTTTTTACAGATTTGCTAATGAAAATGAATTGGCCTTTAAGCTGCAAATCACAGTTTCCCCAAGAGGCCTGCTTATCTTAAATTGTTACAAAAGTATCTTAGCATCTATTTTGGGCTCTCTGCCAAAAGCCAATTAAGTTAGAAACTGAGTATCTGTTTCTGGCTGTTCAGTGCAGGAGATCAAAGAGAAAGTCAGGACATTTCAGCTGTCAAAATCAGGACTGTTCCACTCAAAACGGGACAGGTATGCTCAAACTTGCATGCCATAGAGAAGCATGGGGGAAACTTGAATGGGTTGCGAGCCATAGATTGGGAATACATAATGGGATACATAGTCCCCCATTAAAATCTGACTTGGGATCCATTAGGACAGCTGTGTCCTTAGTGAACTCGAGGCCTAGCTTTGTTGTGTGTATGGATGTAGGCCAAGGAATAGTGGATGCAGGAAGGTTTGCAGCAGTTGCCTAATCCTATGTTTATGCTCTGGTTCCAGTCAAGTAAGTCATTAATAGATGTCCTAACCATCATGCAAAGCTTTACTAATGTCTTATTTAGACTTTATATACAGTAAATCACACACACACTGGCCCACCAACGTAGGAAAATGAGGTGGGGGGATATGAGGTTTGTATGGGAGCAAGTAGAGTCTGGAGCCACCAGGAGATTTACTGGGACTGTCCAACCCTGCAGGCATATGTGTCTTTGAGCAATGGTTCTGAAAGTTGCACAGAGCTAAAAAGAGACCATTGCCTTCTATGCTTTGGATGTGGAATTTTACAGTGGCACAATGGTAACACATTTGACACAAAATTTCAGCTGTGCATCCAGATGCATCACAAACTCATCATAAACAACCAATCAAATCACCAGTCTGATTATACTGCCCAGACAGTGGTGTGTGCCAACCCCAGTAACAGACAAGCTGCTGGTGGAGAGATTGGCGAGAGCCAATAAATGTGTGCCTGATGATGGGTAACCAGATGCCCTCCATAGGTAATTGAATTACAAATGCCAGAAACCCTGATAACCTTTTTTCTGTGTGTTGGATGCCATTAGTTGTAGTTCAGCAAGACATGGAGGGATGCAGCTTGTTCAGTACCAAGGCCTAAGCTGCTGACCACATGCACTGCATTAATCTGAAATAAATCCCGACAGTAGAAACAAGATATGAAGTACATATCTGCTAAATTTGGATCTGCAACGTCATAGGGAAAAAACCTTGTGTAAACAGAGCATAGGTGATGCCACAGAGATCAATGCAGGGTAAAATCTGTCACACTGTTGACAAGGTGCAGATGGGCACCTTCTAGTGGGCATCCCATGTTGTGGGGCAGTTTCACAGGGTGCATCAATTGCAACCACATTTGTAATGGTTTTAAAGATATTTGTAAATGCAATTGCTACTGACAGCAGTATTTGTCTGGATGCTTATAGTTTCTGCACTTCTGGTTCTGACTCAAGAAACAATATAGCAGAGGCTAGATTGAACTTGGATGAGAGCTGCAAAAGCATCACTGACTTATAGCATAAGCTGGTGGCAACAAGCGACCTATGCTCAGAAGTACCCACTTCAGTATGTCCGAGTGGGGGCATTGTGCTCTGCTATGGCATCTAGTAAAAGGAGATTTAAACTCTCTGACCATCACAGTTTCTGCCTGAGCACAGCAGCTGCCAAAATGCCCCATCTGCCACAGTCCTAAAACATTAGGGGGGAAACTGGGTAACAGACTGGAGATAAATTTAATTACAACAACTATTGGCTCCCAACTACACAGTGCCACAATGTGCAACCTGTTCCTCCCGAGCCTTGGCTCTTGGATGATGTGATTCAGCAACAGATGGAGAGGCGCAGATTTCAGATTCCTGAAATAAAGAGTGATATTGTGTCGTTGTATGTCACTTTAGTGCAGTTTCTGGTTATTTACAGGACCATTTGTTAACCCCATGTTATTAGTGTTGGGATCACAATCATCACATATAACAGGCGATAACTTACAAAGTGTGAGACAGTATGGAAGGAGCAATAAATGGGCACAAAGTGCCATAATTTTTTCTATTTGCACCTTGCCCCGTGCATAGTGCCCATTGGCGCTTTATTCTGAAGGGCAAAAACACAGGAACGACCATAGAGCAGCTACCTGAGGATCGGAGCGGGTCAAAGGGGGGCCGTATCGCTAGTGCAATGAACGGAATCTCCAGGTTAAAACCTGCAAAATTAAACTGTTTAAGTTACAAAAGTCATTCGCTGCTGCCTAAAGGTTGCCATAGCTGCACCAAAAATATTGTACAAACTGAATTTCCATACAATATTGGGTGTGTGTATGGTTGGGGACGAGCCGACCGATATCAGCAGACCAGCTAGCAAATTTTGATTGGGCACCTTTGAAGACCATTGTTAGTGCTGAATCGTCAGATACAGATAGAATTCTATTGTTTCTATTTGTATATCTGACAATTCAGCTCTACATGTGTGTATTTCTTGGAAATATCTTTTCCAGGAAGGATCATAATAGTAATGTCTATGGCCACCTTAATGGTAGGAGCGGCCCTGCAAAAAACTACACCTCTTCAATGAATGCAGCACTGCCCGGCAATATATTGGTATTGGGCATCTCTCTACTGCCTGAAATACACCAGTAGATAAACACTACATGTGCCATTATAGTGAATGAGGGGTACAAATGCCAACAGTTAAAAGTATAGGGAAAGCACAGTTTTTTGCAATAGGAGTGGGTGCATGGGAACTATGCCTTTACTCTCACCTACAGCTGAAATAAAGAAGTTACAAAGAGTATTTTCTGTACAAAAAATACACCCAAAACCACAAGTTTAGAAAGTGGCTAAAAATATGTTTTGCCCCACTTCCTCCATTAACCCTATTCTGGCCTACACCCAACATGGTTGAGTAAGTGTGCTGCTGTTAGATTGAAAGTATAATCTATTCAAGATCTTTTGGGCAGGATCCCCTTAGCTGCTCTATCAATTGTATATTTGTATGTAATCTGTGTGTTCAATGTATACAACTGTTTATTCTACATACCTCAAAACATGCTGGAGCTTTATACGTGTAAATATATGCTAAATGGGGAGTTCACCTATAGGGCAGAGACACACGCGAAGATTCAGGGAGATTTAGTCTCCTGGCGACAAAACGAGTCTTCTTCGGGCAACTAATCTCCCCGAAAAGCCTTCCCGCTGGTTAGAATCTAAATCGCCAGCAGGGTGGCACTTGAAGTTTTTCGTTTTCCGAAGTCGCCCGAAGTTGCCTGACAAAGAAACTTCGGGCGTCTTTAGAAAACGAAGCGCACCGATTGCCATATCCACGAACTGCCTCCCGTTGTCTAGAATGTAAGTCACCGGCGGGAGGCAGTTCGGGAAGATTAGTTGCCCCGAAGAAGAGGAGATTTGTCGCTGGGCGACTAGACCTTCCCCAATCTTAGCGTGTGCCCTTAACCTTAAATTACATATTTAGCATGTTATAGAATGGCCAGTTCTTAGCTACTTTTTAACTAGTCTTGATTTTTGTTTTATTTCTTAAAGTTTAATTATTTGCCTTCCTCTTCTGGCTTATTTCAAATTTCAAATAGGTTCACTGACCCCAGCAGCCAAAACACTATTGCCCTATGAGGCTATCATTTTATTGCTATTGCTACTTTTTTTTTACTTATCTTTGTATTTAGGCCCTCTCCTATTCTAGCCATTTATTCACACCACTGCCTGGTTGCTAGGGTAATTTGGACTCCAGCAACCAGACAGATGCTGAAATGCCGAACTGGAGAGCTGCTAAACAAAAAGCTAAATAGTGTAAAAACCACAAAAAATTACAAATGAAGTCCAACTGCAAATTTTCTCAGAATATCAATATCTCCCTCATGATATGTTAATTTTAAGGTCAATAATCTTTTTATTATTTTTTTGTAGTAGTATTAATAATAATAATAATAATATTAATTAGAAGTTGGGTTTGTAGCTATATATCTTCCTGAGACATAAAGGATGTACAGAAAAAATTCAGATTTTCCCCATCCAAAAAGCACAGTACATTTTCATTCATTTTGTAAAAACATGTTTTTGGGTGAAGTTCCCCTTTAAGTCAAAACACAAAAAACGCTGCTCATACTCTGCTTTCTTTGTAATATCCCCCAAATATAGGACTCCTATAAGTATAGTCATATTTTTTGCCCTGGAATCTTAGACTGTAAGCAGGGGCTCGTGGAAATGATGTATAATCTCTACAGAGCTCTGCAGAATATGTTGGCATTATATTAAGGCTAATAATAAAAACATAGAATTCTGGTCAGTACTGATGGAATGCAGCTCCCTCTAGGGTCACTCTGGATACTGCAGTCTACTGTATCCTGTACCAAATTGGGTTTCTGCGGGGGTACCAAACAGCATGGCACAATCCAGGTGATAAAGCATCATGGGCGTCCCTGCCAATGAGACATGTATTTAGACCAAGCCAGGCATAGCCTTGCCTGATTACAAGTTCATACTCAGTGTTATGGGCTGCAGTGCGTTTCGCACAAATTGCGGAGAAGCTGCTGCATGCAGGGTGTACATAATTAAATGTTTAGAAGCAACGCTGCTGCTACTTACGGAGTTTCTTGTTGCTGGATTTCTTTGTAATGTCCCCCATTTTTTCAGCTTGGGGGGGGGTCCTAGGCCAGGTTACAAGCAAATGTTCAAAATTCTTGCTTTGATAGTTTCTCTAACATATTCTCAATGAGGGTGTGTAATGTACAAC
Source organism: Xenopus laevis (assembly GCF_017654675.1). Taxonomy (NCBI): domain Eukaryota; kingdom Metazoa; phylum Chordata; class Amphibia; order Anura; family Pipidae; genus Xenopus; species Xenopus laevis. The sequence goes on along the minus strand of NC_054386.1, from coordinate 35,626,465 downwards.
TGCTCCTGGTAGTTTAGTTTCCCTTCCTCCTATTTGTCTTGAAGTCGCACATCTAACCCCCCACCCTTGTGAACTTGTAACTTAACTGACACCCACTGCAGGTTTTTTTTTTTTAGAGCAGAGAACCACAAATTGGGTGTGAGCTTGGAAGGAGCAACTTTCTGCTGAAGTAGATGCACATCTCTGACAAGTGACGACTCCCTTTGATCTGATTATTTTCTGTTCTGTGGCCAGTGGTGGTAGTGTCCAGCCCTGGTGTTATTGAGGTTCCCAGCAGTGCTAGAATTAGAAATATGCTAGAGACTTGTCTTGCTTCCGTGTTCTATATGTATGGGCCAGCTTCGTGTGACTGAATGCACACATCTAAAGGAGGCCATACACGTTAAGACCCGCTTGCTTGGCGAGGTTGCCAAATTAGTGGATCTTAACCCGAAATGCCCCCCAAAGGCAGGACGATATTTTGCCCTAGGGCCAAACTATCAGATTATAACAATGGGAATGGGCACCTATAGGCCATAGGATCTCATCGACTAGCTGATGCGGTCATCGATCACAGGAAAAATCAAACCTGCCCAATCGATATTTGGCAGATTTTTGGCCTGATATCGATTGGGGAGACTGGTCAGAAGCCCCCACACATGGGCAGATAAGCTGCCAAATCAGTCTAAAGGACCAGTATCTCCAGCTTTAAAGGAATTGTTCAGTGTAAAAATAAAAACTGGGCAAATAGATAGGCTATGCTATGACTGGTTACCAGTGCCGGGCCATGCTGGGCAGGCGCCCTAGGCAGGCCCGGCAGTCGCAGCGCCTATTTAGTGTGCGCGTGCATGAATTTGCGCGCGTCTGAATTTGTGCGCGAGCGCATGCGCGAATTTGCGCTTGTGCGCATGCGCGAATTTGCGCTCGCGTGTGCATGCGCAGAAGCACACAGAGTGCGAAAACTACATAGAGTGGCCAGATAAGGGAACCGGACTTGGGGTAGGCGACAGAGGAAGTACGTGCCTGGCGCCCTCCCAGCTTTGCGCCCTAGGCACGTGCCTACTCTGCTTACCCCTAGTTCCGGCCCTGCTGGTTACCCTAGTTACCAGGCAGTAACCAATCAGAGACTTAAGGGGGGGGGGCACATGGGTCATATCTGTTGCTTTTGAATCTGAGCTGAATGCTGAGGATCAATTGCAAACTCACTGAACAGAAATGTACCATGTGGCCCCCTTTAAAGTCGCTGACTAACTCAGAGTTATAGAGCTGAAAAGCAGGAAGTAGTGTTCTGGCTATTATGTTACACATCCAGTCACTCCAGCCTTTATACATTACATTTTTGCCTAACTAACTATATTAGAAACATTTTTTATTTTGCACAGCCTATCTATTTACACAGTTTTTATTTTCACACTGAACTGTTCCTTTAATCTGCCCATGTATGGCCACAACCCTTTTTATTAAAATCCCCTACCCCCTACCCTACATATATTTACCAGGGGTAGCAGCTAGGCTGGGGGGGGGGAGGGAGGGGGGTGTCTATGTAGGGTAGGGCTTTTTTACTTTATAGTTTCTATAAATTCTATATAGAATTCTCCTTTAATCGTATAAACACAGAGGCTGATGGGTCCTGTTGAATGTGCAGTCACACACAGGCTGAAGTCAGCCCAAATACTGGCCTCAGCTTCAGTTCCGCTGTGTGTGCCCACACATGAGCTGATCGAATTCAAATCAATGGAGCAGGGACACTGAGCAGATCTGCTTCTCTCAGCCTGCAAAAATACACAGGCTGACAACAGCAGGAGCCAACAGTCTGTGTGTGCCCGGAGTCTAAGGGCAAGGCCAGACATGGCGTTTTTACGTCGTGTTTTAAAAAAATGCGTTTTTCAGCACATAGGTTTGTTTTCCCAACATGCACTTCTCATTGTTGTCGTTCCCCATAATTCCACTGGCTGGAAATTAAAAATAGAAAAGCTATTTAGAAATAGAAAAACTATTTACATGCAAAATGGAGAAGCAATGATCATCAGAACGCAACATAATTACGTCACCGGCCCTAAAAACGTATATGCATCATTTATCTCGGGAGAATTTGGACGCCATATTTAAATTACACTGCGTATTTACGTAAAGTGTGGGTTTAAACTTGCAGATCCCATAAAGTTTTGGGATTTGGTAGTTTCTTGGCGTATTGGCGTTTCTGCTAAAAAACGCCAATACTGGCGTCCCGTGGTGATTTCAGCTTGCAAGCGCCCTGTGAGAATTGCCATAGTGCGTTTTCCATTAGTTTCAGTGGAAGTGCAGTTTATGCTTATTTACACCACGTCTGGCCTTGACCTAAGCGTGGCCCCAGTGCTCACAATCAGATGATGGGAATTGTCCTAGGCTGGGGCTCACTAGGGGCTTGGTCACCCAGAAAATCTTTTGGTAGGCTGGTGTATCAGGATTTTTAATATATACGCTATTCTATTGTACAGCGCTGCTGCATTTGTCATTAATGATTGCCCAGTACTGTTGGGTTCCTGTATTAATGTATTTGTGACTGATTTTAGCACCTTCTCAGAGGTTAGAGCAGAAGTTGTACAGGAAACAAGATTCATAACTGTATTCTGCAATACAGCAAAGGGAAAAACCTGCTGTCAGATTCACAACATTAGTAACCCCCCCCCCCATTTTATTTTTTTCTGTATACTTCATACTGTATACTTCATCATAGAGAGACTGTAATTTTATATGGCATGTTGTCTTTGTGCAACTGTAGCACACTATTAGATATATTCTGCACCGCAGCAGCCACTTCCCGTAGATTTAGAATCAAGATGTTGCAGCAAACAAGAATGTGAGTTTCCTTCACATCCTATACTGCAGCACAAGTGGGGTTAATCCCCCTCCCTGTTTGGTAGAACGAGACAGAGTTAATTAAAACACACTAGCCCCCCCCCCATATGACTCGTGTTCTTTTCATCCTACCTCCTGAGGTAGTGATGAGACTTGCTAAGAAGAAGCAATTTTTTTCTAGGGCCTTAGCTGCCTTGATGAACCGGTTGGGGGACTTCTGGAATAGCGGTTTTCCCCACGGGGTCCCCATTCCCCCAAAGACTTTTTTTAACACGCATTCAGTGATTTGTAGCACAAATTTGAGTGGAAAAACCCTGATAAAGCACCTGTTATAAATAAGAGATTGACGAGATTCCCGATTGAAGAGGAAGTTAAGAGGTGGGAATCTCCTCCATTAGTAGATGTAGCGGTAGCTCGTCTTTCTAAGCGCACTACCATTTCAGTGGAGGATGGGTCGGGTCTCAGGGACCCAATGGACCGTACAGCGGAGTGTTCCTTGAGGCGTATATATATATCTGCTTCAGCCCAGTGTAAGCCACTGGTAGCAGCCTCTGGAGTTTCTAGAGCTTTGAGGAACTGGCTCACACAATTGGAGGAGGATATTGCTGTTAAAATCTCTTAAGGGCATAAAGTTTTTTGTGATGCTTCTAGTGAATCTTAAAAGTTAGCTTCTAAGAACATGGCCCTTTCTACTACAGCCAGGAGAGCTATCTGGTTTAAGCCTTGGTCTGCTGATACTGCATCGAAAACCAACTTGTGTAACATGCCCTTTGAGCCAGGTCACCTTTTTGGCTCCAAGCTAGGCACTCTAATGGACAAGGTTTCTAATGAGAAGGGCAAGACTCTGCCTCAAGACAGGCAGAGGGGAAGATGGAGAAATAATTTGTTTTATCGACAGAGTAGGTCTCCTGTTAGGTTTAATCAGACAAGGGGTGAAAAGGAGAAGGAAAGTCCCAATTTTCCAGACCCCAAGGTGGGCCATTTAGGGGCCAAAGGGGCAGGGGTAAATCCATGCCGTCTGGCCACAAGTGGGACCTCTGATGCCAGGAATCCTCCAGTGGGTGGAAGACTGGCTCTTTTTTTCAGACCACTGGGTAGAGATCATATCAGACCAGTGGGTTCTTCAGTTGGTGAAAGAGGGATACTGAATCAAATTTTTTGCTTTTCCCCCTTTATGATTTCTTCCGACTTACATGAGGTCTTCACCTCAAATGCAAGATGCCTTAGAAGAGGCTATCTATGTTTTTTGCAAAAAAAGGGTGTGAGAAAAAGTTCCTTTTTTAGAAGAAGGCTGCGGCACCTATTCCACAATATTCCTGGTTCCAAAACCAGATGGGTCTTTTCGCACCATCATAGACCTCAGATTTGTCAATCGATTCATCCAGAAAAAACATTTCAGAATGGAGACAATAAAATTAACTCCTCAGATGATAGAGCCAGGACACTATCTTGTGACCTTGGATCTGAAAGATGCCTATCTGGACGATTGGTTGTTCAGGGCAGAGTCAGCCTTTCTTCTTCAGAAACATCTGGAGAAGTTATTAAAGATCCTTCAGTATCTTGGCTGGATGGTCAACATGGAGAAATCATCTCTATTTCCCGCAAAGGAAAAGCAGTTCCTGGAGATGTGTATCAACACGGAAGAAATGAGAGTTACCCTAACTTCTCAGAGAATTGCCAGTATTATAAGTGCTGTTACTCACCTGAAGAAATCAGTTCCTGTCTCTGAGACAAATGATGAGTGTGTTAGGGCTGATGACAGCCTCCATAGAGGCTCTTCCTTGGGCCAGGCTACACATGCGTCCCCTCCAACAGGGGATTCTGACACTATGGGACAAGTCAGAAGATTCCCTAGACTCCACTTGGATTCTCTCTTGGGAAGTCAAAAACTCTCTCAAATGGTGGCTTCAGAGGGCCAGATATATCAGAGTGAGGCCGATTCAGGATGCCTTGGGGATCTTAATAACAACAGATGCTTCCACCAAGGGTTGGGGAGCTCATCTAGGGAAGAATACTGCTCAAGGCCCTTGGGATGCCATGGAAAAGTCGTTTTCCTCCAATTTCAGAGAAATGCGGGCAGTGTTCAATGCCCTCATGGCTTTCTCCAATTTAATCCAAGATCAGGCTGTAACAATACAATTGGACAACTCAACAGTAGTCTCGTATTTAAACAGGGGGGAACCAGATCCCAGATTCTCCTGAAAGAATCCCAAAAGATCTTAAACTGGGCAGAAAACAACCTGTTGAATATTGTTGCAGTTTACATCAGTGGGAAGGACAATCTTCTAGCAGACCATCTGAGCAGAGTAATACTGGATCTGAAGGCATGGTCCTTGAATCAGGAAATATTCATCAACTTCAGTCAGACGTTGGAAACTTCCAAAATTCTGCTCCCTATATCACCAGGATCATCCATGGGTACAGGATGCGATGACGATCAAATGGGAATTTGTTCTGGCCTACATCTTTCCTCCCATTCCTATGATCAGCAGGGTAATCAGAAAAATTAGAAAGGATCAGACTTCGGTTATTGCCATTCTTCCTTTCTGGCCGAAGAGGATATGGTTCTCGCATCTAATGAACATGTGTCACGGGGACTATTGGGTTCTTCCCCGGAGGGAAGACCTACTCACTCAGAACCAGTTTCAGTACCCCAAACTGAGTCGACTAAATCTTACGGCATGGAGGTTGATCAGCCCCTATTAAATTCCTCTGGTCTGTCTGATACAGTTCTTAATACCCTCCTGCAATCCAGGAAATCATCAACTAACAAAGCCTACTCAAGAATTGTCCGGATTTTTCAGTCATGGTGTTCTACACATGGGGGGAGATTTAGATAGGGTCGAATATCGAGGGTTAATTAACCATCGATATTCGACTGCCGAATGTAAATCCTTCGACTTCGAATATCCTACGATCGAACGTTCGAAGGAATAAACGTTCGATTGAACAATTAAATCCTTCGAATCGAACGATTCGAAGGATTTTAATCCATCGATCGAAGGATTTTCCTTCGAACAGAAAATTGTTAGGAAGCCTATGTGGAATTTCCCCATAGGCTAACATTGGCCTCGGTAGGTTTTAGGTGACAAACTAGGGGTTCGAAGTATTTTTTAAAGAGACAGTACTTCGACTATTGAATGGTCGAATAGTCGAACAATTTTCAATTCGAATTTTTCGATTCGAAGTCAAAGTCGTAGTCGAAGGTCGAAGTAGCTTATTCGATGGTTGAAGTAGCCATATTCGACCATTCGAAATTCAAAGTATTTTTTCTTCTGTTCCTTCACTCGAGCTAAGAAAATGGGCCCCATGATGTCAATCCTGAGAAACCGTCTATTAATAAAATTCTGGAATTTTTACAACAGGGCTTGGATAAGAAATTAAGTCCTAATACCCTCAGAGTACAAGTGTTGGCTATTTCCGCTTTTTTGGGTTCCCGATTATCTTCTGAACCATTGATACAGAGGTTTCTTAAAGCAGCTCAAAGGATTAGACCTGCTATTCTAAATCCAGTTCTTGAGTACTTGAATATTGTGTTAGAACAGTTATGTGAACCTCCTTTCGAACCTCTGGAAGCAATAGATTTATAGCATCTTTCTTTTAAAGCTGCATTTCTTATGGCTATAACCTCGGCAAGAAGGATAAGCGAGATTCAAGCTTTGGCATCTAAGGAACCTTATTTACAATTTTTTCTGGAACAAGTAAATAAATAAATCAGGAAGTAAGACTTCGTTCTTTTTGTATAAATCCTTCCACTGAACAAGAGTTGAGGTACCATTCCTTGAATGTTCGTTGTGTGCTTCAGAAATATTTACAACAGACAGAAGGCTTCAGGAAGTCAGAAAATCTCTTTATAACTTTTTCTGGCAAAAATAAAGGTCGAAGAGTTTCAAAATTAACCTTGTCCAGATGGCTGAAGGATACAATTCAAACCTGCTATATAGCAGCAGGGTTATCACCTCCAATTTTCATTAAGGCCCATTCTACCCGAGCAATGGCAGCTTCCTGGGCTGAGTGTCTCTTCCAGAACAGATCTGCAAAGCAGCTATGTGGTCAAGCCTTCATACATTCTCCAGACATTACAGGCTGGACATTGATGCTTCGCAGGATGTGGCCTTTGGCAGAGCGATCCTTCAATCATCTCATCTCAGAAGAGATAAAATTGCCCACCCTATTACTTGCTATGTCTCACATGTGCTGCAGTATAGGATGTGAAGGAAAGATGAAATCTTACTTACCGTAATTTCTTTTTCCTTCAAGTCCAAACAGCAGCACATATTATTCCCACCCTTAATGATTAGAGTTTGAGTTATTCTATGTGTATGCTGGAGTACTTTTTTATAACACAAGTTATATGGGGGGGGTATATATAGTGTGTTAATTAACTCTGTCTCCTCCTACCAAACAGAGAGGGGGATTAACCTCACTTGTGCTGCTGTATGGACTTGAAGGACAAAGAAATTACGGTAAGAAAAATGTCATCTTTCTTTTTCTCTTACACAGCACGGCATGACTAAAGCTGGCCAAACACAGGCAGATTTAGGTTAGGGGCACACTGGGCGATTCAGGGAGATTTAGTCGCCTGGCGACTAATCGACTCGTCTTTGCAGCGACCGATCTCCACGAACGCCTTACCTCTGTTTTGCGCTGGCTATAAAGATAAATCGCCTGCGGCATGGCACATGTGGCGATTCGTATTCCGAAGTCGCCCGGAGTTTCCTCGTGAGGCAACTTCGGGCAACTTCAGAATACGAAGCGTAGCGTGTGCCATGCCACAGGCGACTTTTCATTATAGCCGGCACAAGACAGAGGTAAGGTGTTCAGGGAGATTGGTCGCCGCAAAGATGAAGCGATTAGTCCACAGGCGACGAAATCTCCCCACATCGGCTAGTTGATGCGGTCCTCTTCCTGTCAGCATCCATTTCCTTCGTTATAATCTGATTGTTTGGCCATAGGATGTCGCCCTGCTGTTGGTGGGCATATCAGGGAAAGATCCGCTCATTTGGCGACCTCCGCTTAGATTTATAATAAAGATACTGGGACCAATCTAATTCTAAGCAACTTTTCAATGGCCTTAATTTTTTTTATTACTTGCCTTCTTCTTCTGACTCTTTTCAGTCTTCAAACAGGGTCACTGACCCCATCTAAAAAAAACAAATGTTCTGTAAATGTATTGTTATTGCTACTTTCTATTACTTCTCTTTCTATTCAGGTCTCTCCTATTCATAATCCAGTCTCTTATTTAAATCAGTGCATGGTTGCTAGGAGAAATCCGAAATTGGACCATAACAACCAGAACCAGCTGAAACTGGAGCTGCTAAATAAAAAGCTAAATAACTCAAAAACCACAAATATTTAAAACTAATTGCAAATGGTCTCAGAATATTATTCTCTACAGCATATTATCAATTAATTTAATGGTGAAATAACCACTTTCATGCCTCCCTATGAGATTCTGTAAAATGTAGTAGTGCAATATCTGACATTGCCTGTGATTGGTTGGTGTGATCTATGTGGCCTTGGGCAATGGCCCTAGAAGAAGGTACTTGGACAGAGGCAGAAATAATTGGTGTAAACATGCAATTGCAAAGCTGATTATAGCGACAATATAAGGTAAATAAAAGCCTGCTTTTTTAATCAAAAGAACACATGTAAGCTACAGACACAATCACGTAAGATACAACGATACAATGTAGCTTTATTCCCCCCCCCAGTGCCTTATTACTCTGATGCAAATTGAGCATTTTGTCTGTGACAGCCTCCTCCCATCCGATAATTGGTCCCTCCCATTGACCCCACTGTGTTGGCTTTCGCCAATTCCATGTGAATAGGTAGGGGAGTTTTGGAATGGTAGTGACTAGTTCTTATCCTTGCAAAGGACTGTCCCTCTAGTGCAGGGGTCCCCAACCTTTTTTTTTACCCATCTGCCACATTCAAATGTAAAAATAGTTGGGGAGCAACACAAGCATGCAAAACGTTCCTGGGGTACCAAGGGCTGTGATTGCCCATTTGGTAGCCTCTTTGTGGACTGGCAGCCTTCAGTACACCTGGTTTTTATGCAGCAAAACTTCCCTCCAAGCCTGAAATTAAAAAATAAGCACCTGCTTTAAAGCCACTGGGAACAACATCTATGTGTAATGTGTCAAAGTCATTTACGAGGGGATACTTCCTATGATGTCCAGTAAAGGGATAGAAACTAGTCAGTTCATATAATAACAAGCTAATTCCTATCCTGTCTAAGGACCTTCTCTAACAGTACAGGTACCATCTGTATTAGGCAATTATCTGACACGTCCAGTAAAGGGATAGAAACTAGTCAGTTTATATAAGAACAAGCTAATTCCTATCCTGTCTAAGGACTTTCTATAACAGTACAGGAACCATCTGTATTAGGCAATTACCTGACAGGTCCAGTCTAAGGACCTTCTCTAAAAGTGATGTGGGGGTTGAATTTTCCACGACCCGACCCAGACCCGACCTCCCTCAATCCGCGCCCAGCCGACTTCCCCCTTCCTTTTATAGATATGCGCCACCCCGCCGATGATATCACAAAAAGGGCTGGGCGAGCATGGTGCTCGTCTATAAAACCGGAACCTGGAAGTCAGTAGTGTAAGGTCACAGGCAGGGAGAGCGGGCAGAAGAGCTTAACCCAGACCCATAAATGGGGGAGCGAGGCCGAATCCGCAGCTAAACTCCGGGCCAGCCCGCATATCACTATTCTCTAACTTAGCACAGGAACCATCTTTATTGGGCACTTATATAAATTAATCAGTTCATGTTAAAACAAGGTGATTCCTATCCTGTCTAAAAAAAGGCAATTAAATGTGTTTGAGTTAGCTAAGAAATGTGCTATGTGTGTGACTCACAACCAAACACATAAATTGTCATGCTGGTATAGGGGCACAAGAAAAATTCTACTGCTTGGGGACCTGGGCACACAATTTTATGCCCCTGAATATAGAGTCTGAGGAAATTACACTTTGGGTTACTATCTAGTGCGCAGACTCGTGCCCAACCTGCATCCGTCACCCACTATGCCCCGCCTCCCAGACCCACTACCCGACCCAGCCAGCAAACAGATCACTTACCCACTGGAAACCAGAAGTGATGTCACTTTTACCTCGAAGTGTCATCACTTTTAATAGGCATTGTTTGGGACACTATTCTGCTAGGTAAGGAAAGGGATGTTACCAGAAACTCAGGGGAGGGACCAGTCCTGCAACGTATCCAGGTACCCAGACGGGTTACCCATGGACTATCCACACAATCAGCCACTCAGAAATTTCTGCCCAAAACCCAACAAACCTTGAGGGTATTCCACGGGTACCTGACCCGATGCAGGACTCTACTTTGGGTAGTAGCTACTTCTTATTTTCCACAGGTGAGAGAGGTACACAGGATATTTAACATAATTTTACTTGTGTATTTATTTCATGCAGAAGAAATTTAAAGAGATCAAAGATTATATGTCTGCTCCTTAGTAATGCAAACAATTAGCAATCTTTCTGACAAACAATCTGGCCTCTTTAAAGGACCCCCCAGCCACCTTTGAGCGAATTAATCCAATACGAGCAAATTAAAATGACACAAATCTAAGAAGAAACCCTGTACTCCCTCAGCAGTAGCTTGCACCTCATTTAAGAGTCTTCAGGGGAGTAGATAGTAGACAACCCTACTTACTTTATCAGCCACACACGGGGGATATATAAAGCTGGCCATAGACCAGGGTCCAAACTTTTTGTTTGGCCGACCATTCAGCCTGACATTCTTTGAACCATTAACATCATTTAACTCATTTAACACAAGGAATTGCATAGCAGTGGCAGTAATATTTGGGCACATTAATGAAATGATCTGCCACTTGGTCTTTACTGCTGCCTGTGTGCTGAAGGTGTTAGCAATAGACAAGTACTGGCACATAGTGATGCACCGCTCTCGCATACTTCTTATGGCTGAAGATGAAGACGTACTGACGTGCCTGTACAGTAAACTAAAGAAGCACGTGAGAGCGGTGCCAGTACGTGTCTATTGCTAACACCTTCAGCACACAAGCAGCAGTATAGACCAAGTGGGAGATCATTTCACTAATGTGCCTAAATATTACTGCTACGGCAACGCAATTCCTGGTTGCACTGTGCTGGTGGGCCACATTATTATTAATTTCATGATTATGATAATATCGTTATTGGACAGAAATCTTTTAACCGGTCCCATCGACTGAATGACCGATCGCCAAGGCACGAAAAATGTCAGGACACTCCACACAAATACAAATCTTTGTTTTGTACAATAGAATCTTTGCATCTATGGTCAGCTTAAGTCAGACACAGAATGTCATCTGGTACAACAATGGCTGTTTATGTTATTTACAGTCTCTGTGGGCTCTTTTACTGTAGCGAAAATAAATGACAGAATTCCAGTTACTTTGTATCCAGAAAGAGCTAAAGTTGACAATTTAAGCAAGATATTGCCCAACAACTGGTGGCTAAACATTGAGCAGAGGCTTGCCCCGATGGGTATCCTGTAAAAAAAAAAAAACAATGCAGAAACACCAGATACAACACAGTCATATTAACACTTTCTAACTTTAAGGGGCACATTTACTTAGCTCGAGTGAAGGATTAGAATGAAAAATACTTCGAATTTCTAAGTTTTTTTTTGGCTACTTCGACCTTCGACTACGACTTCGAATCAAACGAGTCAAACTAAAAATTGTTCAACTATTCGATCATTCGATAGTCGAAGTACTGTCTAAAAAAAACTTTGACTACCTACTTCGCCACCTAAAACCTACCAAGCGCCAATGTTAGCCTATGGGGACCTTCCCCATAGTTAATAGTTAATTAACCCTCGATATTCGACCCATAGTAAATGTGCCCCTAAGTATTTAAAACTATAAAGTTTATATATCAAAATGTAAATCATATAATAGGTGCTTCATTTTTTTAAAGTGTATGGCAGTGTTTGCAGCACTAAGTACATGGGTTAAAATTCACCAAAGGAAACATTAACAAAGTTAAAATGTTCTACCTCCACATGTATGGGTTCCCTTATACTAGAGTGCTGCATTGTGTTGGGTTATCTGCAGAAATGTGGGTATTTAGTGGGTTGTGGTTTTTTGGCCACCATCCACTTCTGATGATGTCACTTCTGTTTTGCAGCAAGACAACTTCCGATTTCATGGTGGCAGTGGGTATGCTTGCTGATAAGGTGGTTGTGGTTGGATTGTGTAGCAGGTACAAGCAGGTAAGATTGTTGGTCTAGCTTGTGGCTCTGGCCATGTCCAGGTTCCAGCAATTGGTATCACGCAAGACCCCACGCAACTGGAATGCCATTGATCACTATCCATTCCAATATGGCATTAAAAAGTGTGTATTTGAAACAGAGAAAGTAGATTGTAAGCTCTTGCAAGAGGGCATGAGGTGCACAAAGTAACCCAAGGTAAAGCAGTCAAACAGAAACTGAAATAGAAAAATTTGCCTCAAGTCTCAATCGAAATCCTGTTAAATGTGATTAATTAGGAGCAGTGCCATAGACATTTGATACACTTACTGTACATGCTATATTTAAAAAAATATATTAAACAACAGAACATGCCTTGAAATGTTCATGATACACACCTGCTACTATGAAACTTTAAAGATTTAGGAAGTGGAATTTTTTTGGGGTATTTGAAATACACAATCCACTGATTATAATTTGCAGCCTGCATCCATTGATCCACCTTTGTGCAAACATCATATATCATCATATACTTATGGGGGATTACACCCATTTACAAAAAATATAGCGTAAACTTCCTTCCAGATTAATTTATTTACATGGAACGCATTATTATTTTTTTTTACCTTTTTTAGTTAATTTTGTTCCAAATCCCTTCCTAACGGTTACTTAGACTTCATCCCCTCCATCGTCTACCACTCCTGTTATAGACCTCTGAACAATAAAGTAGTCGGCATCACAAATATTGATCTCATCACGCACATGAGGTAGCAGAACCATAACCTCTTATAAACCCTTTTCATTCCACCCCTCAGCACAGGTTCAGAGATTCTTCAGCAGTCACAAGGGTGTTTTAACTTTTTCCTCTTTCATTTTTATTGCTTAGGAGCTCCAATAGAGTGTGCAGGGGGGGGGGGAGAGCAGGCTAGAAAATGTGGGCAACTAAGAATACACTGGGGTAAGGAGAGCCAAATAACTGTCACCAAATCACTGTGCTGCAGACTAATAAGAGATAAGGAGAGGCATTATGGGGCATGTAGTCCTTGGGCATGTAATTCGAAAAAGTAACGATGATGTCAGAAGCACATTTAACACCCCTACATTGGAGACCTTTTCTCTTTTACACTTTCTGTAAAAGAGAACTCTGCTTCTAATAGTGAAATAGGTTTGAACAAAACCAGAGACAAATGTTAACTTAAGAAAACATGTTTATTGTTTGTTTTGGTTGAAACAATAATAAAAAAAACAAAAATGCTACCTTTAAAAAAAACAGTGGCTCTGGGGACTCAAAAAGAACCAATAAATGTACCCTTCAAGTGCCCTGTGATGTCGATGTCAAGGGCTACTGACTCAACTTTGGAGTACCGACAAGTTATTCAGTATCTGTTTAAGTGCACTTATTTTCAAAAACAGGAGTTTTTAGTTGTAAAGTTCTGATCATAAATTTCATAAGTAACTTAGCATTATCCAAATGTGTCTATTTTTAAAAACAGGGGTCTTTAGTTACAAAGTTCTGATCATAAAATGTATCAAAGCTCTAAGTTCAGGCAAATGGGACAAGCAGCACACGGGGTAGTTTCAGTCCAAAAATCAATACCAGAGATGAGGATCAGTAACATAGTAGGGACTCATTAACAGCAGGTGGCCTATTGAATAGGAACCATTATTAGCAAAATCCATGGTGCTGACGCTATGAAGTAAGCAATAATGAACTCTCTTCCAGCCAAAAGTCTGCATTTTCCACAAGGCCTTGCTTGTGCTTGCGTGAATTAACACCCATAAAATAGAGTCAATCAACCCTCTGTATGACCCTGTATTTTATGGGTGTTAATTCACGCAAGTGCACAACGGCTGCTTTATGAGATAAATTTTGAGTTTAGACTTTCCCTAATTTCTTATCATTCTTTATTTTTCAGTTTTTTGTTTGTGATTTATGTTTTCGTTTTTCTGGTTCCCAACCAATTGTTTGTATTTTCACCAAGATGTTTAAATTATCATTTATTTCGTCCTTGACACGTCATTTCCTCTGCCCCCGGTGTTTTCTCTTGTATTTGATTTTGTTCCCGCCACACCGTGTATTTATATCCGTGTGTATGACACTCTTTTCACTTTGAGAAAGGCTGTTGTCTCAGCCGAAACGTCAGCACCTGTCCACAATAAAATTTTCTTTTTCAACATTAAGGGGCCGATTCATCAAGAGTCGAATATCGAGGGTTAATTAACCCTCGATATTCGACTGGGAACTAAAATCGTTCGACTTCGAATATCGAAGTCGAACGATTTTGCGCAAATCCTGTGATCGATCGATCGAAGGATTTTTCGTTCGATCGAACGATTAAATCCTTCGAATCGAACGATTCGAAGGATTTTAATCCAACAATCGAAGGAAAATCCTTCGATCAAAAAATCACAGGCAAGCCTATGGGGACCTTCCCCATAGGCTAACATTGACTTCGGTAGGTTTTATCTACCGAAGTAGGTGGTCGAAGTATTTTTTAAAGAGACAATACTTCGATTATCGAATGGTCGAATAGTCGAACGATTTTTACTTCGAATCGTTCGAATCGTTCGAATTCGATCGAATTCGATCGAATTTAACCAATTCGATGGTCGAAGTACCCAAAAAATACTTCGAAATTCGAAGTTTTTTACATTCGAATTCTTCACTCGAATTTTGTAAATCTGCCCCTTAGACCTGTGAGTGCGATTTCTACCACTTCTAATTGATGTTACCGATCTTGGACTGCACCCAGGCACGCTTGACCTCCATTTCGTGAGTGCCGGTCTTTTTGCTGTATATATATATATATATATATATATATATATATATATATATATATATATATATATATATATATATATATATATATACGCCAGCCCTCTGTTCATACCTTTCTCAGAAGATCTTTCAGATCCTCATTCAGCCAACGTGGAATCCTGGGCTCATCATTGATAGTAGAGCTGATGATCTGCTCCCTGTTGTTGGGGGAGTCGCCTGAGGCCATCTGACAGATTATAATTCCAACAGCAAACCAATCCACTGCAGCATTGTATCTTTTCCTTTGTAGAACCTTGAAAACAAAGTGAATACTAATCTTGAAAAAAGCTCTGAATGAACTCCCCATATATGTTGACCTTCCTACTGATCACAAGTTTATTTCTGAGACACTTTTCACAATTTTTCCACAATTCACATATAGGGCTAGAAAAAACATTGAAATAAATTTAAATTGGAATAAATATCAGTTCTAGGCTATAGGAATAAATATTAATTTCCAAAACATTTTCTCATGACAAGAAAGATTGTTCTTGAGGTATAGAAAGTGATAGAGACAAAGGGGTAAGAAACTGGATTTTTAGCAAAAGACTTGAATGAAGTCTATAATTGGCAAGGGAATAATTAATAACACACATACATATGTACAGATATAAATGGGGGTATGCCCCTGTTTAAATCACAATATACTTTTTAAGGCAACTGCTAAAATATTAATTGCAAATGGCCATGCTACTGATACCCCTATGTTTGTACAGTTGATAAGCTTGATTTAGATCTTTTATTATACATTTTATTTCTATTACTCACCTCTGGAGCCATGTACCCCAGTGTCCCTGCCCGGCCTCCGATGGTCTTGTCGCCAAACATGTTCGGAACTGCCAGGCCAAAGTCAGATATTTTGACATGGCCATCTCGGTCCAGCAGGATGTTGGCAGGCTTGAGAACTCTGTAAATAGAATAAATTATTTCTAGGGGTTGATAGGTCAAGCAAATATAGAAATAATCAGAGTGAGGGTAGGAAGCAATGTAAGTGATCAAATATAGATAACAAATTAGAAACATTATGGAGAGGAAAGCTGGAGAAGCAGAGCAATATACTGACCGATGAACAATGCCGCAGCTGTGCAGGAACTCCAGGCCACACACGATCTCTGCTGAATGGAAACTTATAAACAAAAATAAAATGTTAAAAAAATAACACAAATTCCTAACATATTCACTTTACAGCATTATTTTTATTCTATGTATGCCGACTGCCTCTTCCTAAAATCCCCACATATCACTTAAAGCACTGTCTCTGGCTCCAGGCTCCAGTAGAAATCCAGGTGATTTGCAAGGCTGCCCCCACTGAGGTAGTCCATCACCATGAAAATATGACGCTGGTTATAAAGACAAATAAAAAGAGATTAAAACACTGGAAACAATGGTGCAAAACTGAAAAAATTTCAATATTGTCCCAGTTTCGTACCTGAGTTTCAAAAGTATGAGCACACTGGCCTCTATCCGGATGATGTTGTAATTGCATTCAGAACTCTTCTTGATGATCTTCACGGCTAGATTCCGGTTGGCAAATGTAGCCAACATAACCTGAGAAAGCCATAGAGAAATGAGTATTAAAGGTTTTCTTGTAGGGACACTACCAATCAGTCATACTGATACACTTATTAGGTAGAAGGATCAGAGCACTGACTGGACTTTAGTACAAATAACTCTTGGAGAAGTAGAAATATATTAAATCATATAAAATATAAAATCATTCAGAAATATTTAAAATGCCATAAAATATAATTTAATCATGTAATTTGCTAAATATCTATATAAAAACACAGAGTTTATAATTCCGTATATAACAATGATACAGTCTTGGGAAATCAGTTACTCACTTTGCCGAATCCTCCTTGCCCAAGAATGGAATGGAAGTCATAGTTATGGACATCCAGTGGACTAATTCTAACTCCTGTAGGGAAAATAAGGCACATGTATGAGCGTTTGTCCAAATTGTCCTTCATAACCCAAATATATATGGAGTAATGAATGTTTTTTCTTCTTTAAAGGAGAAACTAACCCCTTATTAAAAAAAACCCTACCCCCTACCCTACATAGACATCCCTCTCTCCTCCCCCCCAGCCTAGCTGCTACCCCAGGCAAATGCCCCTAACTTTTTACTTACCCCTCAGTGAAGATTCAGGCATCAGAGTTCATGGCAGCCATCTTCCAGGTCTTTGGTAATCTGAGAATGAGACCGGCGGAGCGGCTCATGCGCCGAAATGGACGTAAATTGCAGACGCGACGGAAGAAGAAACGAAGACCAAAAAAATGCCTGCTGTGAACTCTGTTCACTGAATCTGCACCGAGTCGTAAGTAAAAAGTTAGGGGCATTTGCCCGGGATAGCAGTTAGGCTGGAGGTGTGGAGGGAGGGGGGGTCTATGTGGGGTAGGGTTTTTTTTAATAAAGGGTTTGTTTCTGGTTGGAGCCATCTTGAGCAATTGGGGTGGGGTTAAGAGTATGAGTTCAGAGGTTGGTTTATAAGGAAAGTGTCCTTTTAAACATCTTTTATTGTGAACTTTTCTTCAACCAGATACTTGTACACGTGGAAGACACTTACTAAGGCATGATAGGTTTGCATCTCATATATCATGAGGCCACTGATTTTATCAGCATTTATGTAGGAAAGCCCTCCATATAGCAGGCTTGCTTATAAAGAAGAGGTAGATGGAGATGCAGATGAGGAAACCTTATATTGTTAGGGGTCTCTGTTGTTCAATTCTTGCATGAATAAACCACTAACATAAGGCATCTGATGCTGCACAAGTGTTACAGTGAGCATAACCCCCTTTACTGGGTTTGCAGTCTCTCCCCCCATACATTCCAATAGGGTGCCTACCTCCAGCTAAGTGGCAGGGAGATGTGTTTGCAGGCCCGGATTTGCGGCAAGGCTGCATAGGCCCGGGCCTAGGGCGGCAAAAAATAGGGGCGGCATGCCGCCCAGCCGCATTATATTATATATATTAATTACACCAGCTGCGCGGTGTTTTTTCACCGGCGCGCTGGGAAGGGGAGGTGTAGGCGGGCGCTAGGACCGCGTGGCCGCCTGGTAAGACCGCGCGGCCTAGGGGCGGCCGGCAATGAAGTCTGGTGCTGTGTGTTTGAAGGAATCTGTGACCTGCAAACAAAATTTGTAATGGGATAGGAATGCCACCTACCAACAGCTAATGGGTTTGGTGACAGGATCTCAGAGATAGCAGTGAAAATAACATTTTAACAAACTAGGGGCATTTCAGTGCTCCCATTTTTTCTCTCAGGGCAGATTGAACAGCAGGTCAACTCCATTCTGACAACACAGGCAGGAGAGGAGCAGAAATGTTGACAAATGAATATGAGAATTTTGAATGTGCTTGATGGCAATTCTTAAGGAGCTGAATGAGTACTCTGAGACACAGATCTAGCATATTTTATTCACCAAGTAAAGGGTATTTCATGCCATACAGATTTATGTAAAATAAGGATGATGACCCATAGGCAAAGACAGCTCAAAGAATATCTAGAAAAGGGAACTGAGCAACTTGGGAATTTAGAAAGATTTGATCTTAAAATATTTTACTACAGTATTTGTAATTATGACACTAATCACCTTAACTAAAAGCAATAAATAATTGTGCTTATGTCTATACTGTATAGGCATCTAAAGAGATAACGCAGATGTGTTGAGATTGAACCCTAGAAGATGCAGTTGCTGGATGGTTGAAGGACTGATTCATCTACGTTTTTCTGTAAACCTAGGTCTGCTTGCAGGGATAAGATCTGGTTGTCCACTGAAGAACCCTCCCAAATATTGCAGTATTTGGACCTACATGACCTTTTTTGGAGAAGTTGCCTCTGGCAGCAAAGAGGACTCTTTGGTAGGAGTAACAGCCCAGTTTGGTCCTGGATAAAAACTTGCTCTAAAGCACTGCAGGATATTTTGATGCTTTTAATGAGGGTATTGGCTACATGATATTTTTAGATTAACATCCTTTATTAGGCTTTGCTCTAAAACATATTTTGTACCCACTACCTCATTAAAATAACTTGCAGTGGATTTTCTGTCAACCCTTCCTTTTTATAGGAGAACGTAACCCCCCCCTTAAAAAATCTGAAAAAGCCGAAGTCCTGAAGCCGCGAATGGAGCCAAAGCTGTGAAAAGACCCGAAGCCACAAATAGGGTTGCCACCTTTTCTGGAAAAAATACCGACCTTCTTCTATATTTATCTTTTTTCCCTATTAATAACATTGGGATCAACCATCACTTTTACTGGCCTGCCATCAATGCTTTATTTTAATCCAGGAGGTGCCCAAAAGGTAACTATTTAAGATAAGCAAGTCTCTTGGGTAAATTTTGCAGGCTAAAGGGCAATTCACCTTTAATAGTCTGGCAATTTTTGTGTGGGCACAAAAATGGGCATAGTCCCGCTCTGCAAATCTTTTGGTCCCTCTTTCTAATTCCAAAATGTTGGGAGGTATGGAGGCACAGTGGCCCCAAACCCCCATGAGCATCCAGAACAGTGACCCCCCCCATTAATTTGCAGATCCTATGAAAAGTTCGCAGCCAGACACAAGGCAGGAGTCCACTGCCGCTTTCTGTTTATTTGAATTTACCACTCAGTAATGGCACATCCACAAAAAGAGTAGTCACATGGTAGGATCACATGATCGTCCCGTCACCAAGGTCCTTTCAGGAGCTTGAGGAACTAGACGCTACTGTTTTTGGAATACGCAACCGTGGCGAACGCTATTGGCCCACAGAGACGGCGTGTGACTGTAAGAAATGCCGCTGCTGTAAGGCCTGTACACTATTATCGAGTTGCTAAGGACGCCTTCCGCGTAGGTCTCACACCCAGCGACCGAGCCTTTGTGGCCTTGCCCAAGCCAATCCATCAGGCAGCCTGAACTCGTCAGCTCAGCACCGGGAAAGGCCGGGGCCCGGCGGCCTGTGCCCGGAAACCGATTCGAGAGGGCCTTCCGCCTCCGAGCCCCCTCCTTCCGCCATGGCCAAGAACTACGACTCGGTGGAATTCCCGTACTGCGATGAGGTCTCAAAGTACGAGCGGCTCGCCAAGATAGGCCAGGGCACCTTCGGGTGAGTCTCCCACATTCCTGTTACGTTTATCCTTCTATAGACTTATGTCTCTCTCTAGCTGCACTTGGAGCTTCTCTCTACTGTGTGACACACACACACGCTAATTCTAAGCTACTTTGCAACTGGCTTTCCCTGAATAATTTTTTTACCGTTTTCAAAGGGAAGGGGGTCACTGACCCCCATATAAAAAACAAATGCACTGTAAAGCTACACATTTATTGTTTCTACTTTTTATGCCTCATCTTTCTATTCAGGCCTCTTCTATTCATATTCCGATCTCTTATTCATATCAATGCATGGTTGCTAGGGAAACTTGGCCCCAAGCAACCAATGTGCTAAAATTACAAACTGCTGAATAAGAAGCTAAATAACTCAAACACCACAAATAATTAAAAATAAATGCTGATTGCAAATTGTCTCAGAATATCACTCTCTACATCATTCTAACAGTTAAATTAAATATATATATATATCTATATATATATATCTATATATATATATATATATATATATATATATATATATATATATATATATATATATATATATATCTACAGGCCCGGATTTGTGGGAAGGCCACCTAGGCCCGGGCCTAGGGTGGCAGGATTTTAGGGGGGCGGCATGCTGCCCAACCACACCCACATTGGTTCAAAAACACTGGGGATGCACAGGAGATACAATCTCCATGAAAATTTGCACGAATAAAGGGGAGGGGACAGGGGCGACAAATGGGAGTGGGCCTAGGGGCGTCCGCTATGTAAATCCGGCCCTGTATATCTATCTATCTATCTATCTATCTATATATATATATATATATATATATATATATATATATTGTATGTACCATAGATCCATTGCTATATTTCTAAATATCTGTCCAGTGTCACTGTCTATATAGTTATAAGGCATGTGCCACAGATCCATAGTTCTTTCCCATTGATTATTGTTTCGATGCATTGGACCCCACAGGGAAGTGTTCAAGGCGAAACATCGGCAGACAGGGAAGAAAGTGGCACTTAAGAAAGTTCTGATGGAAAACGAGAAGGAAGGTGTAAGTACTGATGCTCTGTTCTGTATGTTTCAAGGTGTTTTGCTTTATATACAGTGCTTTTATGTATGTTATCTAACAATAAATATATCTAATGAAATAATTTTTCTCCTCAGTTCCCCATCACGGCTCTGCGAGAGATAAAAATCCTGCAGCTGCTGAAACATGAGAACGTAGTTAACCTTATAGAGATTTGTCGCACTAAAGGTAAGGACCATTTTGTGTCTCTCTCCCTGTGCTGCACATGCTGTTTTTGGGTGGGTGGGGGGGTTGCAGCTTGGGTGGTGGCTTTCACAGCCAGAAAACACACACAGCATGGTTGTGGATCTGTCCTTGTCTGTCTGTCTCTCTCTATCATTTGTCTGGTTCTTGTCTGTTTATTCTCACTGCTCTGATTGGAAGACAAGCAAACACCATACAGATTGCATGGAAGCTGCAGCGTCTCCTCAGCCAGGAGTAGCATGACCCAGTTTTTTAGTGAGGTTCTGTTGAAGGATTTAAAATTGGCTTGATGGTATTAGCTATATCATAAGCAATTTGCCTCGAACTGGGAAGGGACCAAAGTGTTCTTCCCTCCACGTTTGTTAGGGCTGGATTTGTATCACAGTCGGGCTCTATGGCTGCATTTCGGCCATCAGTCTAATCCACAGTGCAGTTAGCTATGCTATAAAGATTTGCCCACAATTGGGGTTCACCCATAACTCTCTATATCCATTCAGATTTTCAATACCCTTTTCAAAGAGATGTGTTCCTGGCTGAGGAGAGTGGGGTTTATAAGCTGAACCAAGCAAGGCCAAATTCATTTTAGAACAATTGCTAAGATATACACCAATGGACAGCGCTGTGTCATAATGCCTGAGTTTGGTATATAAAGGTCACTGATGGAAATTTCACTTGGTCCTGCTTGGCGTCAGCACTTTGTAAAGAGTGTGCAAATGATGTGCTTATGCTGCTTTTGTGCGGGACGTTCTCGAGACTCTCTTGCCCACCTAGTTTCTCCCACAGCCAACCAATACAATAGATGCAAAGGAACTATTTTCCTGGTGTTCGACTTTTGTGAGCACGATCTAGCAGGATTGCTGAGCAATGCTCACGTCAAGTTTACGCTCTCCGAGATCAAGAAGGTGATGCAGATGCTGCTCAATGGCCTCTACTACATTCACAGGAATAAGGTGAGCGGGTACCTCATTTCTCCATGTTTTTCCTATACAGGGCATGCACTTTTATTGTAGGAGCTGTGTCTAACTAGAATTGTGTCAACAGATCCTGCACAGAGACATGAAGGCAGCAAACGTACTGATCACGAGAGACGGAGTGCTAAAACTTGCAGACTTTGGGCTTGCCAGGGCATTCAGCCTTGCCAAGAACAGCCAGCCAAACAAGTACACCAATCGGGTTGTTACACTCTGGTATCGACCCCCTGAGCTGCTTCTAGGTAAGGAGGGTCATGTGGGTGGCTGCACTTTTATATAAGAGCTTTATTTTCAGCACAGTCATTTTAATTGTATATTTCATGTGTTTGAACCCAAGAAACTCTGATACATAGGGAATCTGTCCATTCATAACATATTCATGTCCATAGAATTGCATGATCTGCAGCCATAATGATCCTTGCAATCAATCCAGCTCTTAAAGGAACAGTAACACCGTAAAATGTAAGTGTACCCTGCACTGGTACAACTGGTGTGTTTGCGTCAGAAACACTACTATAGTTCATATGAACAAGCTGCTGTGTAGCAATGGCAGAAACAGAAAAAAGGCTATATGGCACAGGTTAGTCAGTGGATAACAGATAACACCATTATGTTCTACATAGCTTATCTGCTGTGTAACCTGAGCCTTTTCTCCTTTGAATGACTGCC
Organism: Xenopus laevis; assembly: GCF_017654675.1. NCBI lineage: Eukaryota > Metazoa > Chordata > Amphibia > Anura > Pipidae > Xenopus > Xenopus laevis. The sequence goes on along the minus strand of NC_054386.1, from coordinate 35,603,620 downwards.
CCCATTGCTACACATTAACATGTAAACAATAGTAGTGTTTCTGAAGCAAACACTGCAGTTTTACCAGTGCAGGTCAACATTGGAATATATTTGTATTACTTTAAAACACGTTCCTATTTTGATGTTACTGTCCCTTTAAAGCTTAAACCTAATGCTTTTGTATAGTATTTTCTATTCGTAATGCATTTCCCCAACACTGTGGATAATGTGTTGCTTTTCTGCCCTGCTTGAAGGAGAGCGTGATTATGGTCCTCCCATCGATTTGTGGGGAGCAGGATGCATCATGGCAGAGATGTGGACCAGAAGCCCCATTATGCAAGGGAATACAGAACAGCATCAACTTACACTCATCAGCCAACTGTGCGGCTCCATCACACCAGAGGTGAGTCTTATCTAGCGGGTGTCTGGATCAGCAGAATCAATGCTCTTCTTATGATTAGCAGTTTGGTTTAAACCACTTTGGTCTAGGAATCAAGGTGTTACCATGGACTGTATTTTTATTTTATTTGCCGATCTATTTTAGGTGTGGCCAAATGTGGACAAATATGAGTTGTACCAGAAACTGGAGCTGCCCAAAGGCCAGAAGAGGAAGGTGAAGGACAGGCTGAAGGCTTACGTGAAGGATCCCCATGCACTGGATCTCATAGACAAGCTGTTGGTTTTGGACCCAACGCAGAGATTAGACAGCGACGACGCTCTGAACAATGATTTCTTCTGGTCAGACCCAATGCCTTCTGATCTAAAGAACATGCTATCTACTCACAATCAGTCCATGTTTGAATACTTGGCACCTCCTAGGAGAAGAGGTGGACACATGCCCCAGCAGCCAGCCAATCAGGCACGGAATCCTGCTGCCACTAACCAATCAGAATTTGAAAGAGTCTTCTAAATCAAATTCTTATTTATGTGGGGGAAAAGAAACTTTTACATATATATATATATATATATATATATATATATATATATATATATATATATATATATATATATATATATATATATATATATATATATATATAATATATATATATATAATATTAGAATTTCCTTCAAACAATCTGTATAGCATTGGGAGCAAGGACTACTGTTGACAAGTACAGCTGCATACTTTTGATAGTGTACCGATATTCATCAGTGTGGCATTAATGATGCAGGAAAATTCTTTTCTACCCTTTCTTTCCAAGTGAAACAGAACTTTAACTGTGAGATACCTAATCTAAAAACTATTGCTTTTTTTCAGACAGGCTGATATAGACCGCCTTGTAGCTACTACTCACATTAACTAAAGGGCTGGTCAGTATACTTGTTGTGAAATGAAGAGTCTTCCGAAATGCTTTCTGTGCTGCTGTACTTATGTATTTAATAGGGAATGTAAATAAAATGTATGTTCTCCTATTATTTTATTGTTCCTACCATTTTGAACTTCATATCTCTTTTGTTATTCCCATGTGACAAGGAGTATATTCTCCATTAATGTTTTTCAGCCACAGTATCCGTGCCCAAAACTGGTAATACTAGTAAATTTTAAATCATTGGCCCGCATTTTCCAGACAGGCACAAGCACTCATGACTGACTTGAAAAAGTTACTAAAAAAAAAACATTATCCACTGCATTGATGTCTCCCTGCAAAACAAGAGCTCCCCTAGTGGCCATAACAAGGGTCTCTTCACATTTAAATTAACTTTTATGGGCAGATTTATCAAGGGTCAAAGTGAAAAGTTGAATTTTCAAGATTATTTTTGGCCCTAACTTTTTACTTACCCCTCGTTGCAGATTCTGTTCAGCGGCATTCACGGGCGCCATCTTCTTCTCTTCGGTAATCTTCGGGAAGTAAGTGCCATATCAGCGCATGCACAGTTGGAGCAGTCTGCCGGTTCTGAACAACTGCACATGCGCCAAAAGTCATGGAAATTGCCAAAGTGCCAGAAGACCCGAAGATTACCGAAGAAGATGGCTGCCATGAACTCCCTGAATCTGCACCGAGGGGTAAGAATATACTATTCAATTCGAGTTTGCAGGTCGATCCTATTCCCCCTAGTTTCCAAAATTTGATTTTTTTTAATAAATTGCAATTGGTTGAATTTCGAGTTCATGGGAATTTTAATAACTCCCATAAGCTCAAAATTCTACCCATGATAAATCTGCCCCTTCGTATAATTTATAGTGTGATTCTGAGACAATTTGAAATTGGTTTTTATTTGTGGTTTTTGCGTTATTTAGCTTTTTATTCAGCAGCTCTCTAGTTTACAGTTTTTGACATCTGGTTGCTAGTGTCTAAAATATCCTAGCAACCATGCAATGATTTGAATAAGAGACTGGAATATGAAGAGGAGAGATGCGTAATACAAAGTAGCAATAACAATACATTTCTAACCTTACAGAGCATTGTTTTTTATGGAAAGAGAAAAAAAAAATCATTCAAAATCTATAAAGCAGAAATAATGAAGGTCAACTGAAAAGTTGCTTAAAATAAGCTATTCTAAAACAAACAAAAAAAAGCTTACTTAAAGGTGAACCACCCCTTTAGCACTATAGTTACATTGTTGACAATTATGTCCTTCCGACTTTATGTTGACATTTTGGGGATGACCCTTTTCTGTGCAAAAAGTGGAACAGAAGTGTGCTGAATGAGGGAACCAACTCCTTGGATGTTGCTCCCAGTGGCCTCAAAGCAGGTGCTTATTTTTGAATTCCTGGCTTGGAGATAAGCTTTGGTTTCACAAAAACCAGGTGTACTGCCAGAGCCTCCTGTAGGCTGCCAATCCACTTAGGGGGCTACCAAATAGCCAATTATAGAGCTTATTTTGCACCCTCAAGGACATTTTTCATGTTTGTGTTGCTCCCCAACTCTTTGTACAAGTGAATGTGGCTTACTGGTAAAAAAAAAAGTTTGGGAACCCCTGTTCTAGTGCATTATGTTCATTATGCTAATTGTGCTCTTGGGGACAATCCGCACTTGTATGGTGTCATCTCATCATTTATGATTTTTTCAATAACAACTCAAAAACCAAAATAAAAAAAAAAATAAGGTAGCAATCCTAGGACATAGTGTATTACATATACATTTTTTTATTATAAATGTTAATTCACATACATTGTAGGTCACCACCACGGGCTGATTTTAATGGAGACTTGGGTGGAAAGATTTAAACTGCTGATTTTGTCCCTTCAGAACAAGTTGCTAGCTTCTTTGCTTGTGTATGGACCTTGTAAGGACTATCTGATCTACCAGATTTCTATTGGACAGGTTTAAAAATCCCAACAGAATGAGGGCCGCATTGGTTCGTTGATGCAGTCCTCTTATGATCCAAATATTTGGACCTCAGCTTAAACAAACCTTCCTAAACGAGCACCTTAAGCCTCCCCAAACCAACAAAAGTGAGTAAACCTGCAACTAACAGTATGTAGTTATTCTACAACATGCTGGCACCCATTTATCCAGCACAGGGTTGTAGAGTTATTATACATGGAATTGACATTTTATCCTATGATGTGTTCTGGGGGAATTGTATATTGGATTGGCACTGAATTTATCCTGCCATATGTTCTGAGGTGTATGAAATGGGCACTATATTCTAGGTGTTATATATAGGACACTCACTCTACAATTATCCTGCAAGTTGTTTAGGGGAATATTTTACATAAAATTGCACCTTGACTTATGTTCTGCGTTATTATATATGGAATTGGCACTGTATATATCGTGCCATGTTTTCAAGGGTATTGAACATGACACTGCCACTGTATTTATCCTGCCATGTGTTCTGGGGTATTATACATGATATTGCCACTGTATGTATCCTGCCATGTGTTCTGGTGTATTATACGTGAAATTGGTACTGTATCTAGCCTTGCATGTGATCTGGTGTATCGTATATGATTCTGGCACTGTATTTATCCTGTCTTGTGTTCTGGAGTATTATACATGATATTGCCACTGTATTTATCCTGCCATATAATCTGGGGTATTGTATTGGTATGGAACTGACCCTGGGATACTATGAAGGAATTTGTGTAGATAATGTATTTAATTAGCCTTTTCAAACCTAATCACACTCCTATCTGCCTATAGCAGAGTAGGGATCCATGCTGCTTTGCCAGTCTCCAGTAGCCACCAAGAACCAGGTGGAGACTTTGACTGTCTAACATTTGCTTTTTTTCATGCAGATTCAATCAGACAGCATTGTTTCTACAGCTTGCTTAAACAGGAATCCCACATTATACCCTGGGACAATATGTACAATCCACTCCCTGCTCCGCCTCCGTGTGCACACTCCCCTGTGCACTTATCAACACTGGAGTGGACTGGAAGGTTTCCACCACACTTGTCTGACCCCCACGCTCTACTGTACATCATCTTCTTTTGATCCAGTTCCAGTTCCGACAACCTTTGGCCCAGCTGCCTGGCTCACTGGAGAGTGTTTACCTCCTGCCTGTGACGGATCACCATGTCCAAGAATCTTCACAAGGTTAGTAACACTCACAACGCAAAGCCCTAAAGGAAGAAATAGTGAGCAATGTGCATGCAGCTTCCAGCAGGTAGGACATTTCAATGCAGATTAACTCCACCCACAAATAATGTAACTTTAGACAACTTTGCAATATACATTCATTTTACATTTTCACTAGTTTTAGTGTGTTACTGGTTTAGACTCCTGAAACAATGTACCAAAGAACCAACCTGCTACGTTATTGGAGTGTAAACCAGAGTACAGCAAAGGATAAAAAAATATTGCTGGCAGTTGCAGTTTACAGATAACTTTAAATCCACCGATCATAAACTTGTGGCTTGCTACTTTATGCTGGACTGCAATCCTCAGCATTCAACCACTGAAGCACACTAAGGGGCAGATTTATCAAAGGTCAAATTTCAAAGTTTTGTGAATTTTTTTTTTACCTCTAATAAATTCGAATGTTCTCACAAATTCAATGGGAGGTTATTTATGAAATAATTTGAACGTCTCATATTTGATCGAATATTAACGACCCAAAAATTAAATCAAATTCGATTTGAGTTTTCCTCAACCTGACTGTATTGCGTCAAATTATTTTTTGACTCACGTCAATTTTTTTCTGACATTTGAGTCTATGGGGCATTATTTTCACAGCTAAACATGGCAAACATTTGGCTCATCGCTACTATTAACATTTTCATATAGTTCAAGGGACCTTTGCAAGGCGTAACTACAGAGGAAGCAGACCCTGCGGCTGCAGGGGGGCTTGAGGTATAGAGGCCCCATGAGGGCCTAATTAATGAGCCATTTCAACATATATTGGTAAAAAGGTAAACCTCTGGATATAATGGGGGCCCTAAAGTGAATTTGCCGTGGGGCCCAGTAACAAGTAGTTACGCGACTGGACCTCTGCCATTGACCTCTACATGAACTCGGCAGGTTTTAGGTGGAAAAAAGTCGAATTAGGAGTTGTGATAAATCTCACTTTCAAATTCAAATTCAAGTTGGTGCTTTTAAATTCGAATTTGTGAGTTTTGACCAAAAAAAAAAATTTGAATTCAAAATTTGAATTTACTAATCATTTTAAATAGCTTATCAATAATGCAATGAACAAGATCATGTACAGCAGCCTCCATAGCTACCAATGAGCAGGCTATTGGGACTTGGGAAGCAAACACACATTTGTTAAAGCTGCAGACATGGGATGAAATGTCCGGTTGAGACCCAGGCATAAAAGGGTAAAAACTGATTCTTAGTTGTATGTCTGTTATGTCAAACACAGCCTGCTGTTTTAGTGTGCCAGTGCTTTATGTGCATTGGAAGTGGCATGATCTGAATTAGTGTGAATAACAGTCTGCTTCCTCTTAAAACACCACTAAAACCTCATGTTTCTGAAAAAAATATTTAATACAGAGCGCAAGCAAGCTTGTTAGGCTGCTCCCGCTGAATTGTGTATAATACAGGGTCGCCAGTAGTGTAACTATAGAGGAAGCAGGCGGTGGGAACAGGGGGCCCTAGACCATGGGATCTGCTTCCTCTGTAGCTGAAAAGAATACCCCACTTGCTAGAGTGGGTGGGTAGGGATTGCCCTCACCTGCAGAAGTTCTTTTTTTTCTGGGGGGGGGGCAAAATGTATATATGCAGGACTTAGATTTGGCTAAATCCAGTCCCCAACCCCCAAGATATCACCAGTGGGTTCTAGTCATGGGAATATCTGAGGGATTTAGGCAAGAGGAGTGTTGGCACCTTTCTGGTGGTATCTTACCAGCCTACAAGAGTTGGGGTTGAGGTGGTGACATCACTGGGGCTGGGAATACACAGTTTGGGGGAAGCTCAGAGAACTTATATGCGGAGCCCTCAATCCTTACCCCCCCGGTCTCCCATCACTCTTAAAGGAACAGTAACACTGAAAAATGAAAGTGTTTTAAAGCAATAACATTATAATGTAGTGTTGCTTCAGAAACACAACTATAGTTTTTATAAACTAGCTGTTGTCTAGCCATGGGAGCGGCTATTCAAAAACAGGATACACAGCAGCTAACCGATAAGTTCTGAAGAATCCCATTGTACACTACAGAGTTATCTGCTGTGTAACCTGCGCTTTTACTCCTTTTTTTAGCTTTGAATGGCTGCCCCCATGGCTACACAGCAGCTTGTTTATATAAACTATAGTAGTACTTATCTGTTATCCATTATGTATCCTATGCTTGAATGGCTGCCCTATTTAGAGTCCTGCGCGTAACGAATAACCGGACCCGGCCCGTGACACGAACTGCAACCCGCATATTTACCACTTTGATCCGATACCCGACCCGCAACTGCCTTATCCGCAACCCGCTGACCACCATCAAACAGGAAGTGATGGTGCTGCACACAGGAAGTGACATCAAAACTGGGCGGGGACAGAAACAAGTTTTGCAAAACTTTAAAAGGAGTAAAATATAGACAATATTATATAAGATACGAAATTTAGATGAGATCCGCAACGTGACCCGCACCTGAAAATCCTCCCCCCATTCCAAAGGGTGCCCGCGTTTTTTGCGGATAACCTGCGGGTTCCCGAACCGCTTCAGGACTCTACCCCCATGGTTACACAGCAGCTTGTTTATATAAACTATAGTGAAGCAAACACACTAGTTGTACTTATATTATCATTACTTGAAAACACTTTCATTTTCTGTTCCTTTAAAGCGGACCTGTCACCAAGACATAAAAAGCTGTATCATTAAAGTCCTTTTCAAATTAAACATGAAATTCTAATTTTTTTTATTTTTTTATTAAAGCGTTCATAGCTGTTGTAAACTCATTTAAAAATCTCAATCAAATGTTGCCTTCCCCTCCTTTATGTTTTAGGCATAGGGGCGGGGCAAGCAACTACAATTACTTTCCAATCAGCACTTAGTAGATGTCACTGCTCTCCCCACATTCCCCCTCTCTCTTTACTATTTAATTGTGTTGTCAGGGCATGGGGATGGACATCAGGTCCCCATTCTGGTGCAGGCTTGCCTTCATAACAGTGTCCACAAAATGGCTCCTGCCTGCTTGCTATAATTATGAATTCCCAAACTGAATGAAACAATATTCAAATAATTTATACAGTGTAATTAAAGTTTATTTTGCTTGAATAATGTGATAAAATAGGATTTGGAATATTTTTTTTCGGATGACAGGTCCCCTTTAAGCATTCCCCTAATTCTGACGATTTTCCACTATTTTGGATAATTTGCGGGCTGGATAGGCCCCGGCCATCTGTGGGTTCTGGCAGATACCAGAGTGGTTGATGCCTGAATATTTAATTTAACTCAGTAAAATTAATGGTTTACACTATACATTTAGATTCAGTTCTTGTCAGGATTACAACACAGAGACACACTACACAGTCCTCCTCACAAAAGTGCTGCCTTAGGCACAACTAAGCAGTTTTCAAGCACGTGACGTCACTGTTACCATTATGTCCCGCCCTGTCTGAGCTGAGAAACTTTCCGCCACGCGTAAGATGGCGGTGACAGCTATCCGCGCCTTACTGGGTTGCTAGGTCTGGAGGTGTGTCCGAGCCGGGCCCCTAAGCATGGCACCGAGATACCGGACCTTACACGCGGTGCTGCGCCTGCTTCCATTTCCGATTTGGCCGAGTTGTTCCAGAAGCCTTAGTACACAGGCTGCCCCAGCTGTCAGAATGGAATATCAGGTATCGTGTCGTTTCGGGAGGGGTAGCAGGTTACATCAGCCTGGGAAACAACACGTGGTATAGCGGGATGAATGAGCTAGTGTGGGAGCGGGACGGGGAGAAGTACATGTGTCAATCCCCCCCCCCCATTTAGAAGAAAAATGGTATGGCCCGCTAATTGTATATACGATAAAGTTGTCAATGGGTTTGAAAGCTTCTATGGTAAACTAGCCTGTGCTGGTACTGGTTTCTCTATGCTAGCCTCATGAGACATTTACAGAGAAGTTGCTGGACCCCTGCTGGTGCAGGAGAATAGTACCACTGAGTCTGTGTCATATCATCTATCTCCTTCCCTGTCCTTTCCAGTGTTTGCCTCTACTAGCTAGCTCTCTGTGCCACTGACAGGACTTTATCTTTTCATGCCACAATGGTGCAGGGCACTTAACTCCATGCAGGTGTGTGGGTTTCCTGCACCCACGGGCGGCACCACACACTGTGACACTTGCTGTGCCCTTGGAAAAGAGGGGAAGAGCGGTTTGGCTGGAAGACGTTTGCAGGCGGAGGGGCTTATATCGTGCATGCAGATGAGCAGCAGCCCCATCTTTATTAGGAAGAATATTTGGGAGACATGGGTTTTAGTTCCCCTTTCCTACTGTAGGATTGCACACACTGGGCTGGCAAGAGCAGGAATGGTATAATGGGTGTATAATAAGGGAGACTTCCCTTCCATGTCAACAGCACTGGCAGAGGATCATGGGAGTTGCAGTTTAGAAATGTGCTGTATGGCTGAGAGGTTTCCACAATGGCCTACAGAGTGCAGCCCCCCTAACACGCAGAGACCACTGCTCCGCTCTTTCCTTACACCCCTTCCTCAAGCACCCATCTGAAAACAGCAGCAGATCACGTTGCTTTTGGACACCAGAGTTGAATATACAAGCCCCCCCCCCCCGTTGGGTTCGATCGGAAGGTTTGTTTGCGTCTAGCGAGGTAACAAAATAAAAGCTGCCATCAGCAGAAATGTGGGTTTATAGCGAGCAGCAGAATAATAGGAGGATCTGTGTTTGGCAAAGCGATTTGTCCTTTGAATAGAACAGCCACCCCCCCCCTTAGGTTCATGTTAGTACAGATACAGGGGAAAGTGATCACCTGGTTTTGTGCTGGACAAACATCAAGGCCATTTAGAAAAAAACAGTAAGAGCAGGATGGTGTCACCATGCTGGGGTCCCACATGCTAAAAACATACTACAGTGTGTGTGTGTGCGAATAATGTAATGTATGTATGTCAGTGTCCGCGGGGACATGGAGATCAGGCTAAACCTTTGATTAGTTAAAGTATATCCGTATAATTGAAACTCAATGATACTCGATGTTTGTCACCATATATACTGGGGACTATAGATTTTATGACAAACAAAGCCTATGCATTAACCATAGGACCCATTGCCCCATTTCCCAGCTATTGGGGGTGTGTGTGTGTGGGGTAGGGTTGCCACCTGGCCGGTATTTTACTTGCCTGGCCGGTAAAAATGATGGTTGATCCCAATGTTATTAATAGAGAAAAAAGCTAAATATATAGGAAGGCTGGTATTTTTTTCCAGAAAAGGTGGCAATCCTTGTGTGTGTGTGGGTGGGTATGCTCCTTTTAATAGCTGCAGTACCTCTAACCTAATGAGTATGTGATGTGCCCAGCTGGCATAGTGAAGCTGGCTGTTGTTGATTTAGAAAAAAGAAGAAATCTAAAGCCATTTGGGGCTGATTCAGCCGGTGGTTTTCTGCAGGAGATCAGAGCCCCCCCCAACGTTCTACAGCCCCCAACGTCCTCCTGGGAGGGATGTGCTATGGCTTGGCTGTCCCTGATTAAAATGAACATCGGGTGGTTTTTATCACAGGGACAGGACAAGATTCTTTAGTTTTCAGCATTTTTATATTATAGGGACTGTAACCTCACAGGGTCAGTATACAAGTCAGCTCCCATATGTGCCAATATATCTGATGCTTGGTGTGGAATGGGGTTTGCTACAACTTGTTCTTGGCCACATCTCATTCTTTTTAAAGATGCCACAACCACTGAATCTTGCCTTTTTTGCCTCTGTAGGACGCTATCCGCACCCTGAACACTCTGCAAACAAATGCCAATTACCTGGACCAGGTCAAGAGGCAGCGGTATGATCCGGCAGAGCAGCTTCAGATGATGCAACAGTTCCTTGAGAGGAGCGGCCTGCAGGTATGTCTTAGTCTCATGGATGCGCTTAAGACCTGGCAGCATATATTGACCAGCATTACAATTGTCTATATATATATTTAATAAATTATTATTATAAGCAACCATATTTATTTCTGCTCATCAGCAGACTGTGAGTCATCAGCTCTGACTTGCTGAATTCAGCACAAGCCCTTGTGACACTCAGCATGGTCAAGTTGTTGGCATTAGGGGAGGAGGCCCACTCAAAAACCTTTAATATCTTAAAAATCATAAGAAAAAAATGAAAACCTGTTTGTGGAAATGATTTGTTAAGCACCTGATAGGTTTAATGGACTTTTTAATTAATTTTTGTAGCATCGGTTCCCTTTAAAGGACAGTAGCCGTCAGGGAGATTTGTTGTCCGCGATTATTTATGAGCGACTGCAGGTGACAAATCTCCAGAAAATGCCTCTCAATTGGAAATATTTAAATCCTGGTGGTATCACCGACATATCAGTTGCCCATAGTTTCCTCCAGAGGCAACTTCAGGTGACTTAGTGATATGTTGGTCATACCGCCACCAATTTCAGTTATTTCCAACAGAGAGGCATTTTTAGGACATTTGTCAACTGCAGTCAATCATAAATCATCACGGTTGTCAAAACTCACCATGGGCCACTGCCCTTAAAGTATTGCCATTCTTCTCTGTCCAACCGGCACTAGAAAGCCTGCTGCTGCCCTGTAAGTCAGAGCAAAGTGCAGGTATGTTTGTGCTGCCGGAACCTTTTAACAGTGTTTTACGGTTGATCTGTTAATGATTTTCTGTAAGTGCTGGGTAGGCAGGGAAGCAGTGCAGAGCCACGTGCTGCAGGTTCATATATCACTTGGGTAATGATTTATGGCTTGTTTGGCTTCTTGTGCTAGACTTTCCCTCACTTTGGATAAAGTGCAGTGCCAAATGAAATCTTATCTACTTACACATATTTAAAGATACTCGCCTTACAGGGGAACTAAAAGTCAATTGGAATATGTTCCTATTGAAGTTAGTGAATTTCTAGTGGAGCTCTGGGGGATAAATAGAAGGAATATGTCAAAACACTGCTGTCCACTTAAGAGTGCTGCTGCTTCTTTACTTCTTTGGTGGTCAAAATGACACATGGGTCACAGACCATGACAGACTATGTGTTTTTCAGACGGCTGGAAAGTATCCAGAATTGCCTCCTTCCAATGCCTTCACTAGTACAGACACTTATGTAGTCCACAAATGCTTTATTTGCAAAAATGTAGCTTGGTTTTTCCTGGCTGAAAGGAGAAGGAAAGGCTGAGTTTACTTTGGGGTGCCAAAAGTTAGGCACCTCCAAGCATGGCCTGATTTCAGCAGCGGGCATCCAGCGAGAGCAGGCGAACGGAGCACTGGGGAGCTGTGCATCCCCAGTGATCCTCGGTAAGCGGCCCGGGCCTTTGTGGCCTTGCCACAAATCCGGGCCTCCCCCAAGTGATTGTATATACTTACTTAAAACGCCAGGCCCGGTCGGGGGATTCTTCCAGCGAGCACCACAGTGCGATCGGCTTTCTTCTTTAAATTTCCCGGGCAGGAGCATGTGCAGTAGAATGAAATAGCCGGCTTTTCATTAAAGTTCGGCTTTTCGCTCTACTGCGCATGTGCAACGGCGCGAAAAAAGAATGAAGCGATCATTCCGTGCTGCTCGCTGTAAGAAACCCTGGACGGGTACAGTTTTCTGCTGATAGAAGCACTTGGGGGTGCCTAACTTCTGACACCCCCAAGTAAACTCAGCCTTTCTTTCTCCTTTAAAGGGCAAACATCAGAGATGAGAATCTGGTGACCCACATGTAAGGAGGTTGTCACAAAAAAACGAAACCTCTGTGCCAATCAGTTACTGATCCCGTGGGATATCTGATTGTATCAGGTTGTGTGGTGTTATATCTATCTTGATCTAGAAGGTGTTATAGTTATTCTAACCTTATCTGAGGGGTGGATTCTATTTGAAATGAATAACTTGTCTGCTATATCTGCAGGTGGAAGACTTGGACAAGCTGAATATTATACATGTCACCGGAACCAAGGGCAAGGTGAGCAGTAGAGGGTGTTAGTGGTCATTGGACCAGTAGATGGGGAGCAGACCGAAGCAGGTGGGGGATTGCAGAAGCAGTTTGGGCTGTTTGTTAAGTATAGTATTGACCTGTACTGTATGTTTAAGGGGTCCACATGTGCTTTTGTGGAGAAGATTTTGCGCAACAATGGCCTGAAAACTGGATTCTACAGGTAAGTCCGTTTTTTTTTTTTAATCATTTGAAGGAGTACGTCACCCAAAAACCATTCCATTTATTACACAATTTTATTGGTTTTATTGTTATTTGTAAATGTAATTCAACTTCCCATTGGATACTGAATTGACAATACAGAATTGTTGCATGGCTTTTTATTGCTCTGGAAGAGAGGGCAGGGGCTTGGTCACCTACAGATTTTGTCCAGCTCAATGCTATATCCTCTAATGTGACTCTGCTGTCTTATAGCTCCCCACATTTGGTGCAAGTGAGAGAGAGGATTCGAATCAATGGGCAGCCAATCAGCAAAGAGCTTTTCAGCAAATACTTCTGGCAGGTGTACAACCGCTTGGAAGAAACTAATGTAAGAAAATGGAGGGGTAAAACATGCTGGAAGTTAGAGCAAAATTCTAACTACATTTATAGTGCTAGCATTGGAGGGCCAGAGGGTTAATGTGTGGGACCCGGTCAGTACTTAAAATGAACCATGTTTTCTGTTTTCCTCCTTTAGGATGAAGAGAACCCCTGCATGCCACCTTACTTCCGCTTCCTCACTATCATGGCTTTTCACATCTTTCTTGAACAGAAGGTCTGTCTGCTCTTAGGCTTGTCCACTTTTGTAGCCATCATAGATGAATGAGAATTTTATTTATTATTCCTTGGTAAAGCCAAGAAAGAAATCTATTATTTTTCACCACTCTTGTCAATAGTGGACACTGTTTCATTGTTTCATTTTGTGCCACAGACATTCGATGTTTCATAAATCCTTATGCTTCGTTTAGACTCATGCACTGGGGGATTCCTCTTATGTCTGGGCTACATCCCAAGTTATGTTTGCATGACCCTCACTCTTCCCATTTGTGTGTCTCAGGTAGACCTTGCTGTTCTGGAAGTTGGCATTGGGGGAGCATACGACTGTACCAATATCATCAGGTGGGTAGAAGTACATTACGCTAGTATGCTAGGAGAGTTGTGGTAATGGGGTTCATCTTCAGTAGTCTATAGCAGTTTTTTGCAGCTTGTGACTCTAAACATCTGTCTGCTCCCTACAGGAACCCAGTGGTTTGTGGTGTCTCATCCCTAGATATCGACCACACAAGCATCCTGGGCGACACCATTGAGAAAATCGCTTGGCAGAAGGGGGGGATATTTAAGGTATGGAGAGTGACTAGATCCAACATATGCCACCTTGTGTAGTGGGCTGGTACCTATTCCTAATTCTGCAGGCCTGTGTATTGTAATAATCCTGCTAAGAAAGACTCGCTGAATTGCATAGAAACATAGTAAAGGTTACATGTTCTAATTAAAATGTTTGCTTGCATTTCATTTGTTGCACTGAACAGGGCAATGCCTGTTGCCTGTCACACTCCACACCTCGGAAAGGGTTTCTGTTGCAAAATCCCCTTATGTAGTATAGGGGGTACATTATTCCCCCCCCCCTCCTTTTTTTTTTTTTCTTTCTTACAGAGCACCTAGGTCTGTCATTCATACTATCACGGTGCTACAACTAATGACCACCAGAGGGAGCTATTTCTCCATCAAAAATGCTTTCCCTGACCATAATGACCCATAGAGATCAAGGAAACAGGAAGACCCTGATCAGTGTTCACTATGGTTTGGTTAAATATATAGGATAGTAACAAAGTAAGTCAGGTTGAAAAAAGACACACGTCCATCAAGTTTAACTTTTTAACTCTATTTTAACCTGCCTAACTGCTAGTTGAGCCAGAGGAAGGGAAAAAAACACATTTTGCCTCAGAGGGGGAAAAAAATCCTTCCTGACTCCAAAATGGCAATCGAACTAGTGTCTGGATCCTTTGTTATCTGTGACTATAATTTTCTTGTTATTTATATGGCTGGATATATAGGGTTAGGAACAAAGCAGGATCCTGCACACCCAACAGATAACAACAATATGCCTGGTGCTCACTGGCAGAGGTTCGGCAAGCCCCACAACAGAGTACATCAAAGGAATTCCAACGGCACACAGGACTATGAGAAATCTTCAAAAATTTCTTTTAAAGGGGACCCGACACCCAAAAAAAATATTCAAAATCCTATTTTATCACATCAGTCCAGCAAAAGGAACTTTAATTACAGTATATAAATTATTTGAATCTTGTTTCCTTCAGTCTGGGATTTCAAAATTATAGCAAGCAGGCAGGAGCCATTTTGTGGACACTGTTATTAAGGCAAGCCTTGTATCATCTCAGAATCTTGTTTGTGCACCAGAATGTGGGACCTGATGTCCATCCCCATTCCCTGGCTACACAATTAAATGGTAAAGAGAATGGGGGAATGTGGGGAGAGAAGTGACATCTAAGAAGTGCTGAATGGAAAGTGAAAGTAATTGTCTGCCCCGCCTCTATGCCCATGGCATAGAGGAGGGGCAGACAATATTTGATTGACAGCTGAGACTTTTAAATGAGCTTAGAACAGCTATGAACGCTTTCATGAAAAATAGAAATTGGATTTCATGTTTAATTTGAAAAGGACTTTTATTATACAGATTTTTGTGTCTGGGTGACAGGTCCACTTTAATGCGGAGTGCGATGCAACGTTTCGGGGAGAAAAACCCCTTTGTCAAGCATCAAGCTTGACAAAGGGGTTTTACTCCCCGAAATGTTGCATCGCACTCCGCATTAAAAGAAATTTTTGAAGATTTCTCATAGTCCTGTGTGCCGTTGGAATTCCTTTGATGGATATATAGGGTGTCGTGCCATGGCTCTGCCTTTTAGACTATGTTGCAATTTTTATCCTTCATTTATATTATGTTGACATTTTCTACAGAACTTCACAGCCTCCAGTCTCTGTACTAGTGAAGCCTACAATCTAAGCCCATATTGCATTCACAAACAACGCAGTTTTATCAGAAGCCATTTGACCAGCCTATATGGTTTGGAGTGTGGGAGGGAAACCCAGGCATTGGTACAAACCCCTTGCAAATTCTCTTGTCTTTATTTTTGATTAAAACCCCTGACTATCCCATAGGGATAATGAAACTGCTTTATATTTGTGCTGTGAGTAGCCTTGCATGATCATCAATGAGATGTGACCTGCTGCAACCCTTAAAACGTTATTGGCTTGACAGGTGTTCCTTCTTCCCAACTCTCCGCTTTATGTTGCCAGTACAGTGATTTTATATCTAGATAGAAAGACTGCAATGTTATTATTGGGTTTTGATCTAACCTGTTCTATCTTACAGCCAGGTGTCCCTGCTTTCACAGTCTCCCAAACAGCTGGCCCATTGGAGGTGCTGAGAAAACGAGCAGAGGAGATTGAGGTAGGTCTCTGACCAGCACATGTCCATATCTATACTGGCCACTGGCACTTCTCTAACTTTCCCTCTCTCTCTGCAGTGCCCCCTCTACATGTGCCCTGATCTTACTGCGTATGAGGATGACGGCATTAGCCTACAGCTGGGTCTGGCAGGGGATCATCAGAAACTCAATGCAGCATTGGCATTACAGCTGGCACAGACATGGCTTCAGCACCAAGGCTATCCTGGTAAGTCCAGCCATGTAACAGATTTCCCACCAGAGACCTCCAACAGCTCCCACAGTCAGACCAGGAGGGCCTGTTCTGCCAGTAAAGCTGGGCTGGGGGGGGGGGGTTGATCCTTCTACAGTATATAGAAGTACAGTTTATTTGTGTACTGCAATCTGTGGATGGGAGAGTATTTAAAAATATGAAAAATTATGTTCTATATTTACTAGAGTCAGTGACATCAATGTAAAAAATGTGTCTTTATCACTTGTAAAATAGTCAGGGATAATCTTGTAATTCATAGAAACAAACAGTTAATTTTTACAGGTCTGTTGTACTCAAGTGGCAAGAGTTCTTAAACCTTATTTAGGTGCCTGAGACACGGATAGGTCAAGTGATTGGGCAAAGGCTGCTGCTGAGTGCAAGATCACATTCCACTAAAAAGGATGTATAATAAGTTTATTAGCTGAATGATCTTTTCTCTTTCTCAAGGTGTTGGAGAACAGAAGAGTCCAAGCTGCCACCTTCCACCAGTGAAATGGCCCTTCCCTCTGGCATCAGCCTTCCGTCCCAGCATCCCTATGGTTCAAGGTGAGAATCTCAATGCTCTGGGTTTACCTGTAAATTAACTAGTAACATCAACAATAGAAAAGCTATCCTTTGACTTGTATCTTTTGTCTAAACAAAGCCCCACCTAGACTATTGGATTAAACAGCTTCCTGGACCTTCCACAGACTTGCCTTTTAAAAACATTTATTTTTTGTTGTTAGTGAAGACTGTGTGACATGCTGAGTCTTTATGATGCCTGTAATAATGTTTGCAACTAGAATGGACACTAGATGTTGATGGTGCCTAGTGCATTATAATATATTGAAATTGGATATTTTACTGCCTGTAAACATCTGACCAAGCTTGTCTGAGCTGTGTGACCAGAGCTATTGTGTCTCCTATAACTCAGTCTTTTGTCTGGATAATCTGCAGGGCTGCAGGATACCATTTGGCTGGGAAGGACACAGATCTTGAAACGGGGCCCAATTTCCTATTACATAGATGGGGCACATACCAGCAGCAGCATAAAGGCCTGTGTGAGGTGGTTCCGTGAGGTGGCTCTCGAGGAAGAAAAGGCTGGAGGGTAATTGCCTTATGTCAGACTCAGCCTATGGGGCTTAATTTTTGGCATTAGAAAGCCAGTGGTGAATCGCCAGACTGTGCCTGTCATTTAGTTTTATTAAATCTGCCTGTCAGCCATATTGATTCCATTCATCTGAATGACTAGCTGAAGAATCTGATACCAGCAGAGAATATGCACCATGGGCCTAAATAGTCGTAAAGGACCAGTAGTATGCACATGAAAAATGACAAAACTGTATCTAGAGTCTTTCATGACTAACCAAAATGGGCAGTTTTCTGCATGCTTGTTGTGCATTCCAAGTTGTTTATGTGGTTTGTGTTTATTGCAGGGGATCTGTGGTCCGCGTTCTTCTGTTTAATGCCACAGGAGAGAGGGACACTGCTGCCTTGCTGAAGCATCTACAGGTAAATGTGCAGTGGGGCAGTTCCAAAGCTTATTTTGATTTTATTAAATTTACATAACTTGTTTGTAGCGGATATTCAATTTCCTTCCTTTCTTTCCTTTTCTGTTGCAGCCCTGCCATTTTGACTATGCCGTGTTCTGCCCAAATATCAGTGAAGTCTCAGGAGTGGGAATGGCAGGTAAATTCTTAAAATTTGTTCATAATCTCCCACCTCTGTGTCTCTTGTTCTTACAGATTAGGAAGGTTTAGTACTGAATATAACCCTGTCAGTTTGCCTTTACACTCACTCCAACAGGTCTTAAGCTGGCCATAGACGCAAAGATCCAGTCATACGAATCGAATATTCATACGATTTTAGGACCGTGTCTGGAGAGTCCCGACATTTTTCGTCCGGCAGAGATCGGACAGGTTAAAAAATTTCTGTGGGCTGCCAATAATATCTCAGCATGTATTGCCAATCTTACAATTTTCAGTGGGAGACTGTCACTAGCTTTTGTCAGACATAACTTTCGTACAATTGCTGTCAGAATTGCTGGGCAGAACATCGGTTGATCTGTTCTTTTCTACTTTATTTGATCTGAATGGTTATTGGCAGGTCGGGAGATCGGATCTTTGCATCTATGGCCAGCTTTAGATAGACAAAATGGGGATTTTTTGGTTTCCCTAAAGCAAGGAATGCTGTTCCTCTGGTTGCTATGTATGTAGTTAACCATATTTATCAGCCTGACACAACCAACAATACCACATCACACCTCTTAAATGACCAGACCACTTCTCCAGTAGGGATGATATTACTTAAGGCTATTAGTGGCCAGTTTTTAGGTCCAGCATTTGGTTGGGCCCCTTAGCTCATATCAAGGATATAAATGTATGAAACATGCCCCTAAAAGCCACTCTCCTATAGTTTCAGGGGTGTCCAAGAAAGTAAATAAACACTGCCTAGCAAATTTTATCTTTTTGAATCCCCCTAGGGGATCCCAAATTTTTAAAGCTACTGAGTTAGAGTATTAATATATTGGTGCTTATCCATACAATGCTCTCTCCAGATCAGCAGAATTTTAACGTGACCCTGGAGAACGTCCTGACTCGATGCCTTGAGAACCAAAAGACATGGAATCAGCTGAATGAAGAACGCAGCTGTTCTGCCCCGTGGGGTTCTTCCTTGGCTGTAGATGCCCTCATTAAAGACAGCCCACGTGGCTCTCCGCTGCTTCTCGCCCCTTCCACCGAGCGCTTTCTGAACTGCAATTCCTTGGTGTTCCCATGCATCTCTCATGCCCTGCAATGGGCAACCCAAGGAAGAGACATAGAGTTCCCATGCCTGGACATTAACCTGCTCCACCACCACCCTGTGGCCAGCTCGGGCTCAGTACTTTTGAGAGAAGCGGCATGCATCCAAGTTCTGGTTACTGGGAGCTTGCACCTTGTAGGGGGAGCCCTGAAACTGCTCGACCAATCTCTGTCTCAATAATACCAAATCAGGTTCTTAAATAATTTTTACTTGAATGACAGGACTTCTCCCCGTTGCTTGTTTACTACTTAGTTCCAGAGACCTCTATGATGCATTTTTAGCATCTAATCTGTCATTATCTCTAAAGAAATTATTCTGTGGTGCTACAGCCCCCCTTGTGTAGCTGCAAATGTTCCTTCCCCCTAAAGCTGCTGTTTCCCAATAGCCCTGCTGCGGTTGCCTTGTTATACAATAGTGAGGGGTATCTAGGTACTACCATGATTTTTTTATTTTACATAATGTCCAAAATATTTATTAATAATATTTGTGCCATTTTCTTTATCCCTATTTATTATTTTGATGTCATTCTGCAGCCTCTCCTGTAGAGGCCTTTGTTTAGCAGCTGTGGAATTCTGTATGCACTGTTCCTTATTCAGAATATTGTGCTTTGTAGCAATAAAACTTGTCTTTTTTTTTTATAAGGCATGTGCTGGGCGTGAGTATTTGTATGAAAGGACCGTGAACAGAATATATTTTTAACTGTTTACATTTTTTGTTCTGCCTCTCTTGATCTTGGCTTTTAGATTATGATCTGGTTGCTAGGGATTATTATACTTTAGCAACCAGGTAGCAGTTCAGAAGTCAGAATGGGAGGAGGGCAGGAAAGTGCCAGAAATTGAAATATGCAATTATAAAGATAAGAATATCTGTAATACTGAAGCATACATTAACTGGATTTATGTAGCTGTAGTACATATACTGTCTGAGATCAGCAGCTCTGTGGCAGGTTTGTTTCAGTCGTCCAGCGTCCTAGCCAACGTCTGATTGCATTGAACAAGGTCACGGCTTTCCTGTCCCCTAGGAAGCAGAATATTTCAGCCACTTATGTGTTAAAGCAATCCCCCCCCTTCCTTAATATTCTACACAAATATCAGGGCCTTCCTGTGCTTTGAGGAAATCCTAGTCTGGCCGGGTGCCTAGCTCTGTGCTGTGGACTGCTGCTTGTAGCCTTCCCCTCCTCTGCTGCAAAACACTGACATTTTCCAATGAGCTCTGACCCCTTCACATGGCGCCATAGGGGACCCGTTATGTTGTTTAAAAATTCTTGAGCGTGACGCTACTCTGAAATCTGCTTCTGATCAAGTCTCTTCCTGGTCTGCTCCAAGCGTTTATTTTATCCCCCTCCTTTTTCAAAGCTGTCTCTCCTGATGCAGACACCTAGTCTGCCCCTTGTGCACTACTCCATTTTGTGATACGTGACTGGCGGTTGTACTTTGTGGCATGGCCAATGGTTTAAAATAATATCAAAGAATTTGTTTGTAACAATGTCCTTGGAAATAGGTTTCCCTGCAAAAAATAGAAAGGCCGCAGCGACTTTAAAGTGGGTCTGTTTCCTGGAAAAGAGTGCTGCTTGCCTTCCTGGATAAGAGTCTCTCAGCGAACCCCTCTATTTGTTAAAGAAATACGTTGTCCAAATGCACTGCTAGCTTGATTCAGAATCAGAGTGCAACTTTCCTCGATCAGGTCACCATTATCCTGATATATGTAACTCAAATTTTTGGGAAATGAGGAGAGCACTCAGCAAGCATATCAATGCTGTGGTTTCCTTTTATTGGCTGACTACTCGTACACAATATGTTTCGGGCCTATGTACCCTTTATCAAGTGTAACCCCCCTATTTGTTCTTTAGATGAGCGATTGTTGTGTAATAGCTGCAGAATGGAAAGAGCCTAAAAGGGGGTTGGGAATGGTATAGTCGATCATTATTAATGATGCACCTAATTCAAGCACAAATCATGTGCTGGAAATAAGCAGCTAAGAAGATAGTGAGCTACTGGGGCATCTTCAGAGACACAGATCTTTCCTGCTTATGCGCTGTGGGCTGTTTTAGCCTGGTGTAGTAGCCTAAAATATGGGGTGCAGAATTGATACCCTCATATTGAACTTTAGTTTAAATTCCATAGTTATTAGTTAAGTAGCTTCTATTACACATCATAATTGTCATACTAAGAGTTACTTGGAAGGTATGCCTCCAGTATACAGAATCGTGCATCTGAATGAATTGCTGATGTTGATTTCACAGCAGGAAAGGGATGAGCTTGGCAACCTCTGCGTCTGGCTGCATTTCCTAAGCATGACTTCTAGTGTTTTGCCAGAGGCCTTTTGCAACGCTGTAAGCAAAATGAAAGGATACAGAGAACAATTGGGTGTCCCATACAGAGTATCGGCTGAAATTACTTTACTTTGTCTTGCGGCCAAGGCTTAGAAAATCCCTATAAGAAATGAGGGCAATTAATATATTTTAGTTGTTGGCAGTGCCAAGGCGCAGACAGATGGAGACAATGGTGAAGGATTAATTAAGAGGATAAAGGCAGCCAGCAATATTGGCGCGCCTCTCAAGGGTGTGCTTGAGAAGAACTGCTTCTGTGTAGGAATTCTGGTATGTGTAGTTCTGCATAAGGTGAAGGTTGCAGCATGGATATCCTTTAAAGGAGTTGTTCACCTTTGAGTTAACCTTTAGTCTGATGTAGAGAGTGATATTCTGAGACGATTTGCAGTTGGTTTTCATTTGTTATTATTTGTCGTTTTTGAGTTATTTAGCTTTTTATTCAGCAGGTCTTCAGTTTGCAATTTCAGCAATCTGGTTGCTAGGGCCCAGTTTACCCTAGAAACCATTAATTGATTTGAATAAAGAACTAAAAAATGAATAGAGTAAGGTCTGAATAGAAAGAAGTATAATATAAGTAGCAATGACAATACGTGTAGCCGTACAAAGCATTTGTTTTTAGACTGGGTCAGCGACCCCCATTTGAAAGCTGGAAAGAGTAATAAAGAAGAAGGCAAATAATTCAAAAACCATACAAATGAAGACCAATTGAAACATTGCTTAGAATTCTATAACATATCCAAAGTTAACCTAAAGGTGAACCACACCTTGAATAGGAGCTCTGAAATATGAACCATTGGCATATAAGCAGATCTATAGGAATAATCAAGCTGACCTAGTTGTTTGGCCCCTGAATCAGTGACTAGATCTACAGAGGGGCCCGTTCAGACCTATTGTGAGAGAAAGCAGAACCTAGGCTAACCCAGTCTGTCCAAAAGTATTTTCCACTTTTCCTCTTTGTTACCATAGATATTAATTAAGGAGTCCATATGACAACTGTGAGTTGCGTTGTCTTTGATTGGCCGACTGCCTGGATAATAGGTGGAGCAGGGTGGTTAGGGGAGGTGCATGACCCTGATTTTGGGACTGGGACCTGTGATTAGACAAATTTCACATCAATCAAGTCCTGTCTGGGATTCAGACTTCTGAAATCTACAACAGGCAATTTTAAACCGGGAAGCTAGAGTTACCCTGTGTGCTTGTTTTTAAAAATCAGTATGCACAGATCAAAGTTACGTGTTTTCCCTCAAAATTCTTTGTACGCATTGTCCGGGGGGTTTAAAAGAGAGACTATTGTCCCGGGCATGGCAAAATCTTCATTGGAGGGGGGCCTGCTCACATTGCAAACGTATTGTTAATTGTGTATGTTATGTATGAAGTTACGGCAATACTTCCACAATTTACTTCAATAAATTTTTATTGTTTTTAGCATAAATGTGTACAGACAGTTATTTTCGTCAGACAACGCACTTATACATATTCAAGATTAAAATATACCTCCACAATTTATATAGCAAAGAAGCTATAAAGCAAGCTAAAATTGATATGGAAAAGGATATCGCAGCAAGCAGTAACAAGAAACCAAAATTATTTTTTAAATATGTTAATAGTAAAACAATGAAGCAGGAAGGGATGGGACCTTTAATATCAGAGGGGGGTCAGCTGGTTGATGAAAACAAAATAAAAGTGCAGACTCTGAACTCATATTTTTCGTCTGCCTACAAAAATGAGGAACCAGTTAATGAAGGTTTCCTTCTTAATAGTCCCAGTTCTAGTAGTACAACTAATGATACATGGCTCACACATGAGGAAAGTCAAAAGAGACTAGAACATGTTAAGATTAACAAAGGTCTGGGGCCAGATGGTATTCATCCCAGGGTACTTAGCAAGCTTAGCTCTGTGATTGCCAAACCTCTTTACTTAATTTCTCAGGATTCATTGAGATCTGGCATAGTGCTGAGAGACTGGCGAATTGCTAATGTGGTGCCTCTATTCAAAAAAGGATCCCGTTCTCAGCCTCAAAACTATAGGCCAGTTAGTCTGACGTCAGTGCTAGGAAAGCTTTTGGAAGGGCTAATAAAGGATAAGATACTGGACTTTATAGTAAATTATAATACTATGAGTGTGTGCCAGCATGGTTTTATGTGTAATAGATCTTGCATTTCTTTTTATGAGAAGGTAAGCAGGGACCTTGATTCTGGGATGGCAGTGGATGTGATTTACTTAGACTTTGCTAAAGCATTTGATACAGTGCCACACAAAAGGTTACTGGTTAAATTAAGGAATGTTGGCCTGGAACATAGTATTTGTACCTGGATAGAGAACTGGCTAAAAGATAGACTACAAAGAGTGGTGGTAAATGGAACATTTTCGAATTGGACCAGTGTTGTTAGTGGAGTACCACAGGGCTCTGTACTAGGTCCCTTGCTTTTCAACTTGTTTATTAATGACCTGGAGGTGGGCATTGAAAGTACTGTTTCTATTTTTACAGATGATACTAAATTGTGCAGAACTATAGGTTCCATGCAGGATGCTGCCACTTTGCAGAGTGATTTGTCTAAGTTGGGAAACTGGGCAGCAAACTGGAAAATGAGGTTCAATGTTGATAAATGCAGGTTATGCACTTTGGCAAAAATAATATAAATGCAAGTTATATACTAAATGGCAGTGTGTTGGGAGTTTCCTTAAATGAGAAGGATCTAGGGGTCTTTGTAGATAACACGTTGTCTAATTCTGGGCAGTGTCATTCTGTGGCTACTAAAGCAAATAAAGTTCTGTCTTGCATAAAAAAGGGCATTAACTCAAGAGATGAAAACATAATTATGCCTCTTCATAGGTCCCTGGTAAGGCCTCATCTGGAGTATGCAGTGCAGTTTTGGACTCCAGTCCTTAAGAGGGATATAAATGAGCTGGAGAGAGTGCAGAGACGTGCAACTAAACTGGTTAGAGGGATGGAAGACTTAAATTATGAGAGTAGACTGTCAAGGTTGGTGTTGTTTTCTCTGGAAAAAAGGCGCTTGCGAGGGGACATGATTACACTTTACAAGTACATTAGAGGACATTATAGACAAATAGCAGGGGACCTTTTTACCCATAAAGTGGATCACCGTACCAGAGGCCACCCCTTTAGACTAGAAGAAAAGAACTTTCATTTGAAGCAACGTAGGGCATACCTCCCAACATTTTGGAAGTAAAAAGAGGGCCAAAAAAAATTTTCCCGCACGTAGCGCAGCAATTTTTTTGACCACACCCCTTTCTGTGGCCACACCCCCTAATTACCATGTTCGTTTTACAAAATTTGGCAGGTTATGAAAGTTTGAAAATATTTCTCCTTATCTAAACTGTGTTTTTGTGTCTCAAAATTGTTACAAAGTATCTTATTTGCACCTGTTAGCTGTTCTGGGCTCTCCTAAAAGCCAATTAAGTGAGAAACTTTGTTTCTTTTTCTGGCTGTTCAGTGCAGAGAAAAGAGGGACTTTCCAGTACAAATGAGGGACTGCGGGTTGAGCTGTCAAAAGAGGGACTGTCCCTCCGAAAAAGGGACAGTTGGGAGGTATGACGTAGGGGGGGTTCTTCACAGTGAGGACAGTGAGGTTGTGGAATGCACTGCCGGGTGATGTTGTGATGGCTGATTCAGTTAATGCCTTTAAGAATGGCTTGGATGATGTTTTGGACAGACATAATATCAAAGGCTATTGTGATACTAAACTCTATAGTTAGTATAGATATGGGTATATATAATTTATGTGAAAGTATGGAGGGGTGTTTGTGGATGCTGGGTTTTCATTTGGAGGGGTTGAACTTGATGGACTTTGTCTTTTTTTAACCCCATTTAACTATGTAATTATGTAACTTTTGCAAAAAACTACAGCGACTTGCCTAGAAAATTATGTAGAAACTGATGTAATTTTGCATATGCAAATTAGGTCCAGGAAGGGCTAAACCAGTGTGGTTTTAATTTTTTTCCTTGTTTGTGAGATGAAAAATCACATGATTTTAAGGATTCAGTTTGGCCAGGCAAATCCTGGATTTGGGGCATCCTTAGCAGATAAGCATGACAGGGGCATGTAAAGGCAAACTTCACTGACCACCAATGAAATAAATTCCACTGACCCCCCCCCCCCCAATGAGCTGACTGACTTCACACATTAATTAAAAATTAATGGAACTATTAGGGATGCACTGAATCCAGTATTTGGTTTGGGCTTCAGCTTTTTTCGGCAGGATTCAGATTCAGCAGAATCCTTGTGCCTGGCTGAACCAAATCTAAATTTGCATATGTAAATTAGGGGCTGGGAGGGAAATCATGTGACTTTGTCACAAAAAAGGAAGTCACTTTTTTTTTTTTTTACACGTTTTCCTTTCTCACCTCTAATTTGCATATGCACATTAGGATTTGAATTTGGTTCAGTATTCGGCCGAATCTTTCACAAAGGATTCGGGGATTCGGCTGAAACCCAAAAAGTGGATTCTGTGCATCCCTACTATTTATATGAACTCCCGATTAGTGAAAACCTTTAGCTGTTAATATCAAGATCTATTTACTGAATTATATGAGTATCTAATTGGGCCCCTAAACTTGGGGAAATAGACATTTTCCATAAATATATATTACAGCTCCTTATTAGTCTCACTGGGCCCCCTATAGTTCTTCCCCCCCCCATTGCAGCTTCTATTTCCTCTATAGTTATACCCCTGTTTATATCATTGATATGAGTTTGGATCATTTGTGTAGCACACACAAGGGGCATGGCCAAAATGTTTGTACTGCACACTGCACACTTGTGTTTACGGGGAGGGCCCATATAAATAGCTTGTATGGGGCCCAAAGTTTCTAATGGTGGCCCTGTGCAATGGCCTCAACAGGAGAACTAAACTCTAAAAAAATGAATATGGCTAAAGGTGCCATATTTTATATATTGAACTTATTGCACCAGCCTTAAGTTTGAGCTTGTCAATAGCAGCAATGATCCAGGACTTCAAACTTGTCACAGGGGGTTCACCATCTTGGATAGTGTCTACGACACTCACATGCTCAGTGGGCTCTGAGCAGCTGTTGAGAAGCTAAGCTTAGGGGTCGTCACAAATTATCAAGCAGAAAATTAGGTTGACCTGTAATATATGGTGATGTCTGTATAAGACGATTATTAAATTCTGATGCTAATTGCACTGGTTTCTGTGCTGCCATGTAGTAATTATCTGTACTAATTACTAATCAGCCTTATTGTGACATTTCTATTGTATGTGTGTACTGTATATTGTGAGTGGGTCCCTAAGCTCAGTAAGTGACAGCAGCACAGAGCATGTGCAGCAAATCAGCAGAAAAGAAAATGGGGAGCTACTGGGGCATCTTTGGAGACACAGATCTTTACTGCTAAAGGGCTGTGGTTGCCTTTGGCTGGTAATGAAGCCCAAAACATAATGTACAACACTTCTTTAGTTAAGCTTTAGTTCTACTTTAAAGGGAACTTTGGTTGCCATCTTTTTTTTAAGGTAATTGGGGGGTGTGGCCACACAATGGGCATGGTCAATGATTAATAACACGACACATGCGGATACACATCTAAAGAAAAATGCCTTGGAGATTAGAAAGATTTTTGGCACTGGGGAGTGAGGGGGGTACTTTTTCCCCTCCATTATTAATTGGAGTGCATGTTGCTTAGCAATCATTTGCTGCCAAAACAAACAGCGGGACTCACAGAGTTGCTGTGCCACATTGGGGCATCTCTACCGGGCCATGCAGGAGCACCTCTGGGCAAGCTAACACCATCTGAGCCATCGTGTCAGGGGTCATACAGATTTGCTTTGTGTCCACCACACTGGGGCCCAGCCTCCACTTCCTGTGGTTTGCACCTTAAATCATGTAAGAGTTGCTGCTGTGGGTTCTGTATAAATCCTGGTGGGTTTTTTGGGGATTTTTTTATTGCAGATCACAGACAAAACCCCACTGTGATGCTGTGGTTAGAAATGCTGCAGTTCAAAGTTCGACTCCAGCCAGGGCAAGATATTTGTCGGCTCTTCCTGTGTCTATGTGGGATTCCTGCAGATACTCCTGTTACCTCTCACATCCTAAACATATATAGGCAGGTTCACCTTGGTGTATGTGGTATGGACTAAAGATGGCCATACATGGGGACCAACTCAAATAGTAAGCAACTGATTGGATTGTGAGCTTTACATTGCATTGTTCTGTTCATTGGGGCCACCCAAAAGATTGGAACAGTAGAAAGTGAAGAGGAGCCGCAGGGATGCTTTGTTTTCTATAAAGGCTGATAATCCAGGATCCCAGAATTGTTGCTTGGACAGCTTTTCAGTTGGCCATTCCTTCTTGGGTGCAGGAAGTAAATCCTCAACTTCACCATCCTGTGTATTTTGTTGTAGGTAAAGAGAAGCCAATGCCCTCCTATCTACTCCACTGTATCTCTGCACTGACAGACACATAGCATTGGCCTGCATGCAGACACACTGATATTGGCACAAAAATGTATAGTTTTGCATTTCGACTTCAACATCTGCTCTGTGACCCCGGTACAGTATATCCTTCCCGCTACTTAGATCAGGACATTAAGACAACATCAAGCACTTTATTTTACCAGGTACCGTCCTACAGAAATTAAATTGGAAATATGAGCATATGAGTTTATTTATTTCAAAGGCTCATAGGAAGGCCACCTTTAGAAATTCACTTTTTCAGTTGGGGCCCCTTTTTTATATTCATTGTCTCCTGAAGGCTACCCTGTGCTTAAGCATTACCAATTGGCAGTATCATAGCTGTTCTGAAATACAGCGGAGTCAGTAACCAGCTGCTGGGCGGAGGAGGAAGTCCAAGAGTTTATTAGTGTGAAAGAGGCTTTAAAAACCTCTATCACACAACTTACATGTCTGTCTACCCACTTACCCTATATTCCATTTAAACTTGCCACATCTACAGCTGGATCAGTGAATGTAAACCTGTAGATAAACAGGGTAACCATCTAAGAGCCTACTGCTGGAGGTGGCCTTATCAGTGCCAGTGCTATGAAAAGCACTGTGACAGCGGGCCCAGCAAACAAACACAAAAATAAAACATAACAACAAATTTCTCACTTCATATTTTATTCAAATTCTTGAAAAAAAACAAGTATGAAATAATAATAATGTCATATATACACAGATTCATATCATGCATTTATGTAAATTCGGAGACTTTAAAAATCCCGCTGTTTGGGGTATCTTTACTGATATGTACACATTGGGCATAATCATTGTGGGTTACAACTAACCATAGGATGTGGTGGTACCTAGCTAACTACAACTCCCAGCATTCCTCAAACTGCCTTGGTCAGTGAAAGAGTCCAAGTCCATCTACTAGCCAATTTGAATTAAAGGGAAACCTAACCAGCTAATCTTTAGTGGAAACAATAGTCACCCAATGACGTAAACCTTTCCTGAATTCCAACAGCTGATGCTACTAAATGTAGTTTGACATTACTGACATTACCTAGAGGTGTTTGATATATATATTTATATTTATACTATGAATTCCTTGGAAATATATTTTCTATAACCTTACAAATAATACAATAGTCCATAATACATTTGTACAACCACTGATTTCCAGTAAAAAAACAAACAGGCTCACCCAAATCTCTGCAGTTATGGTCAGTGGCTTCCGTCATGTCTGTAGAATTTAACTGCAGAGACCATACTAATTAAAGGGAATGTCACTTAAAAATGTATATTTATGAACCTTGTAGCTGGAGGTGTCTATATTAAAGGAGGAGGAAAAGTATCATCAAGTTGTTTGGCACTCCCCCCCCCATGCATGTGCTCACCCAAGTCTGAAGGTAGACATCAGGAAGATCAGAAGAAGATGGCGATGCAATACTTACAACAACTTGTCATCCTCCAGTGACTTTACCTTTCCTTCTACTGTCAGTAGCTTTTAGGGGCAATGGCACACAGAACTTTTTATTATTTTCACCCCACCCACAGTAAATCTACAGCAAAGGCGAAAAAACATCCAAAGATACCTTTTCATTGCTGTCAGTGTGAGTGTACAACATTTGATTGGGAAAATGCAACAGAGGGCAAATTCAGGCACTTATGTGATTGAAATGTTTTGCTATCAGTGACTCACATTGACACCAATGAAAAGGTAACTTTGGACATTAACGGGGTTGTTCACCTTCCAACACTTTTTTCAGTTCAGTTGGTTTCAGATAGTTCACCAGAAATAAAAAAGTTTTCCAATTACTTTCTATTTTCTATGTGTGACTGTTCTTCTAATACTGAAATGTTAAGTATAATTTTTCACCTTCTAAAGCAGCTCTGGGAGGGGGGTCGCTGACCCTGTAAACTGTTCTAAATCGAAACATTTAGTTGATACATTTCTTATCTTGTGTTGGATGGTTAACAACCCCTTTAAATGCAAAAATGAAAATTTTATATAAACTTCAGCATACTGAAAAAATAAACTTTCTAAATACAATCAATTAAAAATTCTGTACTATTTCTAACATAACCAAGTTTATCTTCACTATTCCTCTCTCAGCATCTGTTTCTTTTCATTCTGTCATCATTCAGGAGTTGGGTGTCAGATGAATGATCCAATATATCTTTTAGGGGGGCTCTTTTTGCCTAGAAGATGTATTAGAGCTCACTCTATTAAAATCACCAGAAATCCTTTCTCTCTACATGCAGAATTTGTGCAAAAGGCAGGCATTTTGTTCGATTTTGGAATCAGTTATTTGAGTGAACTCTAATACATCTGCTAGGAAAGGAAGATATAAGATATATTGGATCATTCTTCTGACACCCAACTGCTGCATGAAGAAAGAATGAAGAGACACAGATGCTGAGAGAGGAATAGTGAATATAAAGTTTATTTCAGAAACAATTCAGAATTTTTAATTGATTGTAATCTAGTTTATATTAAATTGTCATTTTTGCGATAGTGTGTTCCCATTTAAGAAGCTTGGGTGCCAATTACTGTGCCATCATCATAAAAAAAAATGATGAATAATTACTAGGACTAATGACCACAGCAATCAGATAACAGTAGGCTTATGGTATAATGGGTGCTGATAAATGTAGCAGCTAAAGACCCCAAAATGACTCCTGCTGTCTCCCACCAAAAAGAA
Organism: Xenopus laevis; assembly: GCF_017654675.1. Lineage (NCBI taxonomy): Eukaryota > Metazoa > Chordata > Amphibia > Anura > Pipidae > Xenopus > Xenopus laevis. The sequence goes on along the minus strand of NC_054386.1, from coordinate 35,573,270 downwards.
CTTCCTTGCTTGACAAAGGGGTCTGACCCCGAAACGTTTGCAGAATAAACACGCAAGGGTATAACCCTGCTGTTACTAGCCTCTGTGTGCCAGTGTCTTCTTGGACAATTTGCTGAGGGGGTTGCCGATCCCTCCAACACCGTGCACCAGGCGTCGAATTGCTGAAGGCCAGGGTTGTGTGAGCGGGCTACACTACAAGTATAATTTTTCACCTTCTAAAGCAGCTCTGGGAGGGGGGTCGCTGACCCTGTAAACTGTTCTAAATCGAAACATTTAGTTGATACATTTCTTATCTTGTGTTGGATGGTTAACAACCCCTTTAAATGCAAAAATGAAAATTTTATATAAACTTCAGCATACTGAAAAAAGAAACTTTCTAAATACAATCAATTAAAAATTCTGTACTATTTCTGACATAACCAAGTTTATCTTCACTATTCCTCTCTCAGCATCTGTTTCTTTTCATTCTGTCATCATTCAGGAGTTGGGTGTTAGATGAATGATCCAATATATCTTTTAGGGGGGCTCTTTTTAACTAGAAGATGTATTAGAGCTCACTCTATTAAAATCACCAGAAATCCTTTCTCTCTACATGCAGAATTTGTGCAAAAGGCAGGATTTTGGAATCAGTTATTTGAGTGAGCTCTAATACATCTGCTAGGAAAGGAAGCCCCCCTATAAGATATATTGGATCATTCTTCTGACACCCAACTGCTGCATGAAGAAAGAATGAAGAGACACAGATGAGAGAGGAATAGTGAATATAAACTTTATTTCAGAAACAATTCAGAATTTTTAATTGATTGTAAGCTAGCTTATATTAAATTTTCATTTTCGCGATAGTGTGTTCCCATTTAAGAAGCTTGGGTGCCAATTACTGTGCCATATAAATATGAATGAATAATTACTAGGACTAATGACCACAGCAATCAGATAACAGTAGGCTTATGGTATAATGGGTGCTGATAAATGTAGCAGCTAAAGACCCCAAAATGACTCCTGCAGTCTCCAACCAAAAAGCACTTCCTTTTTTTGGGCAAAGGAATGCTCTTGTGCAAGTTTTGTGGGAGACGGCTAGGGTTGCCACCTGGCTGGTATTTTACCGGCCTGGCCAGTAAAAATTATGGTTGATCCCAATGTTATTGATAGGGAAAACAGATAAATATATAGTTGCATATAATGTACATGGAGTTTGTCAGACACCACTCTGGCCAATGTACTGTTTTGTGGAATTTCAGCTTGAGAAATCACCACTGTAATTTAGCCCAGTTATGCAGAAACCTTAAACAAAACAAAACACGCACGTTTGGATTCTAATTTTAAAAAAGGTAAGAACTCTTTTTAAATATTCAAATTGATACTAAACGACATTCCTTTATAAAAGAAAATATTTGAATGTGCACAATTATATAAGGCAGTGCTTTCATGCAACAAAATGATCTTTCCAGGTGTATTTGTACTTGGAATTGTGCCTCTCTTTCCTGCCTAGGAACTAGAGCTCAGTTTAAAAAAAAAGGAGTCAGCAAACAGGAGCCAGAGCCCAATTTAAAGAATAACTTGCACTCCACTTCAAAGGCAGTAAAAATGTAAATCCAATACAACCGGGGGCACTTATATATATATCTTATTCATCATGAAAGCCACTGCTTATACATTTGCAATTGTCCAACAGACCGCAGCACACTGACACGTTGTTTCTTGTGAAAAAATCTTTTGTGATTTATTGGCTCAGTAGACAAAAAATGCAACGTTTCGGGTCTCACAGGACCCTTTATCAAGCATGTAGTTACAATCATTACTCTGTGTTAAATAGTGAATAGGGAGGGCGGGGAAAGGTCAGGGGGAGTGGTGGGCGGGAACATCAATTACAGCAAATCACATTTTTGATACATATGGTGTATAACAATCAGAATATCTTTAGACATTGTGTATAGTGCCCATCTTCATAAATATTATAAATAAGTGCATCAGATACATAGAGTATCATATAAAAACGTATATATTCTATTATTTGTGCTAATAAAAATCTTTTCACTGATTAAAACCATTAAAAACATTTTTTATTATTTATCCTTTAAAAAATTTTTTATTTTAGAAAAATATTATGTGAACAAAGTTTTTTCGAGAAAAACATTTTTTGTTTATTCATTACGCTCGAAAAACCAGCAGTTGATCCCTGGTTAAACATTTGTGATAGCACAAAAAGCAGCTTTTTTTAGCTTTATTCCCTTTAAAGAAGAAGGATGACATTTTAAAGTGGTCCTTAGGAAGCTGATAAAGGTATTGGGCCTCATTTTTGAAGCATGGGGCATAGTGCAAACAGTATAAGCAGGCATACGGTGACATGTATTCTGCACTTTGCATCATACCTAGTGGTTGCTCCCACAGTGCAAATAACTGTGCCTTTCTCATGAATGCAGTAATGCCTGTGTTTGGCAGGATTGTATTTTTATTTGAGGGACAGTAAATTGGTGTCCCAGTGGCTTAAAGAACTGGGGCATCCCTGCTTATGTCATTGGGGTGCTAATTTACTCCACCTCATGTCCCCAAAGCAGTGCCGCATTTGCAGTAGGAAAGTATAGCATGTTTTAAGATCTGTATATCCCAAAAACATTTACAGATTAAAGAAACTGAAGTAATTCATGGGTTCAAAAGTAACTCATAATAATAAAATAATATGAAATCAAGTCGTGAATAATGCTTTCAGTTTTCCAAATTCTTAAATTATTAAAGGAAAACCATACCCCCGAATAATCTAGGTCTGTATACCAATATATTGCATAAAACAATGGTGCACCCAAACAAACCATACATGTTAGGTCACATGAGCCAATTAACAGACAGAGCTCTGTCTTTTGCTTCCACACTTCTTCCTGTTACAGTTAGAGTAGTAGTATTTCTGGTCAGGTGATCTCTGAGGCAGCACACAGACCATCACGAAATGGTGGTTCAGGGCAAGAGATGTAAAAGGGCAATATTTACTGAAATATATATACCAGTTTGGTAAGATTCTTTTATATGCCACCTAATTTAATATGAACCATCTGTTGCTCAAGTATTCATTTTGGGGGTATAGTTATGCTTTAACCAGTGGGAAAACATTCACTGGATTTTGGTCTCATGAATGGCTACTGCTGTCTGCAAACACTAAAGCAAGTGCAAATGATCAAGGCCCAGAATTTGTCATTCCTCCGCAGTGCTTAGGCAGGGGTGTAGGCCTCTTCTTTGTCTCTGTCATTTGCCTACAACCATCTCTTCTGCTTCCCTTTCCCTGCAAGTATTCCATCACTACTGCCTTTTTAAGGCCCAGTGTAGGAAAGGGGGGAAATATTCTGTTTTGGTCTGTTCACTGTAGAGATCTGTGTTAGGCCTTGTTTGGTTGGAACACATGTCTATACCATCACACTCTTCTCTATGGATCTTCTCAATTGTCGAATGGGTGGAGGGCTCTTTCACTGTTATGCTCTGCTGCTAGTTGAACATGGAGTACTCTGCGTACTGTCAATGCTGTGGTTGGTGCTGCTGCTATCAGAACCTCCGGCTGCTGTAGATACTGGCTGCATCTTAAAGGACAAACCTAGAAGAGTGTAAGAGAACTTGGGTTTGTGGGTCATTTTAGAGATCATACCATCACCGAATTCATGAAGTAGAATAAGGGCAACATAAAACCTTTGGACTAAGAAGATAGGTAAATAACCACTCAATCAGACATGTACTGTGCCTAGAGTCTTGTTTATATATAAAAAATGTCATACAAAGATCTTAGATTGGGGACAACAAAACCCTTTGGTTGACTTGTCAAAGGGCTTCTCTATGGGACAATACCATGCATAAAGGTCTAATAAATAAGATTAGTTCTATCAAATAACTAATTGATCACCTGGAACTACCGGTATGGGACCTGTAATCCAGAATGCTTAGGACCTGGTGTTTTCCAGATAAGGGATCTTTCCATAATTTGGATCTCCATACCTTATATATACTAAAACTATTTTAACATTAATTAAATCCAGTAGGGTTGTCTTGTCTCCAATAAGGATTCATTATATTTTAGTTGGGATCAAGCATAAGGTGCTCTTTTATTGTTACATGGAATAAAATGGGAAATATTTGATTTATATGGAGTCTACAGGAGATAGTTTTCCCATAATTTGAAGATTTCTGGATTATGGGTTTTCCGAATAATAGATTCCATACCTTTAAATGTCTCGATTTTAAATGTATTTGTCTGTCCCTGTATGTTTCAACAGCCATAGGGGCCACAAGTAGCAGACTCCTGGTTGAGGACCCCTATCTGTTGCTGATTGACAGATGTTCCATAGTTGGTGTGGATTTGTAGCATATGTTGAACTCTGCAATGGCTGTCGATCCACAGGTAGGCCATGATTGTGCAATATAAATAAGAATAATGTCAATATACTCACGTGTTCGTCTGTACATGTACCACAAGGCAGCTGTAAGTAGAACTCCAATCACAAAGACTCCAAACGTTATTCCCAGTACAGACGGCATGCTGAGAGCTGGGTCTGAGTAGACAGAATGTTACAGTCACAATTGGTTTTTGTTTGTTTTGGCAAAATTCCCCCTAGCAATTCACAAATCCTTAATTTGTTTTTGTAGTATGTTTTGTGTGATGAATTTAACATCCAGACAGTGGCTCCCCTCTTCCCCTTGTGTTCCTGGCACATTCCCTCCTGCTTTGGGGTGATGAGCCCTCATTGTCTGTTCCCCTTTCTTCTTTCCTCTGGTCTCCTGTATATTTTGGCTTCCTTCCTCGCCTTCTCATCTCCCCTCCCGCCTGAGCTAAGGTCAGTGCACACTCCTTCCTGAGGTCGGCAGTTACCCCTCTCCTGACTGTTTGTCATAATGACATCACTTTGGCCTGGGGACAAGGACAGATGAGTGCCTGTTGCTCGCTATGGCTAATAACTCAATATACAAAGTTCTTCTAACTAGATATTCTCCAGATTATTTTTGGAGGCAGTGGCATAACTAGATGTTACTGGGTCCCACAGCAAATTATTTTTAGGGCCTTCAACATATCCAGAGATTGCCCTGTTTTACCAATAAATGTTAAAATTGCTAATTATTTGGGCCTATGCCTCCTGGGCCTGCCTGCAGCCACAGGGTCTGCTTCCTCTACTGTTACGCCCCTGTTTGGGGGACTTCAATTGCACCTCTCACATACCTTAAGCACATAAAGCAGGAATATTCTAATGCACTCTTCCCTGCTATTAAGAAGTCACTAATAATTTCAGTAAATGCTTCAACTGATCACTTACTCTGATCTATTGGTCTGTCAATGGTCACGTCCCAAGAGCTACGCAGTTGATCATAGTACTTGCAACCCTACAGATAGGGAGAGCAAAAAGGTTAGAGGAGAAACTGACTTACATTCAGAGCATACCATAATACAATCTCTTCTCACATACTGTATTTAAGAATTATAAACTAACAAAAATACCTTTGGCCTCAAACAATTCTAGAACTACAAATCCCAAGGTCACAAGTTGATTTTGAAAATTGTACTATAACAATGCAACATGCCAAGGATGATCTATTTCTGATTCACATATTCCTCCATTATACAGGCTTTATGATACGTAAAAATGGGTGACACTCGATGACAAAGGGAACCCTCACCGGTTCGTTGTTTACACAGAAGATGCAGGTCAGCCTTCCGCCACTTGTAGAATGAAGCTCAGTGCTGAAGTTCCAGGTAAGATTTTTTAGAACAAAAACACTCTTTTTGACAATCTGTTTTTTTTCATCCACTTCCAAAAAACACTCATCAAGGAGCAAAAAAGGCTCAGTGGTGTTAACCTACAAGGGAAAAAAAACACATTTGTGGTGACAAAGAAGCCCATTATAACAATATAGGGACCCATAGGGTTAATGTGCCCCTATGGCTTTACTTCCCTATCCCTTCCCTAGTTACTGGGCAAAAGTTCATGTATCTAGTTTAAGTATTTGCCAAGAGGGGTAATGATCACTTCCTACCGCACTTCCATATAGTGTTCCATATAGTGAAAAGGGTGAATCTTCCTCTTTGCCTGCTGGTGTCCTGATCGACTGGTTGTTCCCATTGAGCCTGGGTACAACAAGGCCCAGTAAAGTGTTAGGGAAAAGAGTATATGGTGTTGGGGAGCACCAACCATCAAACACAGTATATGGTGTGCAAGGCCAAATAATGATTATATGCGAAAAGGGGAGAGAAAATGGAAATAGCTGGCCCTCACAGTTGCACCTTCCCATATATAACCTCCGAGGTAGTTAGAAATATTAAAATTAAAACATAACTTTTAATCTGTATTTAAAATAGATGTCCAAACAAAAGAATATGTATATAAATATTAAAAAATCAGCGAGAAACAGGACGTTGACTGACTGGTAAAGGAGGGTTGTCACGAATAGTGCTGAGCAACCATTTAACCCGGCGATAGGTTAATCTTAATGGGTGTTCGGTATAAATTGTGAACCTAATCAGCAAACGGCTAGCTTGCCTTGCTGGTAAATATCTGTTCTGTCGCTAGTGAAGAATTCTAGCACACGGTTCATTCAGCCAGTTCCAACCCCTTCACCCTCATAATTCACCACCCGCTGTAAAGTACAATTCAGTGATAATGCGGTGTTGCTTAGGTGCTTAATTTCTACAGAGAGCTAAAGTTCTGGCCCGCGGATCAATACACCACATCCAACCCCTTCACCCTCGTAGTACACCCTCCCGATCCGTTTTACCATAAAGGTCCCTATCAAGCGTCCTGCCTAACAGAAAGCTAAAAGGTGCGCCTGACGCGCGTTTCACCCGCCAAATGTGAGCTTTGTCATTTTCTTTCCATTTTCTCTCCCCTTTTCGCCAGTAAAGTGTTAGCCCTAGAGGGACCTGGTCCTCTAGTGTCTGAGTCAGGGAACCCCGTGAATGAGGTTAGCTAAACAGGGTTAGTTCTGTCATAGACTCTCTAGGAGAGTAAGGTAGAGAGGACAGATAGTAAGAGCAGCTGGAGCTCCGTTGAGGATTGTAACAGGGAGTAACTTCCCAAGGCTTTTGGATGCTTTTAGTGAAGGGGCCACAGTGGATAGGGTGTCAGGCTTAGAATTCTACTCACTGACCACCCTCTGGGTGGGAGCTGGACCACTTTGAGGTATACCTGCTGAAGGAATTGATGTACTAATTGAATACCGTGCCTGATGGTCACCAAACATATATATAGTCACAAATATGGAGCGCTCACCTCCCAGAGTAGACCAGAGGCCCTTTTTGTATGCTATGGGCTAAATAAATTTTACACTTGAGCACTTTTTGCAAATCTAACAGTGTGCTGCTGGTGATTCTTCGATGAACCAAACATATATATAACCAGTGATACTCCAGGGCTTTACAATCACTTTGTATACCACATTGCTTTGTTTTTCTTTAGGGGTTGGAAAGAAAAACAAAGCAATGTGGTATACGGAGTCCAGTGTAGGGAGGAGTGCACAAATCTATACGTTGGGGAGACAAAACAACTGCTCTCCAAGCGAATGGCTCAACATAGGAGGGCGAACTCTACAGGGCAAGACTCAGCTGTCTTTCTACACCTAAAAGACAAGGGACACTCCTTTGAAGATAGCAAGGTCCAAATATTGGATAAAGAAGACCGCTGGTTTGAACGAGGCTTGAAAGAGGCGATTCATGTGAACAGAGGCGGGGGCCTTCGACACCACCTGTCTGCTACATACAATGCTGTTCTAACATCTGTACCCCGGCAGTTTCAGAACACTTCACACGTCCATTCATGCCACTCTCACAATTAACACCTCTTTCTAGGAGTTGCATCACACATTGGATAATCCTATCACAGTAACTACACAGAATCAACACCTCTGTGAATTTCTTCAGATGTCACCTCTTTGAAGAGTTACAATGTGCCATTGTGATTGGATTAGTGGAAGAGTTTATATGCCGAGAACTTTCCACACCAGTCAGTTGAACTGAAGAAGCTGCTAGGATGAGTAGTGAAACGTCTTCATTGATTACTCAGCAAGTCCAGTTGTTTTAAATTTACCTATACTAGATATTCCCTTTAGATAATATATTCCTTCAAATTGCTAACATTGCCTCATTCATTAGGCTAAAACTAGTAAAATAATGCAAGTGTGAGTTAAAAACGTTTTTCATATAGAATTGTATAAAATAAAAAAATGCTGTTTAATCTTTTTTGTTAGTGAGGCTTTTACACCTATATTGTAAGACAGAAATGTGCCCTGACTATAACATGCTAATTCCTATTAATATGATAATTCCCCAATAGAGGCACCTACAAGAGGTGTGAAATAAAGTCTAGGTAAACCAAAGCAGAGCAAATTATATTAGAATTGATCTTTACTTCATTTTTAAAATATGTTGTTTAAAATGTTGTTTTTGCACCATTTTTATGGTGTTTGGAAGACAAATTCATAAAAATGTCTGCAAACTGTCTTTCTTTCACTAAAAACTGCTGTTGAGTGGCAGTTGAGTCAGAATTTAGGTGAATTTTGTGAATAAGGAGAAAAAATTTTACTCCAGTTTACCATCACTTTTACTCCAAAATGGGCTATCTCCACTTTTGTGAATTTCCCCGTTGAGTAGAATACAATCTAGGAAGTGATCATTAATCAAGAGCTATGGGTCATTACAGGCAACATACCAGGCAGTGCTATATAAACAACAGATAGTAATTGCAGCCATCATAAACAAGGGTAGAACTAGCAGGACACATGTAAGGTTTGTACCTGCACATGGATGTCTTCACCAGTCTGTAACTTGCTGGTAGCCTGGGAGAAATCAAGACTGCGTGACACCAACATTTGGGCATGAATAGGTTTGCAAGAGATTGCTTGCTGCAACAGAAGAGAAGGATAAAATCATGTTCATAAACCAATAGTTTGGACCCTAGCAAAAGCATTGCTGAAATTGCAGACCGTAGAGCTGCTGGATAAAAAGATAGATAACTAAAAAACCCCTAAAAATAATAAAAAATAAAAACCAATTGCAAATTGTCTTAGAATATCCCTCTCTAAATCATACTAATAGTTCATTTAAAGATGAACAACCCTTTGAAGGGGGCAAAGTGTCTACCCATGATCACTAGTGACAGGGGCATGTATGGTGGTGAGAATATCTTGCACAGGCTAAAGTTTGTCCAAAGTGTGATGATGGGGTAGTTACACTTTATAAACATTCGCCCACCCACGATTACCCTTTACATGGAAAAAAGATACAGTATTGGTTCTAACACACACAAGTACTTACCGAATCCATTGTGAATTTATTTACTGTCTGAATCAGCTGAAAACAACAACAAAAAATAGTGTAAATGTGTGCATTGGACTTGGGAATCATACTGTGGGGCAGTGACATGACTACCAAGTATGGTATGCTTCCTAGTTGGTCACCACGATTTTGTGGATGGGGTTGTTGCTGGTGACCCTCAACAGGAGCAAAGGATGGGGTCAGAAATTATCTTCATGTGGGGCTTGTGCCCCAGAAGTCTATGTGAACCATTGAGCAATAGCCACATGAATGCGCCCATGCAGTCTTCAGCCAAGGGGATTTTTAAACCTGCCTGATATTGGTCATCAAGCAGTTTTTATCATCTACCTTCAAACCAAACTAAAGCCTCAAACCAAAGTAAATAGGTTTGCCAATAAAGTTTAAAGCACCTTTCAGGATTTTTAATCCCATCCACTCACCTCAGTCTGAAAGCCTTGACTGTTTTTTATTATTTTGCATTTCTCCAATGATGTGACCCATAAATTGGGTTCTCCTTTGTTCTCATCTTGGCAGTCAGAGTCTTTCAATGTGATAACAGGCCAAAAACCACAAGTCTAAAAGAAGAGTAGATTATAATGAGCTCAATTTATATTTGTTATATTATCATTTTTTATGTATTGGCTGAATCCCAGTATTTTTTTTCATTTTTACACCCAGATAAAAAGTTTCAGACATTGATAAATCACCCCTTTAGTATTATAACATTATTATTGGGGTTTACAACTATTCAAGTGGATAACAGTATGTTGCCTCCTAAATTGGGCTATGCTGTAAGACATATTTGCCACAGGGTACCTGGCCACATTTAATAATTATTGTTAAACTAAGCAAACACTAACCTTCAAGCTTGACTTTTAGGGTAGAACTACATGGCCGATTTCAATGTGCTTTCAGCGGATCTGACATGCTGCATGCTGCGTCTGCATCCGACAGTCGTGTCATGTCAGGTGAACGATCCGACATTTGTATTTCTTACCTTATTTTCCGTCGCATCCGACTTGATGCCTGCATTTTGGCACAGCACGTCGGAACCGCCGAAAACGCATTGAAATCGGCCGTGTAGTTCTACCATGAGGGTTATCAAAGACATAAAACATGCACTCTTCCCAAATATGACCCTACATGGCCTTCAGACTGAGCCCCCACTGCTCCAAGCACCACCTCCAGGATGGACAGCCCCAAATTGGGAACCACAGCTATGTTTCATGACCTGAATGAATGAAACCCTTCATAGACATCACTGCAATTGCCGAGGTTAAATCCCAGTATTTCCTATGCGAGGATGAATAAATTCTTTTGGGTATAATGACAAAAGAACTCATTCACATTTAACTGACCAGCAATCATTTATTCCACATAGTCAAAACGCAAAAAGAATTTCAGAAATACTTTGCTATGTTATACTTCCATTATTGCATTGTCATTTTGGAATTTGGAATTTGCTGGAACCCATTTGAAGCTTGAAAACCAGACATTTCCAACATCAACGGAAACTTGGAACAGTAAACCCGGAAACTAGTAAATGTTATTACTTCAATTATTTAAAGGGAACTAGATTACGCCTTACTAAAGTGCTCCGACATCATGTTTCCATTCACCTGCAAGTGACGTTTACCAGTTTATGTATTTTATATGAAAATAATGAGCTACACATCTTGCATATATGTTCAAGTAGAGTTCCTTTTTCTTCTGCGTCCCTCCGTGTCAGTACGCACGGGCAGTATTGCCCCTCCCAGTTTGGGAGGTAGGACCTTTAACTTAGCCAATCAAAATGAATCATGACCTATAACACCACATGACCTCCTCCTCACCACTGTTATTTTTTGTGGGATCTCCCTCCTCACCCTTTTGGTGAATTATTGATAGATTTCAAACGCAGTTTTTGTTTTTTTCTTTTGTATTTTTTTTTTACTGTTACTGTACTAACATGACCCTACTATGATTATAGTGGAATTCTGGATTAGGATATCACAGAGTTTTTCATCTGGTTCTTTAGTCCTCATAGTCATAGGGTGTTGTCAGCCATGAGTTGGTGGATCTTTGGCTGGTCTCTGGTGTGGAGTTGACCCCTGTCAGCACTGGTGTGAAAACAATTAGAAACCTTTCTCAAATCTTTTCTAAGCAGAAGAATATCAGAGCAACCTCTTTCTTTCTCCTGACAACTTGCTTGACTACTTGGTGGTCAGACTGGTGAGAAACTGACCAGCAAGTGGCGCTGTTGTAACAAAATTCATTCATAGTAACAGTACATGTATCCCTTTATCTTGAAATAAAATATAAATAAATAATGAATGTACATTACAAAAGTGCTTAGTATACCCCCCTCATCACTTTTACACTCACTTATTTTAAAGCTTTACTTATACTTTAAGCTGCAGGGCTATAGGCTAGTGTGTGCCAAGTCTTTCTGGAGCCACTGGCTAGGGCTGAAGATAGACTACATTTCTCCAGCACTGGGGATAGTTGCATCTAAGTGGTGGTTAATTTCTGATCTGTATATTCTGGTTTTCCGGTGGCTTCTAGGGTGTTTTAGTTCTGAGATGGCTGGCGCCATAGTTATGGTTATATCCGAAGAGGCCTGTTTTAACAGTTTCAGGATTTTGGTTCTTCCCCAGGTGGGGTTTTATGTAGTTGCTGAGGTAACCCTTTAAGCAAAATATGGGTATTCTGCTCTGCAAGACTTTATTCTGATCAAGTGCCAGTCTCTGTCATCTAATGGTTGGTTTTGTAGGTCTTGTTGTCAATCGCTTTCCATGTCCAAGGACATGTCCATGTTCTTGTGCCTTTCGTCTATCTTTTCAGGGGCTATACATTTTATCAGCTCCCCTATAGGATGGGTGTGATGCTGGCCATGTTACTCAGGGCATCTTTAGCATCTGTTTGGTTATTGCCTTTATGTTGGTTATTCCCACCACTTGTTGTTTTTGGGGCATGCTTTTGAAGAGCCCATGTGTACTGACATGGAGGGACACAGAAGAAAATGAGAATTTCACTTACCTACTTGATGTAAATTCCATTTCTTCTAGTCCCGACATGTCAGTACAGGGTTTCCCATCCCAAGTTATTTATTTTGGTTACTGTATCGCTATGGTAAATGTATAACAGTGGTGAGGAGAAGGTCATGTGGTCTTATAGGTCATAATTCATTTTGATTGGCTATGTTATAGGTCTCACCTCCTATACTTGGAGGGGGAATACCGCCGTGTGTACTGATATGTCGGGACTAGAAGAAATGGAATTTCTGTCAAGTAGGTAAGTGAAATTCTGATTGTTTGGGGATTAATTCTGTTTGATTGTATATCTGATTTGTACCCCTGAGGATCTCAAATCTGCATTTAACACAGTTAGCAGTGGTGTAACTAGAGTTAGCCAGGCCCCCCTGCATAAAAATCTTCAGAGGGCCTGGCGCACTCCAATCCCCATCCTCCCGCCCACTTCCGCTCCACCCCACTCTTGTTCCGCCTCAGCCCAACCCTGCCAATGCCCCATCTCCGCCCACATCCAGTCAAGACTCCGCCCACTCCTGCTCGACTTGCTTCCCCTTTGTCACCAGTAAGAGCGAGCAGCTGGGGAGGTGGGTTTTTTTATTAGCTATAGAGGAAGCAGTCCCTCCACAGACTGCGGGGTCTGCTTTCTCTATAAACCACTGTCATTGAGGTTGAATTGCTTCAAATAAAGTGGCATATAATCTTGTTGTACAGGCATTCCAAATTAATGTTTTGTCTCACAATGTGAAAGCTTACATTACCTCTCGTATATTGTCATCCAGCCGTACTGTCAGGTATTTATCAGTGCATCTGACCATCTTAATTTCTTTCAGTAACTCAAGACAGTTTTCTACAGGTGAAACAGTACTGGTTGTGTTCGTCTGCTCTGTAGGTTCTGTCAAAGCACAGTTGAAATGTAAAAGACCATCCTTCTTTAGTTCCTTTTTCAGAGCTGCGGTGGTTCGCCTTTAAGTTAACTTTTAGTATGTTATAGAAACTTTTCAATTGGCCTTCATTTTTTATTGTTTTTTTTAAATTATTAGCCTTGTTCTTCTGAATCTTTCCAGCTTTCAAGAGGGGTCACTGACCCCCATCTAAACACAAATGCTCTGTATGGCTATAAATATATTATTGCTACTTTTTATTACTCGTGTTGCTTTCAGGCCTCTCCTATTCATATTCCAGTCTCTTATTCTAAGCAATGCATGGTTGCTAATGTAATTTGAACCCTAGTAACCAGATGGCTGAAACTGCAAACTGGAAAGCTGCTAAATAAAAAGCTAAATAACTAAAAAACCACAAATAAAAAAAAAAATGACAACCAATTGCAAATTCTCAGAATATCTCTCTACATCAAACTAAAAGTTAACAACCCATAATTCTACTAATTATCTCATGAGAGCTGGGAACTGTTACCTCCTAGTCATTTTAAGGTATCGGTCATTACAATGAAGAAACCTGTCATTTTTGGGAATGCCATTGGGGAAAACTGCATGGCTTACCAGGGATTAAAATCGCTTTAAACTGATAAGATGCCTGCGTAAAACCCTATGACACAGACTCAAATAATAAAAGGTTGATTACCACTTCTGAACTTTTTGCTGACAGAAGATCTACTGTACTCCCATGTAAAACTAAGTTTTTATGATTCAAGATTTTATACTATATTTTATACTATTAAGACCAGCTTTTCGAGAGAGAATAAGAGACAAAAATAATATACAGATAAAGGATCAGTTACCTGGAAACCCATTATCCAGAAAACTCAGAATTACGGAAAGGCTCCCATAGACTCTATTTTCTCTGTAATAATAAAACAGTACCTTGTACTTGATGCCAACTAAGATATAATTAATCCTTATTGGAAGCAAACCAGCCTATTAGGTTTATTTAATGTTTACATGATTTTCTAGTAGACTTTAGGTATGAAGTTCCAAATTATGGAAAGATCCCTTATCCGGAAAAAATAGGTCAGGAGCATTCTGGATAATTGGTCCCATACCTGTAGTTCATTTTGCAAACCCAACTTTCTATGTAGCATAACAGTACTCACCACATGGGAAATATTGGGTAATAGCAATAGCATTTGGAACTTGTATATACACAATAGTATCTGTGCCTTTATATTTTGCTGCCTGGATCAGATCTTCCTTAGTATCAGGAAGCAATTTCCCTGGCAAGGATATATCGACATTAGGGACTCTGTAACTGCCAGATGCCTGAAACAGCAAAGAAATTACAACAAATGTAAGGATAGATTGCACAAAATACACCCATATTTTGTGTATGATCACATAACTGAAACAGTCACGAAATATCTACTAACACGTCTAGAACATGCAGTTAATGATGATCCGTAGTCTTACCTCAATGCTAAAGTCAGTTTTAGACAGGACATCCCAATGAAAGCCTTCTTCGCTTTTAAGCCACAAAAATGGATTTTGCTTACATGTATCATTAGCTTCTAATGTCACTTTTATTTGTTTAGACCTAGCAGACAAAAGAAACAGAAAGACATTCTAATCCACCAGTCAAAATACAAGCAATAATAATAATAATACAATATAATAATACAGAGTAATAATACAAAAGATGGGGAGCTTTTAGTAAGGTATTCCAGACTCCAGACCAAAGACTTTGAGAAAGGCTAGGGACCTAGCCGAAACGTTAGTCATTTATAATAAATATTTTGATTTTTATAAGTCCTGAGAGTGCGGACCTTCTTGTAGTAGTTATGGATAATTTATTGGCACTGCACCCAGGCATATTTAAGTAACTTTATCGAGAGTGCTGGCAACCCTTGGACTTGTGTGTGTGTGTGTGTATATATATATATATATATATATATATATATATATATATATATATATATATATATATATATATATATATAATTACAAAAGGCTGGAGCACTCATAGAAATGGCAACCGCCTGAGTGCTGGTTCAAAAACATGTAATCAACCTTGGAAAAAAACGCACATACAGGCCTTGTAAGTTGTGCAAAAAAAGTGGAATATAAACACAACTTACAAGGCCTGTATGTGCGTTTTTTTTCCAAGGTTGATTACATGTTTTTGAACCAGCACTCAGGCGGTACATTTGAAACCGGAATGGACGTGACATTTGACTGGAAGTGACATCACTCCGGCTCCGAAATCTTGGGGGGTAGTCTTTTGCTCATTACTGCTTAATGACTTGATCCAATCAGGGCTGGAACTAGGGGTAGGCAGAGTAGGCGCCCGCCTAGGGCGCAATCATGATGGGGGGCGCACTTTTAGGGGGGATTGTGTTTTCTTTTTTTTTTTTTTAAAACCCTGGTTTGCTTCACCTTCAATAGTTTTTTAATTTTATAAACTGCCAATTCCAACCCCCTCTTGCCCGTGATTTGTACTGCTGGCAAAGCTACATATTTGTGGGCAATATGGTGGATTTTTGGCTCCTGCTGGCACAAGTACATATTTGGTAGCAATATTGTGTATTTTCTGGCTCCTTCTAGCACAGGTACAGATTGGGGGCAATATGAGGGCTGCTGATGGCACACGTACAAATGGGGGTAATATGATAGTTGCTGGCACAGGTACACAGATGTTTGGGGCATTATGATGGATTTTTGGCTTCTGCTCGCACAGGTACAAATTGGGGGCAATATGATGGATTTTTTTGGCTGCCACTGGAATAATTACAGACTGGGGGTAACACTATGATGGATGTTTTGTCTTATGCTGGCACAGGTACAGATTGGGGGCAATCTGAGTGATTGACTGCCGTTGGAAGAGGTACAAATGGGGATAATATGATAGGTGCTGGCACAGGTACACGGGACAACATAATGGCTGCTGGCACAGGTACAGGGGGCAATATGAATGGTAAGGTGGGAAATGATAATGTAGGGCCGGGTTGGGTGGGGGGGCACTGATTAAATCCCTTGCCTAAGGTGCCAAAATACCTTGACCCGGCCCTGGAACCAATACTTCCCTCACAGAAGTCCCTACTGCTTCCATAGAATCTTTTCTCTTCAACCCCATTCAGTTCTGATTTATCCCCCTACCCTTTATTTCAACCCTCTTCTGCAATTGCATCATCCCTCTTTGAGTGTTATGCTTTTCTCTTCTGCTTCAGCTCTTGTACAGCTTATTAGACTAATATGTTGAAATTAGTGATTAAAAGGAGGTGTAGACTGCACCTCTGCATGTGGTGGCAGTGTATGGATTAAAGTTATTAAAATTGACCACCTTTCACTTTACTTTAAGTATGTTATGGAATGCCCAATTCTAAACAACTTTTCAATTGGTCTTCACAATTATTTAGTGTTTTTTATTTGCCTTTTTCTTCTGACCCTTTCCAGCTTTCCAATTGAGATCACTGACCCCATCTAAAAAAAAGTGCTCTGTAAGGCTAAACATGTATCGTTATTGCTACTTTTTATTATTAATCTGTTTAGACCCTCTCCTATTTATATTCTGTTATTCAAGTCAGTCTGTGGTTGCTAGGATAATTTTGCCACTAGCAACAGAATTGCTAATATAGCAATCCGAAGAGCTGCTGAATAAAAAACGAAATAACTGAAAAAAACACAAATATTAAAAAAAATGATAACCACTTGCAAATTGTCACAGAATATCAAGCTCTAGATCATAATAACAGTTAACTCAAAGGTGCTTGAAATCTGTACAAAGTATCTGTTATTTTAGTGCCCTTTATCCCATGGACTTTACCTAGAATCCTCATTGGCATAGCTTGGCTGAGAAGTAAAAGGGTGGGTCACATGCAAAATGAATAATTTTCTTTGAGCAGAGGAGTTGGGGTTGGGGTTTTTAATTTCACAGCCCTGAATTTCCAATTTTTGAAGCTCATACTGTAGAATTCCCGTAGGTCTGAAATCATCCTGCAACATACAGGAATCGGCTCCAGAATGGACATCTGTAAGAAACAACACAGGAATTAACTGCAAGCAATAGCAGATCTAATTACGTCTTATCTATTAGTTATGGTAAGTTCTTAAGACGAGTTTACTTTCCATATACAGTATATCTATATACAATATATGTGTGTGTGTATATCTATCTATCTATCTATCTATATAACAAACAAAGGAAAGTTGTGCTCACCACTAGTTTTTAAAATCATTAGGCGGGGGTGCAATGAGGGTGTCACCACAAAATACATATAGACAAATACAAGATTCCTCTGCACTCAACCCATTATCAATATATTTAAGACAGAGACATTTTGTGCATACTGCTACTGAAAAATGCCTTACCCTTTAAACAAAACAGGGATTGTTTGTCCATATATTGCAATATATTTAAGCTGGCCAACTACGTCAAAGTCATCCCATATCTGGCCAGTCCTATGCTCAATTTTCATCTGATTCATTAAGAATTCTATGGTTTAATTATACATTTTATAAAAGGGACGAATACGTTTTACCTGCAACTTACTAGCTGCTTTCAAAGTAAAACTCCCAAACTTGGCTGCCCTTTTATTAGACACCAGTGGGATCACCTGACTATAGTTGGAGAGGGTGGGAGCTACAACATGGAGCTGGTCACTGCTCTTGTAGAACTATAACAAACAAAGGAAAGTTGTGCTCACCACTAGTTTTTAAAATCATTAGGCGGGGGTGCAATGAGGGTGTGACCACAAAATACATATAGACAAATACAAGATTCCTCTGCACTCAACCCATTATCAATATATTTAAGACAGAGACATTTTGTGCATACTGCTACTGAAAAATGCCTTACCCTTTAAACAAAACAGGGATTGTTTGTCCATATATTGCAATATATTTAAGCTGGCCAACTACGTCAAAGTCATCCCATATCTGGCCAGTCCTATGCTCAATTTTAAAAACTAGTGGTGAGCACAACTTTCCTTTGTTTGTTATAGTTTATACAGGAGCAGGGTCGGACTGGGAGGCATGGGGCCCACCGGGGCTACTGCCCCAGGGCCCCCTCCAGCCGCCACTGCCGCTCCGGAGTGCTGCAGGCGGCTAGTGCGCATGCGCGCAGCGCCGCGTTTGTGCGCATGCGCGCGGCGCCGCGTTTGTGCGCATGCGCAGCCCTTCTAGTCTACCGCGACCCCAAACAAAGTGGGGTCGCGCCGCCCCACTAAGTAGCGGAACTGGGCCGGCGGGGCCCACAAGAGCCCGGGGCCCACCGGGGTTTTTCCCGGTGTCCCGCCGGCCCAGTCCGACACTGTACAGGAGCAGTGACCAGCTCCATGTTGTAGCTCCCACCCTCTCCAACTATAGTCAGGTGATCCCACTGGTGTCTAATAAAAGGGCAGCCAAGTTTGGGAGTTTTACTTTGAAAGCAGCTAGTAAGTTGCAGGTAAAACGTATTCGTCCCTTTTATAAAATGTATAATTAAACCATAGAATTCTTAATGAATCAGATGAAAATTGAGCATAGGACTGGCCAGATATGGGATGACTTTGACGTAGTTGGCCAGCTTAAATATATTGCAATATATGGACAAACAATCCCTGTTTTGTTTAAAGGGTAAGGCATTTTTCAGTAGCAGTATGCAAAAATGTCTCTGTCTTAAATATATTGATAATGGGTTGAGTGCAGAGGAATCTTGTATTTGTCTATATATATATATATATATATATATATATATATATATATATATATATATATATAAAAATATTGCACTCTCTTCTTGAAAGCAATGCTGCACTTACCCATGATTAGATGAACTTTCCCTGGGTTATATAGTTCTCCAAAAAATGTGACACTGCCATATTTGGTCTGAGCCCATTGCAAAAGCTCCACACTGTCAACAATGACGGATTCTTTATTCTCACTGTATTGTAGTTCCACTGGCATCTTTTTACATCAGTGTGCTGTGGATACTTTTGGGAAAATAAGAGAAGAAATGTTGGATACAGCTAGAGAGAGAGAGAATATATATATATATATATATATATATATATATATATATATATGCATGCGCCAGGATACTCACATGGAGAACTAGAGGAAGTTTAGGTCCAGTGACACTTAGATTGACAACCAACGCATTGGTGTTTATAATCAGAACCCAGCCTTCAGTTTGTATTTGGGGGTGCAGCAGTCTTTCTACTTCCAGATCCACATGCTGTAAAAAACAAAAAAACTCCTATAAAAATGTCTATTGTAGCAGGGACGTAACAATGCATCCCTGGGCTCCCTGTAACCCATAATGTAAATACCAGTTTGAGGCATCAGTCACATGGCTTGTTTTTACTTCCCATATTTGGCCTATCACATGACCCCACAGCGGGAGGCTCTGTATGCCACTGATCCTAAGGCTTGATACTCATCTTTAAAAACATCATGGAAACATGATATACACTTTCTGCAGTAGTTTTTGGAATTTTTTTCAGGGCAAGTCAACCCCAAAATAAAAATCCTAATAAAAGAATATAATTCTAAACAACTTTTCAATATTAATTTCTTAAAAATGGTCTTATTTAAAAAATAAAAAAAAAGGGGCTATGGAAAGCAGCATTTGCTTAATTCCTGGTTATTACTTTTCAAACAATGTTGCAAAAGTCTGAGTTCCCCAGCAAAGACAGGTCTGCTAATCAGCTGTCTTGTCTTAAATTGTTTCAACAGTCTGAGCCATCTAGCAGAGAATAGAAAGGGACAGACAGACTCTGCTTTCAATAGTGATACAGTACATATACAAATAACTTTAAAACGATTGAAAATGTGTAACTAATCTATATTGAAAAGTTGTTTAGAATTATGTTTTCTTTTATTAAACACTTATTTTGTTTTGAATTGCCCTTTAAGTCCCCTTTGAGGTCTTACTTTTAGTCATGGTTCCCTTTTTTTTCTAGTTTTCCAGATATTAGTAGTTTTTACACTGCTAATATGATTAATTATATACAGTATTAGTTTGGATCAAGTTCAAACTATCGTTTTATTATTACAGAGAAAAAGGAAATCATTATTGAAATTATTGAAAATTGTGATTATTTGGATAAAATGGAGTCTATGGGAGAGGGCCTTTCTGTAATTCGGAGCTTTCCAGATAACGGATCCCATACCTGAACTGTTTATTAATGTTTATAATTTGGTAATTCTGGGAAAAGGATTTGGAAAAAGTGCAATTCTATGTTGAGACCAAGAAAAGCAGTATGGTTTACTGATAGGAAGAAGAGAGATTTCATATCATAATATAAATGTCATGGTCGGCACCCTACACCAGAACAGATGCCAAGCCCTGGTCTTGGCTCGTACTTCACCAGTTAAGTGACCGCCTTTGGCCTCGGGAGGAGCCCTCAGCTTACTCAGACGCCACCTGGACTTAACGAGAGGTGCAAGGCGTAAGTTCTGGCAGGCAATGGGGCACGACTGTTTACAAGGATGCTGGAAGATAGGAAGCCACCAGGAACAGACAGGCCGGGCCAGCACAAGCAGTTAGAGTAGACAGATAGGCGGAGGCCAGAATCAGGATTAGAGATCGTAGAATAGTTGGAGAACAGGCAAGGTTTCAGGATTGGAGAGAACAACGTAGTTTCAGGCAGGCAAGGTCAGGATTGGAGAGATCAGAGTAGTTTCAGGCAGGCAAGATCAGGATTGGAGAGGTCAGAGTAGTAAGCAGGCAGGCAAGGGTCAAACACAGGAGATCAAGACAGGAATCACAATAATAACACCCAGGAACAAGCTAATTGAACCTAACAATGGGCAAGGTCCTGTAATCTAAATGGGCTTTATATACCTTTGAATTTTGCGCCAATTGCGTAATGACGCCAGCGCGACTGCGCCTTTAAATGATGAACGTGCGCGCGGCACCCGCCCTAGAGGAAACCGGCACAGGAGAAGGAAGCAGTGCGACAGGCGTCCACGCCGAGGACGCGGCGTGGACCCCGCTGCCGCTAGACCACCAGGGTAAGTTCCTTACAATAAACAAAGCCCAGTGAAATCCACATAAACGACAGGAATAACAGGAAGGACACTGGAAAACTCAAGTTTAAGTCAGCAAAAAATTGTTAGAAGAAAAATATACAATTTCTTTATCATTCTCCGGATTTTGGTTAGTGGAGCTGACTGCTTGATAATGAAACCACCAGTTGTTATGTATCCAAACTGTTGGCTGATTTCACATGGGAATTTTTTCCATTCAATGAAGTATTATTTGTTATTCATAAACACAGTGCCTTGCAGAGATTATTCAGCATTCAAATCAGTCCCAATGGAGCTTACTTTCTAAAGTCCCTATCTTATTCCCACACCAGGGTCAATTTATATAACAGAGCACATGACAAAAATTTATTTTTCTCATATATTCTATGAGAGGTACACTAAAGCTAGCTATATATGCTGAGATTTTCTCCAGCACCTTTAAGGTGGCCATAGACGTAGAGATCCGCTCGTTTGGCAATGTCAGAATGGGCGGATCAGAGTGGATCCGATCCGGCGGTCGGATTGCGGGGCCGCATAGACGCACAGATGCGCCCGTGATCCGACGGGATTTTTTAACCTGCCCTATCCAGATCTTTCCGACTTTCGGCAGATATCGATTGGGAAGCCGTCGGATGGCCCCACACACAGGCCAACGAGCTGCCGACTCGTTCTGTCGGCAGCTTTTATCGGCCCGTGTATCAGGGCCTTTAGTATTAACACTTTTAGAGAGCTGTGACTGAAAAGAAGCACAATCCCAAATAAGTAAGGACAGGGAGATGGTCATTGAGTGGAGAAGCCACATGCATATTTAAATTATTGTTTTTATTTAGACCTCTCCTATTCATCTTCCAGCCTCTCATCCAAATCACTGCCTTGTTGCTAGGGTAATTCAGACCCTAGCAACCAAATACCTGCTCAACTTCCTGCTGCTAAATAAAAAGCTAAATAATTTTAAAAACTCAAATAATAAAAAATAAAGGCCATCTGCATCATACTAACAGTTAATTTATAGGTAAGCACTTTAAAAAAACATAAAGACCAACTTAGAATGCCATGGTCTGCCTAATGCTAAAAGTTAGGGTTAAATTCCTCTTAATTAATTATAATGACAGACACCTTCTAAAAAAAACCTCTTTCCTATTCAGTGCACCCCATGAATGAGACACCTTTGTAATGATTTCCATAACTTGGCAGAATAGCAGTAAAGAATCTTTCTCGTTGTGATGGTGAAATATCATTTCTGTTGGACTCTCTGTATATCCCTCACTGGATGAGCATGTGAAATTAATCTTTTTTTCCGCTATTTGTTATGTCCACAATTTTTATTGCATAGACTAACTGGAGCCAAAACATTTGTTTTTAATTGCAATTCTTTATTTTTTTTTAAAAAAAAAAAAATATAAGCAATTGGCAAAATGCAGAACAGAGAAACAGTTTAATTCGGAGTCAATAAAAATTCCTGATTTTCACAGTGAAAATATAAATAATAGGAGGCCCGTGACCTTATCTTCATATATATCCTTATTCTTTCTTATATTGTAACTGAAACAAAGCCAACAGGGTCTTTCCTGCCCTCTTAAAAAAGAGGGTGTTTGACTGGCAAAATGACCCCATGATTATTGCGTTCCACAATGACAAAGCGTCGCCCTCCATGATGCCGCCTCAAGGTCCGACTCACTTTCTATTTTTGCTTTAAGGCAGACATTGTTTCCTGTCAACTGATTTAAATCGGCAACTACTGCTTCACTTCCAGTAATTCTTCTCTACACCTCGAATGGCTCATTTCCCCCCCACACCCATATCTGCATACATACACACAGTATGACCCACATGCACACACTACACCCCGTGCAATCAGAGTTAGAAACTACAGCCCACACTCATACCCACCTTCGTCCTTAACAAAAAGACTGTTTAGATCATGTCACAATATCATACCATCCAACATTTGGAAATAGATAGAGGGACAAAATATTTGCCATGCGGAGCGTGCCGAAATTTTTGACCGCACCCATTTTCTGGCCACACCCCTAATTATCATGTTCATTTTACAAAATTTGTCAGGTTCTGAAAATTTGAACACATTTCTGTGTCTTTTATGTGTTATTACAGTTGTGCTAATGAAGGGGAATTGCCCTATAAACTGCAAGTCACAGTTTCCCCAAGAGACAGGCCTATCTTAAATTGTTACAATTGTTTCTTTGCTTATCTTAAATTGTTACAAAGTATCTAAGTGCACTTGCCACGTATTCTGGGCTCTCTGCCAACGCCAATTGGTTCAGTGCAGGAGATCAAAGAGAAAGTCGGGACTTTTCAGTAACTGCTGGTTAAGCTGTCAAAATCAGGACTGTCCTGTGAAAAACAGGACAGTTTGGAGGCAGTGTTGGACTGGGACACCAGGGACCCACCCAAAAACCTTTGACCAGGGGCCCACCAATTAATTTTAGACAAGGGACCCACTCTTATTACTGTTATTCTTCCTCTCCTCACCCAACCTCTATTCTCCTAGTCTGTTCTTTACATACTATAATCTATTATTGCATCTATTTAGCCTCTTTGTTCTTATAGAAATAGGGAATGACCATGAAATAGGCCAAATGTTTAGCAGCACGAGGGCCCACTGACACCTGGGCCCACCGGGACTTTTCCTGGTAACCTGGTGGGCCAGTCCGACACTGTTTGGAGGTATGCAACCAGGGTGCACCCCGCTAGTTATAACTCTAATCAGAACCTCAGGCTCTTTATGTACACAGATATCCAAAGCAAAATAAAAAGGTCAACTTTATTAGACAATTTCAGACTGATCACCTGCAATTTCATTAAAATAAACCTGAAGACATTATTTTTGCTTTTCAACTTATGGTTAGCGAGTTCATTAAGTTAATTTCCAGCCGGGGCACTATCTACAAGTAGTGTGTATGTTACTACGTCTGCATAAGTCTCCTTTGGGTACTCCAGTTTCCTATCACACTCTAAAACCATTCAAGAGGATTCATTGGTTGCTGATTAAACTATGCATTGTGGGTGTGTGTGTGACAGGAGCCTTAGAAGCACTATAGAATATGTGAACTCTACATAAATTAAATAGTAATAATAATGCTTTCAAACTCATGCATGTACTCACCATATTTTTCTGGATATTTAGGACATAGACCTGCTTCTTAGACCCCTGACTCACGCAGCCCCGTCTGGTGCTGTCCGACATCACTGTAATGTCTTCTACATTCATTGATCCACATTTCAGATTATTCACTGGATCTGAAAGCACAAAACATTAATGTTAGCTAAAAAAATAAAGGGGTACATAGTATACAGAGGATAAAGATGGGAGCATAATATGGGAAGGTACTATCTCTAAATTGTGGTCCTTACTCAAGCAGATGCCTTTAAGATTATAGATGTTGCGAAGTACGTATACAAAAACGTGACATACTGATTGTGTGCAGACATACTAAGACTAATAGCACCTGTGGTTTTAGGATATCTTTCCAGACACTGGCCACATGTTCCACATTTTTACCTATACAAGTGGATGACCATATTGAACTGATCTGGTGATACTAGCCAAATGAAGATACTATGACAGAGGGAAATGTGGCCTCTGGTTCAGTGATAACAAATGACATGCAGCAATGGGAAGCATGAGGTTTTGTGGGACTTGTAGCTCAGCCACTTAAAAAACCCCAAAAACAAAACAGGTTAAAAGGGCTTGTTTTAAATATGTAGTGGGACCCTACAAAGTCTGTTTTACCTTGAGATCCACCACAGATAAAGAAAGCCCTGTCTACCATTCCCAGTATCTATAACGGGAAAAGATCTGGAACAATCCCTTCTGTCTCCATTTACTTCCAACTGAAATTAATATTAATGATCTGCGTATGGTAGGGATTGGCCACTTAAATAGCTGGGGATCACTGAGAAACACTGACCCAGAACAGTACATGCTTAGTTTTGGCACAGGGTCGCAAATTACAGATGTGAACTATGTAAAGTCTGGTGCATCCCTAGTGCAAATGGTTGGGTGCAGAAATCAAGAAAGCAAGCAGCCAATCATTTAGGCCACAATTGTGTTTTATATCTATAAATGGAAGGTGTGCACCTTTGTGTGAGTGAAATAAGTGTGTGTTGAGTTGTGACCTTGCCATAGGAAGGACAGTGGCACTCTGCCAATGTTCTCCATGCAATAGTAGGGACAATCTGATTGAGCCACAATCTCATGTCACTCAGCAGTTGGAGGAGCCGTCTCATGGAACTGGAGTTCCCCTTTTGTTCTACCACGTGCTTCACGTTCAGTCAGACACACCGGTTCTGGGTTGTATAAATAGCCTCTTGCCCTCTGAGTGTGCGGACTGCTTCCTGCTCAAGGCTGGAGACAGACGCCTCCAAGTTCAGCGTGAATTTTATAGGAACTTTAATTAATGAAGGGGCTTACAACTAACCCCCATGCTGGGTCACAGACATGAAACCTCACTATTGTGCTCCATTTCCTGCTGGTAGCATAAACATCCCTTATCTGGATATAACAGATATTCCCTGTATACAGCCTTTCTCCTCCCTGGCCCTATGCAAAGGTCTACTGTATACAGGTACATGAAGCACAACCATGGGCATATATGTACTATACTGAACAACCCAACAGTGGCATCCAATGTTTTCCATATAAAGGGCCACCTCCCCGCAAAATGAGAAGCCTATTAAGCCAATAAGCAGAAACTGGGACCATAAAAATGTCCTGATCGACCCATATGATTTGCAGGTTTACAATTGGACTGACCTACAAAACCATCTTCTCTTAATGGAAAATAAGGTCATTGGCAATTTCTAGACGTTACTGAGCCCCAATCCAAATAATTTAAAGCCCCCTAAACTTTAGGAATAGGGAATTTTTCATGAAGCTGCTTATTATTTTGCCCCCACGTGACCCACTCCCTACTGGTCCCCTAATATTTACTGCACCTGCTTCCTCCCGTTACGCTTCTGCTTTTCACATACATAATTAATGTAAGTAGATTTTGCTGGTATATAGTACATAATTAAGAAACAGCAGGAGAGTTACACAATTTGTGTATTTGAGGAATAAAGACAGGAAGTGACACGAGCCTTGGGAATTTTTGTTTCTTGGGTAACTGTATGTAGAAGGAAGGGCTCAGAACTTGTGCCGCCTACCAGTACCCTTGTAGGACCTGCGTCACTGACAGGCCAGTTGGCACCACATTATGTCATTATCAGATAAAGTCACACAGGCGGGTGCCAGTGAGAGAGGATCAGATAGGAAAGAAGAATGTAGAGGGGAAGTTCTCTGGAATCAAAAATAAACACAGCCTCCTCCTCCCCACTAACACCAGCACCAGGCTTAAGACTCTGAGCCACGACGCGTCTCAGTGTCTCCCCTCAACTAAGAGCCCAGCTGTGAAACAAGTAAATATTCACAGATTCAGATAACTGCACAATGGCTGCTAACATGGTGACTTAGTGGTTAGCACGGCTGCCTTGTGTCTCTGGGTTTCTGAGTTCAATTCCAGCTAAATGGGTGACAAAATGCTAAATATTGCGCCTCCAGGAACCTGAATGAAAATTCAATAGACTACTGCCACATTTATGAGTATACTGGCAGGGGCAAGGCAATTATCATTCAGGGGTGGTGCAACGTTGCCCTACACAAAGCAGTACAAATAAAGAATAATATGGATACGGATAATAAGATGTTTATTTGTGTCTATTAAATTCAACCCTTTGTTAAAAGTTTTGTTTTACACAAAGAAAGGAGAAAGACCCAATATGATGCTGGTCCCCTTCACCACAGCAGGGCTGGAACTAGGGGTAGACAGAAGAGACACATGCCTAGGGCACAACAATAGGAGGTGCTGGGGTTGTACCTTTTCTGCCTGCCTTCCCCTAGGCTGGCACTGTACAGGGTCTGGAGATAAGTTTGGGAGGTGGCAGCAGGCCGAGGATGGAGAAGAAGTCAAAAGAGCACAAAATTATGTTCTATATATGAGAGCAAGAGGGAAAAGGCAAGATCATAAAAATAGCTGTCAAAAAGGGAGATATGAATGGGTGAAAGCTAAATCAGCTGACTAGAGGGAAGATAAAGTTGAAGAAGAAAACAAGATTTATTGGATTTGGAGAGGAGATATGTTTTGAACTGGACTGATAAATGAAAGGCTCAGGAAGAAATTAATCATAAGAAAAGACTGTAGCTAAGCTAAGCTCATAATTAGGAAATATATGTGAAATTAGAGTTCAGGGAGAAAGTGAATGAATGTAGGCATAATTTATTGTCAACATTATATTGTAAGCACTAAGGAGGAAGGTCCTTCTTTCCCAAAATCTTTATGAAGACAATCATTCATTTTGTCAGGTACCTCCCACCAGGTGACATATTCTGCACACCTTTTTTGTTTGTTTGTTTTTTTGTCTTATTAACCCTCTTGGGTAGTAGAGGAAGTAAATGGAATAAGAATAGAGGGAAACTGAGGGGAACAAGATGATGGAACAGGAAGACACAGAGAACAAATGTATTTTTACTCTCTAAATTTAAAACCAGGATTAACAAGCTTTTGATTCTAAAGGTTTCAACGAGAAAGCATGGAGAGCACATTAAACAGTTCCTTTTCCTTACACAGTGGAGCCCTGGAGAGTTCGAGCAGACCTCCCACTCCTCGCAGCCCTGGCTAGAAACAGGATGGAGGAGCACTTCAGCTCCGTGCAAATGTTAACAGGATGGAGACAGCCAGACGCTTGGACGCAGCACTTGGAATAAGTCGCCAGGGATGGAAGAGACCCTTCAGTCACAAAGATCTTGCTGCCTTCTGCCCCTACTCCCCACTGTTCACTACAGGCAAAGTAAGGTCAAGTGTGTTGGTCAACTGTGGGGTGTATTATAGGATGTCCCCCAAACCCACATTCTGTTGCCTAGACATTTGGTAGTCTGGTCTGAAGTCCAGACATATGGAAGGAACCCACAAAATGAATATAACTGAAATATGTCTAACAAGCTATGCTATGAGAGTGTACTGATAATATTAATTACTATTTTCTATTGAATTGTATCAAGACAGGCCAGACAAGACAGGCTCCTTCCTGTCTCCAACCCTCCTCCCTATAATCCTTTTTGCCTATTTATCAAAGCCACTTAGCTGCCATATTACTGCATGGAATATATCACAGTGATTACATTAGGTCTGATGCACATTTGGTTCAAAGTTTGCAGATGGCAGGCCAAGTTAAATGACTGACCTGATGAACATCTGGATTTGGTTTCTAATCCCCAGGAACATGTCAAGCAATCTACAGGCAGACTGCATACTGAAGTGACAGTAGCAAAATGCTACCAGCTGGAGCAGAACAAGAACATGACCCAATGTTGGCATTTCTAAGCATGTGTTCCTCATTAGACACAAAATGCTGACAAATAGAAAACAGGCAAGGATTCTTCTCTGACTGGTGACCTGAGATCAGCTGAGGTGCAAGAAGGAAAGTCCTGTGTGTGTAACATATTTGACACTGTGTTCCATGTTTTCATTTGAAGCACCCCTATGAGGCCCAACATTTGTCCGAGCCCCCCTTTGCTTATGTCAAGGTAATATATGTATATAATTACTTCTAGATTAGTTGTTCACACATAATTCCAAGAATATCTAAGGTAGCAAATAAGTTTTAACCCTACATATAACCCGAATAGATTTTCAAGATAGGTTTATCTAGAACAGTGCTGTCCAACTTCTATGGTACCGAGGGCCTGAATTTTTCCAATCTATATGGTGGAGGGCCGATAACAGAAGCCAGTGTTAGCCACTCCCTGTTTTAGACCACACCCACTTTAAACCACACCCATGTTACCGCTTGAGGGGCGCACTTTTTTCACGCGTTTATTTAATAATTTGTTTCAGTTATCATGGTCACCCGGTTGGGTGGAATCCATCTCCTTCCCCTTCTCCCTCTTGCCGGCAAGTAATAGCTCATTCTGTGCGGTGCACCGCGATGTGCATACACGCGTCAATGATGTCATTGATGTGTTGGGTGACAGAGAGAGGCAGAGAGCTGGGGGGCTGCTTGGTGCGGCTCTCGCTGCTCTCAGCCTTGCACAGTTGCACTGAACTGAAGACATTCTTTATACAGTATTACTGTAAAGTGTGAAGCTTCCTGCTGGCACAGCCAGGTACAGATTTGGGGCCCATATATTTGCTGTTGGGCACTGGCACAGGTACATAAATACTTGTGGG
This sequence comes from Xenopus laevis, assembly GCF_017654675.1. Classification (NCBI taxonomy): domain Eukaryota; kingdom Metazoa; phylum Chordata; class Amphibia; order Anura; family Pipidae; genus Xenopus; species Xenopus laevis. Next base: position 35,543,863 of record NC_054386.1, on the reverse strand, counting down.
CAATATGATGTGATCAGATTTATTTTTGGCTGCTGCTGACACAGGTAAAGATTGGAGCAATATGATGGCTGCTGGAGGGCTGTATGATGGATGGCTGCTGGGCTTGCTGGCACAGGTACAGGGGGCAGTAATATAAATTAAAAAGTGTTGTACACTTTCTTGCTCTCTTTATTTAAAAACCATCATGGTAAGGAGGGAAATGGTAATGCAGGATAGGGGGGCACTGAGTGAAGCTCTTGCCTAGGGTGCCGAACTACCTTGTGCCTGCCCTGGCAAGGATGTCACTCATATGTGAAAAAAGCATATAAGACACAAATCCATATGCCTCCTCCTCCCCTGTGTATAATACAGTACCCCAGAATATGATTAAACACCTTAGGGGCCACTAACAATAATTTTCAAATGCTAACAAACCCCTAGAACAAATACCAAAGTATGACACACACAGGGAGCATAGGGAAGGCAGAACAGAGCAGGAGACAGGAATCAGGACCAGTCTAATATGTACTACATACAGTGACACAGTGCTGGTGCCCCATTAGCATTTTGAATAAGGTGTGAACAGGAGAACAATGTGGGCAGTTTCAGTCTGGGTCTCAGGTGTGAACAGTACAGGCCTTTAGGGGAGTGAACAATAGAGGTGTCACAGGTGTGAACAATACAGGGGATTAGTCTGAATTTGAGGTTTAGACAATGCAGGGGCCAGTTAATCTCTGTAGGGATACCTTTTAAATTTTACATATGGTAAACAGACACAGCAGGCAGACACAGCCGCCAGTTGGACAGCCCTGATCTAGGAGAACAAATAGGCTTTCCTTCTAATCTCACCCTAAATGCCAATTTGGTTTATCTTGGAGGACAATAGGCACCTTTGTTGTCTTTCAATCAGAGCATCTTCAGTCACTGCTCTGGGCCCCCATTATGGTTTGAAAACCACTACAATAGTAGAACTATGGACAAGAATTAATGGATGTGTCATAAACAGACCAGGGAGGGTGAAACTTCGAATTCTGATCACTTGTCAACTGTCCTGATGACCAGAACAATGCAATTTGGCCATTCAATGGATAGCCAAAATAGGAATTTCAGTTTTAAGAGACTATCTGCCACTACTAACAACAAAGTGGTTGAAAGTGTCTTTGATGGTATTTTCAGGCAAATGTAACTCATTGGACTAATGTATACATATGTTTTTCCCTGGTATATACTGTGAACAGGGTCCTCTAAACATCCATCTTACTTCTTATATCCTTGATGGATTTGTTTATTTGGAGACTCCAGTTTGTTATTATGTTAAAATATGTGGAGAGCCAAGGAGACATTTGTGGCTAATTTGCAGTCCTCATTTACCTATAACTAAGGGTCTATGAGGTTCGGTAGCCCAGTGGTGGATATTTCACATACATGGTCAAATATTATATAATAAAAGCCAATAATCCTGATCCAGCTACCCCATGCAGAGACTAATACTGCTCCATCTTTCCCATGACATACTCTGGATGTTCTCACATGATACATTCCAAGCAGCAAATACAGGGGGTGCAATAAATGAGAATAATTTAATCCAGAGGATGTGGGATATATTTCTGGGCTTTAAAGAAACCCCCCTTCTTGGTTTTCACAGTATCAAAAAAAACTTGCACAAATAAATTATTTTTCACTATACCGGAGTGCTGCTGCTGAAATTTGTATTGAAATTAGGAACTGGACCTGGGCAGACAAAATCACAGCCGGCACCCGACTCTACAAAAAGCGGTGAGATTGATTGTGTAGCACTACTTTCTATGTTTGAGCACAGTATCAAAAACATTACGAGCTAGACTTTTGAGGAACCGATTTAAAACACCCCCACAGACAAATCTACACCACAGCTGGATTACCTAAACTGTTGCCTGACAGCTGGTGCGGAACTTCTAGCATCCATCAAACAAAGGATTTCTGGGACTTGTAGTCCAACAACTATAGGTCTGCTTAAGAAGGCAGAGCTGCAGTTACTTTTACCCGACCTATTTTGTCTTGAAGTGCATTAATAATACTGTGTGATTTGTCTGCACAAAATTTCCCCACTGATGAGAGGATGACAAGTTTGTACATTGGTTTTGCCATTCAAAGAAAACATTTTTAAGCCCAGTGTCGGACTGGCCCATTGGATTCCAGGAAAACTCCCGGTGGTCCCAGGTGTCAGTGGGCCCTCATGCTGATAAACATTTGGCCTATTTCATGGCCATTCCCTATTTCTATGAGAACAGAGAGGCTAAATAAATGAAATAATAGATTATAGTATGTAAAGAAAAGAGACTAGGCCCAGGGGCGCTTCGCCAATGAGGCGAGTTGCGTCTGTCACCTCAGGCGGCAGCACCCCACTAGGTACCAGGGGCAGCAAAAATGCTGCTCCTGGTACTTTAAGAGCCAAATGTTCAGTTTTCAAACCAGAAATTTGGCTCTTCTAGTGCAGAGAGCAGTTAGGCTCTCTGCGCTAGCGTACTGACCCTCTCTGGTGCCCTTGTGGTCCCCCCATAGACCCCCTCAGGTGCAAAAAGGTAAGCGCACGGTGGAGAGGGGGGCGGCAACAACTGCTGCTGCCTCAGGTGGCGGAGGGGCCAGGATCGCCCCTGACTAGGCCAATAGAGGTAAAGTGAGGAGAGGAAGAATGATAGTATTGAGAGTGGGCCCCTGATCTAAGGTTTTTTGGATGGACCCCTGGTGTCCCAGTCCGACATTGGGGGTCCATCTCTTACAGACCTGGTGAGAGATGCAAAATAACTGTTCTACAAATATTCAAAAATTATGTCCTTGTTCTGAAAAATAAAAGACCAGACCATGGCATGTTTTAAATTTAAATTATATACATGATCTAGGCTATACTGTATGTTAACGTCAGGGCAAAGAATATTTTAACTACAGTAGTACTGCCATGCGTTTTTTTCCACAGGGAATGAATAAACATTTAGCATGTGATTTAAAAAAATATAGATGAAGTGTTTAGTTCTTGTTATTTCACTGATGTTAGCTCCTACGTTGCACATTGGCCATCTGTGTTTGGGTGTCTGCTTTAGGTCAAGGGTTGCTTATAGAAGGCATTTGAAGTGTTTCAGAATTACAAGACCCAGCATACCCTTCAACCCCTCCCATTAGGAGAACCACAGGTTAAAGATCACCAGTGTAGAATGTTTTTGACATTTAGTTCATTTTTCAAGGTGCCCACATTGTCAAAACATTGGCAATTAAATTCAACAATTTCAATATAAATTTAGGGGAAATAAGGGTTTGGTTTTAGTTAGGGATACTCCAACGCCACCATTTGTGTCAGAATTCAGCCAAATTTCGAATCCAAAAATTGTTGATTCAGTGCATCTGTACTTTTATGAAACAAATCCTTATGTTTAGGACAGAAAGACATTATGAACTAGAGCTCCAGGTATCCTTTCTGCAACAGCTGGAGAAGACCGTACATAGTATTATAAGAACGTCTCCACCTTTGAGTTCTAAGAAGTTAACTAGCTGCTTCCCATTTCACTTCTTCTCCAGCAAAGAGGTTCATTTACTCTTTTTGCAGTATGAAGCAACAAAGAGTGTAACGACAACAGACACAAAAGAAGCAACTGATATCAACCTACCTTTCTACACTGAAGCAAGAGAAGTAACTACAAGAACACAGAAGATTAAGAATCACTTGGACAGAGAGACTTACTTGCGTGTCCCATGTTGAGGCATAGAACAAAAAGCATTAACTGTAATGCTTCCATCATGCTGAATCTCTTCTTCCTGTTTATAGGGCACTTTTTAGCCTGTGTCCAGTGGTGCCGGCTTAGAATAAGCTCCCTGCAAGAGGCAGAGCGGTGTCACAGCTGGGCGGAGAGGCACAGGGTAAAGCTGAATGAAACAGTCACAGATATCCAGATTTTTGTTCCTTGTGGAAGAACAGACTAGTTATAGATACAGAGGGAAAGAGAGAGACAGTCAGACAGATGGAAAGGAAGTCTGTGATTCAACAGATGCAATAGGTGATGAGGAACAGACAAATATCCACATTGCTCTGTGCTGCACACATTAGACTCAGCACTATCAGCCCTCTGCAGGAAGCTGATGGGACTGAGGGAGGTCTTATACAACTGTAGATCACTGGCCCAGGAGGAAATGCCTTTTACACAAGTTAAAGTTAAAAAAAAAAATAAAGCATTCTCCAAGGAACCCACATACCAGAACATGGGCCAAACAAACAGACCTCCCTCCTCCCTACTTGCACATGTCCAGCAGGAAGAATGGTTTTAACTATCTGAATGCCATGCCTGCTTCAGGATGATGTCCAAATTCAATAATGACATCGACCACTGAAGCTGAGGCTGCTATAAACCATTATACATTCTCTGTAAAGCTCTAAAGCAGAGGTCCCCAACCTTTTTGACCCGTGACCAACACTTAAATGTAAAAAGAGTTGGGGATCAACACAAACATGAAAAAGTTCCTCAGGATGCCAAAGGATATGATTGGCTATTTGGTAGCCCCTATGAGGATTGGCAACCTATAGGAGGCTCTATTTGGTAGTACACATGGTTTTTTATGCAACCAAAATTCAATTAAAAAATAAGCACATTTACTGAAAGAAACATCAAAGGAGTTGGTGAACAACATACTTTAAGAACCACCATGACCAAGGTGAACAGGGTAATAAAGATGCAACAATTAATAGTCCTATTTCTATATTTCAGTATCAGACCGTGGCGATCTTGCACAATAGGCTCCCTTTGCATCTCTACCCAATTGTAAACTCACACATCCCCTGCTTATTTCTTTCTCTTCTGCTGACTTTTTTACCTGCTATATTTTTATTGAGGTTTAATTCTTTTTTATTGATTTTAACCAAAAACCAGCTAATTACTTTCAACAGGTTAATTGCAGGTCAAAAAAAGTTCTATATTTTTATTAAGTGCATGCTCAATGGGAAGAGACAGAGGCAAGCATTTGAATTTAGGAAAGGGGCATAGACATTTAAAAAAATCCCCCCCTTACCTTATAATATGAACCCAGGGCTGCCATCAGCGAGTACAGGGGTACTGCAGTCAGTTGTCCATGGCAGAGGGAAAACCAGAGATGGTTTTCAGTCGTGAAAGGTGGGGTGTGGGGGAGATTGGGTAGAGTTTAGGTGCATGGGGAGGGGCATTGGTATTAGTGAGGCTAATTAGGGGTATGACTGTTTGTCCAGGCTTGTTTCACAAGAGCATCTATGCTTGTTCGTTTGGGGAGATTGGTCGCCGCAAAAATGAAGCGATTAGTCACCAGGTGACCAAATTTCCCCAAAACGCCCTGTGTGAACTAACCCTAAAGTTGAACCTGAAAGGGCCACTATCTGAAATGTTTAATCTCTCGCTGTGTTTTGGGCAGTAAACAAATAGCAGCAACATTACGGCATATAAAGTGTCAAGAAAGAGACAGAAGTAACAGGTATGGGATCCATTGTCTGGAAACCCGTTATCCAGAAAGCTCAGAATTACAGAAAGGCCGTCTCCCATAAAATTCATTATAATCAAATAATCCACTTTTTTAAAAATGATTTCCTTTTTCTCTGTAAAAATAAAACAGCACCTTGTACTTGATCCCAACTAAGATTAATCCTTATTGGAAGCAAAACCAGCCTAATGTTTACATGATTTTCTAGTAGACTTACGGGCAGATTTATCAAAGGTCGAGGTGAATTTTCGAATTCAAAAAATATGAATTTGAAAAAAATTCAGAAATTCGAATAACAAAATTTATCATGTCTCTTTAAAAATTCATCTTCGACCATTCGCCATCTAAAACCTGCTGAATTGCTATTTTAGCCTATGGGGGACCTCCTAGAACCTATTTGGAGTCAATTGGTGGCCTTTGAAAGATCAAAGTTTTTTTGGGGGAAAACTTTGATTCGAATTCAATTGAATGCGCTATTACTTCGTACTTGTACGATTCGAAAACTAAAAAGGAACTATTTGATCGAAAACGGACCTATGCAGCCAAAAAAACCCTTCAACTTCATTTTAGTTGATCTTTTTGAATTCGAATTGCGAAGTTTTTCAAACTTGAAATTCGACCCTTGATAAACGTGCTCCTTAAAGTATGAAGACCCAATTTACGGAAAAGATCCATTATCCGGAAAACCCCAGAACCCAATCATTCTGGATAACAGGTCCCATACCTGAATTAAGTATAATACAAATAAGAACATATAATAAAGCAATATTAAAAGGCAGAGCTTTTTAAAGCCAACCTGTGAACCTGTAACATGTCTAAACCTAATAATGATTGTTTAGATAAGTTTAGATACAAGCAAGAACACATAATACAAAAATAATAATATAATAATATAATACACAAAAGCCATGGATATTCTGTAAATGATATCCTTATAATACACAAAAGCCATGAATATCTTGTAAAATGATATCCTTATAAATGGTGAGTTCTTATGTCATTAGTTATAAACGGTGAGTTCTGATGTCATTTCTGTCACGTGACTCACTAAAACGTGTGTATTATAATAAATAAAGTACCCCCTGTTGCAAAATATGAGGAGTTCCATGACCTGTGACACGAGGCCTTCAGCCTCGTGTTTTTATATGGTCATGAAACTCCTCGGTAACTTAAAATATCCTTATAATTTACAATAGGGGGTACTTTATTCACTATATAAACTGTTCTTAGTGATATCATCAGTTAAAAACGGAGCTTAGTGACGTCTTTTTTATATGGTCATGGTGAAATGTTAAGATAGGCAAGTGCTTTCTAAAACCAACCTGTAAACATCTAACATGTCTGAACCTAATATTGATTGTTTAGATGTGCTTAGAAATAACAGTTAAACAAGGCAGTTCCATGTAACTAACTCCTATCTCTTCTCATTCCTACAGGTAATTCTGCTATATCCATATACTGCAACTGCTTATTTTGGTAATTCTGCTATATCCATATACTGCAGCTGCTTATTCTGGTAATTCTGCTATATCCCTACTTGTATCTGTTAACCCCAATAACTTTTGTCTGTCAGGCCTATTCTACTTTAGTTCTTTGATAAATATCTCAAGCACACATCTGTGTCTAGAGATGTCGCGAACTGTTCGCCGGCGAACTTGTTCGCGCGAACATCGGGTGTTCGCGCTCGCCGGAAGTTCGCGAACGTCGCGCGACGTTCGCCATTTTGGGTTCGCCATTGTTGGCGCTTTTTTTTGCCCTCTCACCCCAGACCAGCAGGTACATGGCAGCCAATCAGGAAGCTCTCCCCTGGACCACTCCCCTTCCCTATAAAAACCGAAGCCCTGCAGCGTTTTTTCACTCTGCCTGTGTGTGCTGAAGAGATAGTGTAGGGAGAGAGCTGCTGCCTGTTAGTGATTTCAGGGACAGTTGAAAGTTTGCTGGCTAGTAATCGTTTTGATACTGCTCTGTTATTGGAGGGACAGAAGTCTGCAGGGGTTTGAGGGACATTTTAGCTTAGGTAGCTTTGCTGGCTAGTAATCTACCTTCTACTGCAGTGCTCTGTATGTAGCTGCAGTGGGCAGCTGTCCTGCTTCTGATCTCATCTGCTGACTGCTGCAATAACAGTAGTCCTTGTAAGGACTGCTTTTATTTATTTTTTTGTTGTTTACTACTACTACTACTACTACTATAAGAGCCCAGTGCTATTAGTCTAGCAGTGTTGGGGAGTGGGACTGGTGTGCTAATCTGCTGCTCCTAGTAGTTCAGCAGCACCAACTTTAATTTTTTTTTTTTAATATTCATTTTTTTTTTATTTTACTTTTTTTTATTTTACTACCGCTGTAGTAGTGTATAAGTTGACCTTTTAGGCATTATTTGCCCTGTAGGCATTATTTGCACAGTGTTTTCTTCAACCCGCCATCTAGCTGTGTGACCTTGTTCACATTCTGTCTAAATATCCATAATATTACCGTCTCCAGAAAAAACACCGGAGTGACTTTTTTCAAGCAGCATTCATATATTTTACGTAATCCGTATCCACCGCTGTAGTAGTGTATACGTTGACCTTGTAGGCATTATTTGCACAGTGTTTTCTTCAACCCGCCATCTAGCTGTGTGACCTTGTTCACATTCTGTCTAAATATCCATAATATTACCGTCTCCAGAAAAAACACCGGAGTGACTTTTTTCAAGCAGCCATAATATATTTTACGTAATCCGTATCCACCGCTGTAGTAGTGTATACGTTGACCTTGTAGGCATTATTTGCACAGTGTTTTCTTCAACCCGCCATCTAGCTGTGTGACCTTGTTCACATTCTGTCTAAATATCCATAATATTACCGTCTCCAGAAAAAACACCGGAGTGACTTTTTTCAAGCAGCCATAATATATTTTACGTAATCCGTATCCACCGCTGTAGTAGTGTATACGTTGACCTTGTAGGCATTATTTGCACAGTGTTTTCTTTAACCCGCCATCTAGCTGTGTGACCTTGTTCACATTCTGTCTAAATATCCATAATATTACCGTCTCCAGAAAAAACACCGGAGTGACTTTTTTCAAGCAGCCATAATATATTTTACGTAATCCGTATCCACCGCTGTAGTAGTGTATACGTTGACCTTGTAGGCATTATTTGCACAGTGTTTTCTTCAACCCGCCATCTAGCTGTGTGACCTTGTTCACATTCTGTCTAAATATCCATAATATTACCGTCTCCAGAAAAAACACCGGAGTGACTTTTTTCAAGCAGCCATAATATATTTTACGTAATCCGTATCCACCGCTGTAGTAGTGTATACGTTGACCTTGTAGGCATTATTTGCACACTGTTTCTTCAACCCGCCATCTAGCTGTGTGACCTTGTTCACATTCTGTCTAAATATCCATAATATTACCGTCTCCAGAAAAAACACCGGAGTGACTTTTTTCAAGCAGCCATAATATATTTTACGTAATCCGTATCCACCGCTGTAGTAGTGTATACGTTGACCTTGTAGGCATTATTTGCACAGTGTTTTCTTCAACCCGCCATCTAGCTGTGTGACCTTGTTCACATTCTGTCTAAATATCCATAATATTACCGTCTCCAGAAAAAACACCGGAGTGACTTTTTTCAAGCAGCCATAATATATTTTACGTAATCCGTATCCACCGCTGTAGTAGTGTATACGTTGACCTTGTAGGCATTATTTGCACACTGTTTTCTTCAACCCGCCATCTAGCTGTGTGACCTTGTTCACATTCTGTCTAAATATCCATAATATTACCGTCTCCAGAAAAAACACCGGAGTGACTTTTTTCAAGCAGCCATAATATATTTTACGTAATCCGTATCCACCGCTGTAGTAGTGTATACGTTGACCTTGTAGGCATTATTTGCACACTGTTTTCTTCAACCCGCCATCTAGCTGTGTGTATTATCGTTTCCAGAAAAACCAACTGAGTTTTTGTTGTTGTTGTTGTTTTTTAAAAAATAATGCCAGGCAAAGGCAGGCCGCCACGCAGAGGCCGTGCTAGGGGCCGTGCTGCTATGCAATCCTGTGGCCCTAGCAAATTGCCCAGTTTTAAAAGCCAATGACCCTGAACTCCCAAAATGCTGAAGAGGTAGTTGACTGGCTTACACAGCACACCCCATCCTCTACCGTTTCTAACTTTACCACAACATCCTCCTCATCCTCCACTGCTATGGCCACCCCACGTAACACTTCCTCCACCACCGGTGCCCCTTCTTCACTGGGGTCAGAGGAGTTATTTTCCCATGAGTTTCTTGAACTGAGTAATGCGCAACCATTATTGCCAGAAGAAGATGAAGGAGATGAGGACCTTACACCAGATTTAATTCTGGCAGAGAACACGACAGAGATGGACATAATGAGTGATGAGGAGGAGGTCCCCGCTGCTGCTTCCTTCTGTGATGTGTCAGAAGAAATTGATGCATCTGAGGAGAATGATGATGAGGAGATTGATGTTTTGTGGGTGCCTAGTAGAAGAGAGCAAGAGGAGGGTAGTTCAGATGGAGAGACGGAGAGTCAGAGAGGCAGTAGGAGAATAAGACTTAGAAGAAGCAGGGAGGACAGCCCGCAGGGATCAGTAGGGCAACAACATGTATCGGCACCTGTGTTCAGCCGGCCAACGCACCCGCCATTGCCGCCAATGCCGCCAACTTCTACTGTTACCGCCAGATCGCACACTTCCAAAAAGTCAGCAGTGTGGGATTTTTTAATGTGTGTGCCTCTGACAAAAGCATTGTAATTTGCAATGAGTGCAGTCAGAAACTGAGCCTTGGTAAGCCCAACAGCCACATAGGTACAACTTCTATGCGAAGGCACATGAGCGGCAAGCACAAAGCACTTTGGGAGCAACACCTCAAAGGCAACAGGCAAACTAAAAGCCACACTCCTTCTGGTCCAGCATCTTACTGCTCTACCTCTGCTCTCCTTGACCCGTCTGAACCACCCTCCACTCCGCCTTCCACCTTGACCACCTGTTCCCATTCCCAGTCATCTGCCACCAGCCAAGTTTCTGTGAAGGCCATGTTTGAGCGTAAGAAGCCAATGTCTGACTGTCACCCCCTTGCCCGGCGTCTGACAGCTGGCTTGTCTGCACTCTTAGCCCGCCAGCTTTTACCATACCAGCTGGTGGACTCTGAGGCCTTCCGCAAATTTGTAGCAATTGGGACACCGCAGTGGAAGGTACCCAGCCGCAATTTTTTTTCTAAAAAGGGAATACCACACCTGTACCAACATGTGCAGAGCCAAGTTACCGCATCTCTGTCACTTAGTGTTGGGCCAAAGGTCCATATGACTACTGACGCATGGTCCTCCAAGCATGGTCAGGGCAGGTATGTCACCTACACTGCCCACTGGGTGAACTTGGTAATGGCTGGGAAGCAGGGAATGGGTAGCTCAACAACAACAGTGGAGTTGGTGTCACCGCCACGGATTGCACGCGGTTCTGCCACCACCTCTACTCCTCCATCGCTCTCTACCTCGTCTTCTTCTTCTTCTTACTCTGCTGCTGGGTCCTCCTTCTCCTCCTCCACACCTGTGCACCCCCAGCTCCCCCTAGGCTATTCGACGTGCCAGGTACGCCGTTGTCACGCTGTCTTGGGGATGACGTGCCTGGAAAGCAAAAACCATACCGGATCTGTACTCCTGTCATCTCTGCAGTCACAGGCCGATCGGTGGCTGACCCCACACCAACTGCAGATCGGAAAAGTGGTGTGTGACAATGGAAGCAATCTGTTGGCAGCGTTGAGACTAGGCAATTTAACACATGTGCCCTGCATGGCACATGTGTTAAATTTAATAGTCCAACGTTTTGTCTCCAAGTACCCAGGATTCCAGGACGTTCTCACCCAGTCCAGAAAGGTGTCGGCCCATTTCAGACGTTCCTACACAGCCATGGCACGCCTTGCTGACATTCAGCAGCGCTACAACATGCCAGTCAGGCGTTTGATTTCTGACAGCCAGACTCGCTGGAATTCAACGCTCCTTATGTTGGAACGTCTGCTGCAACAACAAAGGGCCGTCAACGAGTACCTTTTTGAACTGGGTGGTAGGACTGGATCTGCACAGCTGGGGATTTTTTTCCCCCGTTACTGGGTGCTTATGCGCGATGCCTGCAGGCTCATGCGACCTTTTGAAGAGGTGACAAATATGGTCAGTCGCACCGAAGGCACCATCAGCGACCTAATACCCTTCGCTTTATTCCTGGAGCGTGCCGTGCGACGAGTGACAGATGAGGCTGTAGACCAGCGTGACGAGGAGCTGGAAGCGCACGATTTCTGGTCGGAATCACCAGAACGAACCCAGGCACCTGCTGCAACGCAGGGAGAGGTGCCAGAAGTGGAGTCAGAGGAGGAAGGTGGCTTTGTGGAGGAGGAGGAGGAGGACCAACAGGAGCAGGCTTCCCAGGGGGCTAGTGGTGACCTTTTGGGGACTCCTGGTCTTGTACGTGGCTGGGGGGAGGAGACCGTGGATGATGCAGTCCTTGATAATGAGGAAGCGGAGATGGATAGCTCTGCATCCAACCTTGTGAGAATGGGGTCTTTCATGCTGTCATGCCTGTTGAAGGACCCCCGTATCAAGAGGCTTAAGGAGAAGGACCTGTACTGGGTCGCAACGCTACTAGACCCTCGGTACAAGCATAAAGTGTCAGAAATGTTACCAACATACCACAAGTCCGAAAAGATGCGGCATTTACAAACCAGCCTGCAAAACATGTTGTACAATGCTTTTAAGGGTGATGTCACTTCAGGAACTCATCAACATTCCAGGGGCAGAGGTGCCAGTAATCCTGCCACGAGCACACCTGCAAGGACAAAGCCCTTTGGCCAGTCTGTAAAGTCAGACATGCAAATGTTTTTCTGTCCAAGGCAGCGCCACAACCCTTCTGGATCCACCCTCAAAGAACGCCTCGACCGGCAGGTAGCGGACTACCTGGCATTAACTGCAGATATCGACACTCTGAGGAGCGATGAACCCCTGGACTACTGGGTGCGCAGGCTTGATCTGTGGCCAGAGCTGTCACAATTTGCCATGAACCTCTTGTCTTGCCCAGCCTCAAGTGTGCTCTCAGAAAGGACCTTCAGTGCAGCAGGAGGGATTGTAACTGAGAAGAGAACTCGCCTAGGTCACAAAAGTGTCGATTACCTGACCTTTATTAAAATGAATGAGGGGTGGATCTCGGAGGGTTACTGCACGCCGGAAGACTTGTTCTGACTTCTATGCAGCTGTCCTTCTCTTCAAGCCTCATGACTCCACACACAGCTGTCCTTTAGCGTCCTCCTCCTCCCTCCGCCACCGTTACAAACTAGGGTGCAAACCCTACTGGTTTAATTTTTTCTGGCCTCTGTGCTTCAGTGGCTGCAACCAAAAAAACTGGGCAAACAATGTCTACAAGGTCAACGTATGGCAAAAAATGACTATTTTCAGCATTTATATGGCATATTTTTTCTGGCAACTGTGCTTCAGTGGCTGCGTCCAAAAAAATGCATATTTTCTGCATTTATATGGCATAATTTTTCTGGCCTCTGTGCTTCAGTGGCTGCAACCAAAAAAATGCATATTTTCAGCATTTATATGGCATAATTTTTCTGGCCTCTGTGCTTCAGTGGCTGCAACCAAAAAAATTTATATTTTCAGCATTTATATGGCATAATTTTTCTGGCCTCTGTGCTTCAGTGGCTGCAACCAAAAAAATGCATATTTTCAGCATTTATATGGCATAATTTTTCTGGCCTCTGTGCTTCAGTGGCTGCAACCAAAAAAATGCATATTTTCAGCATTTATATGGCATAATTTTTCTGGCAACTGTGCTTCAGTGGCTGCGACCAAAAAAATGACTATTTTCAGCATTTATATGGCATATTTTTTCTGGCCTCTGTGCTTCAGTGGCTGCGGCCAAAAAAACTGGGCAAACAATGCCTACAAGGTCAACGACGTTGACCTTGTAGGCATTGTTTGCCCAGTTTTTTTGGCCGCAGCCACTGAAGCACAGAGGCCAGAAAAAATATGCCATATAAATGCTGAAAATAGTCATTTTTTGCCATACGTTGACTCAACGTATATGGCAAAAAATGACTATTTTCAGCATTTATATGGCATATTTTTTCTGGCAACTGTGCTTCAATGGCTGCAACCAAAAAAACTGGGCAAACAATGTCTACAAGGTCAACGTATGGCGAAAAATGACTATTTTCAGCATTTATATGGCATATTTTTTCTGGCAACTGTGCTTCAGTGGCTGCAACCAAAAAAACTGGGCAAACAATGTCTACAAGGTCAACGTATGGCGAAAAATGACTATTTTCAGCATTTATATGGCATATTTTTTCTGGCAACTGTGCTTCAGTGGCTGCGTCCAAAAAAACTGGGCAAACAATGCCTACAAGGTCAACGTATGGCAGTTGTTTAAAGAGAACAGTAGATTACTAGCCAGCAAAGCTACCTAAGCTAAAATGTCCCTCAAATCCCTGCAGACTTCTGTCCCTCCAATACAGAGCAGTATCAAGCAGATTACTAGCCAGCAAACTTACTATCATCTGTCCCTGAAATCACTAACAGCTCTCCCCCTACACTATCTCTTCCAAGCACACACAGGCAGATTTTTCAGATACATTTTTGCCCTTGATCCCCCTCTGGCATGCCACTGTCCAGGTCGTTGCACCCTTTAAACAACTTTAAAATCATTTTTCTGGCCAGAAATTTTTTTTTTAGATGTTAAAGTTCGCCTTCCCATTGAAGTCTATGGGGTTCGCGAACCGTTCGCGAACCGCTCGCGTTTTTGCGCAAGTTCGCGAATATGTTCGCGAACTTTTTTTCCGACGTTCGCTACATCCCTATCTGTGTCCACTCCTCCATGAACTAGAATTTTTTTTATAGCCCCAAACCTGGTTCTGGTGTCTGTAAAACTCTGCCCTTTGCTAGCTATTTAATTGATTAATTGATTAATTAGGCTCTGGTTTTCCCAATCAGCTACATATAAATTCAGACCCAGTGTCTGGGGCATGGCACGAGTGCTAATATTTCCTAAATGCTAATATTTCCCAAGTGCTTAGAAATGACAGTTAAACAAGACAGTTGGACAAGGCAAAAGGAACCGAATTCCCCTGCAATCAACAGTGAACCATCTGGGATAAGAAGAAAACAGATTTGTTTGTACCTGCTAGTTTGTTACTTCTTACTCCAAACATGCTTTATCCTGCATTTCACCTCCTTTGACTCTCAAGCTTCATAAAACATTTTTCACTACCTCCTTCAGCAAATCCCAGTTCTATACAAATCTCAGCCTCTCTACTCTCCTCTCCTTCCCTCTCCACACATGAAGTTTATAAAGTACTATATATATATAACTACTATATAGTAGTTAGCTATTCCACAAAACTCCTCTTTTTTCATACAAACTAAGGACTTATAAATCCCACTCTCACTTAGTCTTTCTTTCCTTTCTATTACTGGCAGCTGGGGACATTTCCCCAAACCCTGGCCCTTACCCCATCCCAGTTATATCATGACCACAAGCTCCTTCTCTCCGGAGCAAATTCAAACAGTACAGAACTCTTGCTGCTATACCCAAAAACCCACTTCATCTTTCCTGTGCTCTCTGGAATGCCAGATCTGTCTGCAACAAACTCACCGCTATACACAACCATTTCATTGCAAATTCGTTTAACCTACTCGCACTTACTGAAACCTGGCTTTCTCCTACTGACACTGCCTCACCTGCTGCCCTGTCCTATGGGGGCCTACACCTTACTCATACTCCCAGACCTGGTAACAGACCTGGAGGTGGGGTACGTTTGCTTCTCTCTCCCCGCTGTACTTTTAAAGTTCTTTCACCTGTTCCTTCTCTATCATTCTCCTCATTTGAGGCTCGCTGCATTAGGCTCTTTTCTCCTGTTTCATTCTGCATTGCTGTTATATATCGACCACCAGGACCAACTGCACAATTTCTGGACAACTTTGCTGCCTGGCTTCCTTACTTTCTTTCATCTAACATCCCATCCATCATATTAGGTGACTTTAATATACCCGTTAACAACATTAACAACTCTTCTGTCTCTAAACTTCTTTCACTAACCTCCTCCCTAGGCTTATCTTTGTGCTCAGACTCCCCCTCTCACTCCAACGGTAATGCTCTGGATCTCATATTTACCAGACTTTGTTCAACCACAAATTAATAACTCACCATTTCCCCTCTCTGATCACAATATGCTCACATTTCAACTCTCACTACCTCCCTCCTCACCCCCTGCTATTCCCCAAACACGTACTTACCGTGACTTGCAAGCTGTAGACATGTCACATCTCTCCTTCCTTTGACTCTCTTCACTCTAATATCTCATCCGTCTCATGTCCTAATGTGGCTACCTCTGTCTACTATAGTACTCTCACCACTGCCCTAAATGAGCTTGCTCCTATAAAAACTTAACGTTCTAGACCCAAACCATTTCAACCTTGGCATACTTCTCATACAAAAGCGCTCCAAAGACACTCACATGCACTTGAGATTCAGACTTTTGGAGCTACAAATCTGCCCTGCGCTCCTATAACACCAGCCTCTTCCAAGCCAAACAAACATACTTTACTTCACTCATTAACTCCCTTTCTAAAAAACCAGCACAACTTTTCTCCACCTTTAACACTCTCCTTTCCCCTTCTCCACCCCCTCCATGCACATCTGTCTCTGCTCAAGATATTGCTGAGCACTTCAAAAACAAAATTGACACTATCAGAAGGGACATTACACTACTCAACCCCCCTAGACTTCCACCACCCTCCCTCCACACTCCCCAGTCTCTCCTGTGCTCCTTCACCCCTGTCACTGATGAGGAAGTCTCAAAGCTTTTGGCCTCTTCTCACCTTCCCACCTGCCCGCTTGATCCAATTCCCTCAAAACTTCTGCGCAATACCAATCCTTGTCTAATCAAAGCCTTAACTCACCTATTTAATCTTTCGCTCTCAACTGGACTGTTTCCTTCTCAACTAAAACATGCTCTTGTCACCCCCATTCTGAAAAAACCTCTCTCGATCCCTCCAATCTTGACAACCTCCGACCTATCTCTCTGCTACCTTTCATCTCTAAACTACTTGAGCGCCTAGTCTACAACCGACTAACCTCATTCCTCTCTGACAATAACCTGCTGGACCCCCTACAATCTGGTTTTAAGCCACAACACTCCACGGAAACTGCCCTGACTCGACTAACTAATGACCTTTTAACCGCTAAAGCCAACAATCATTTCTCACTACTAATACTGCTTGATCTCTCAGCCGCATTTGACACTGTAGATCACCCTCTCCTCCTCCAGTCGCTTGGCCTTCGTGACACAGCCCTGTCCTGGTTCTCTTCTTATATCACCAATCGTTCCTTCAGTGTTTCCTACAATGGAGTATCATCTTCTCCCCTACCTCTTTCTGTTGGAGTTCTTCAAGGCTCTGTCCTGGGACCATTACTATTCTCCCTCTATACTTCCTCCCTCGGCAAATTAATCAACTCGTATGGTTTCTACTACCACCTCTATGCTGACGATACTCTGATCTATCTCTGATCTCCTGATCTCAACCCAGAACTCCTAACTCGCGTCTCCTCCTGCCTGTCCGCTATCTCTACCTGGATGTCACAACGCTACCTTAAATTAAACCTCTCTAAAACTGAAATGGTTCTCTTTCCTCCAACTAACGCCAGTAACATCCCGGAAGTCTCCATCATAGTTAACAATTCCACTATCACACCCTCTCCCCAGGCCCGGTGCCTTGGGGTTATCCTAGATTCTGCCCTGTCATTCACTCCTCATATCCAGTCACTTATTAAATCATGTCACTTACACCTAAGGAACATATCCAAAATACGATCATTTATCACCCAAGATGCTGCCAAAATTCTTATTCACTCTCTCATCATATCGTGTCTAGACTACTGTAACTATCTTTTAATTGGCCTTCCCCTCCAGAGACTGTCACCTCTCCAGTCCATAATGAACACTGCTACGAGGCTCATACACCTCAGCAACCGCTCCTCCTCTGCCTCGCCATTCTGTCAATCCCTGCACTGACTTCTGTTACCTTTAAGAATCAAATTAATGACACTGACTTTCAAAGCACTTCATAACTCTGCCCCACCCTACATCTCTGAACTCATCTCTATATACTCACCCAATCGCTTACTACGCTCCTCTACTGACCTGCTACTCAACTCTTCCCTCATTACCTCCTCACATGCTCGCATTCAAGACTTTGCAAGGGCTGCACCCCTCCTCTGGAACTCTCTCCCACGGTCTGTCCGACTTTCTCCCAACCTTTCTGCTTTCAAGAGATCTCTTAAAATGCATGTCTTTCGAGAAGCCTACCCTCACTCTGCTTAACTACCAAATGCAACACCACATACAATACCACATTTCTCACCCACTTAATTCGATCTTGCCCACTCCCACACCTTGTGTATTACTCCCTTCCCTTTAGAGTGTATGCCTATGCATAGGGCCTTCCTCAACTTTTTGTACCTATATTGATTGTGATATTTGTTACTCCATATGTTTTATGTATAGAATTCATGTGATTTAGTAATCATTTACTTTACAGTGCTACGCAATATGTTGGCGCTATATAAATACATGTTAATAATAATAATTCTACAGTTGCATGATGCTGATGTGGGAAGTGGCATTGTATGAGGCAGGTTGTCTAACAATTGGCTTGACAGGAGCAATATATTAGGAGTTCATTCATGTGTTATAACCAGAGACTCTATACACTTTTTGGAGAGGTTTAGAAGACATTGCTGGCTTGATTATTCTCCATGCAGGAAAACGAGAGACAGATATTTTTGAAATTTGACTCAACTAACTCACAAAAGAAATAAATGGCAGGGGAACCTCCTGTCTGTCACCCAACATATGATTGGCGACAGTTAAGGGGCAGGGAATGCCCTGTCTGCATTCTTATTAACTGGTGTGGTGTGTAACTGGCTATCCAGCACAAGTAAATCAATGAAGTTGCTGGGTCAGAGGAACAGACAGAGGGAGAAAGATATGGGGACACAGAATTAGAGCAAGTCGCCACAAACAGGCGGTGACAGGCAGCCACAGTATGTAGCAGACTAGTCTATAAGCATGAAAGTAATTACTAAATATAGCACTGGATTTTCATCAGAAAAAATATAATAGTGGTAAAGAAAAAAAGAAAGTATTCATCCCGGTGAGATTAACAAAGGCTTGGTAAAAAAATCCAATGGCTGTTATGGGAGCAAAACAGACACTCTGCTGGTTTACATATATACAGAGTTTAACCTGGCATAATATCTGTTTAAGGAGGGATACAAACTAGGAGCTTTTTAAAATCTTTTTATATTTTATACAATATTTATATGTATATACAATTTTTATATATTATATCTCCCACTGGGAGAGCAGGGTAGCTACTGATCAGATCCCAGCTATAAACGTTGTCACTTACTGAGGGGGTCATTGGGGAAGTGCAGGGATTTTTGATCCTCATATGACCAGCACATTTAGGATGGGATAAATACACCAAGGTACAGGTAGAAGCATGCTATCTGTATATAATGGAGAAGAAAATATTTTAAGGTTACAGGTATTTACCTGGGGTGTGTAATATGCATATGTAATGGAGGGATAGATAAAATGAGGTGCAGGTACTGCCCTGGGGGGTATACTACCAGTATGTAATGGAGGGATACAAATTACCACGGTTTAGGTACTGCCCTGAGGTATTTCTTATTATTATGAAAGGGAGGCAGTAGATGATTAATGAGATGTGTGGCCCCTAGGCTACACTTACTATAGGCCCCCCTTCTAGTCTACTCCCAATTAATCAGGGTCACAGGTGCACCTGGAGATACAAGAGACACAATGCTCTAGCGCAGGGATCCCCAACCTTTTGAACCCGTGAGCAACAATCGGAAGTAAAAGGAGTTGGGGAGCAACACTAGCATGAAAAATGTTCTTGGGGTGCCACATAAGTGCTGTGATTGGCCATTTGGTAGCCCCTATGTGGGTTGTCAACCTACTGTACATTGAGGCTCTGGCAGTACACCTTGTTTTAATGCAGGCAAAACTTGCCAAGCCTGGAATTCAAAATTTAGCAACAGCTTTGAGGCCACTGGGAGCAACATCCAAAGGGTTGGAGAGCAACATGTTGCTCACGAGCTACTGGTTGGGGATCGCTGCGTCTAGCGTTTTTCAATTATTACTAGTATTTTTTTTTTTTAATACTTATTTTTTTCTGCAAGGCTGGGCCTGGGTTCTGGTCAGGTTGGTACCTGTTGGGAAAAGATTAGGCAGCCAGATAGGGCAAGGCACATGCATGCTTCTGAGTTCTCTAAGATGTGTCTGGTTCGGCGTGCACCAGTCCTAGGCAGTCATATAAGGCATGGCGTGTGGCGTGTGTCCAAGCCTTCTAAGACACATCTGGTTCAGTACGCACCCAAACCAACGCATCTTAGAGAGCCCAGACGTAGTTATATGCGAATAAATTCAGCAGGCGCGAATTTGGACACGCGTTGGAAAAGTCGCTCGCGTCAAAACCAGCGCATGTCAACAATATTCAGACGCACATTAACTTTAACGCAGACGTCGAAATTGACGCGGGTGTAAATTTTTGAGTTTTGCTAATTTTGCAGGAAGTGAAGTGAAATGGGAGATATTTGCCCATCACTACTCGCACGCACACACACACCTTGCCTTGTCTAGCTCCAAGAGCTAGACAAGAGAATTGCTGCAAAAGGTGCCTTTATTAAACAGTGTGGTCAATAAAGACACCTTTCACAGCTGTTCTCCTGCACCTGTGGTATCTGTTTCCCACCTATACTACATTTGGAATTCTGCATTGGGTAGGAGCAAGTGACACAATACGGAAGCATCTATTTTTGAAGTAAGGGCTGACACCAGCTTCTATCCAGTCTGTCTTGTCTAGCTGCCTAATCTTCTCCAAGCAGGTACCTGCACCCATCCCAACTGGTCCCAGGCCCAGCAGTAGAGACAAAAATACATTTTGTTAAAGAAAATAAAAATAAATAATTGAAAAAAATCTAGATGTAGGTAGTATCCCAAATCCCGAATCTTGGATTCAGTTACCCTAGCAACCATAAAGTAAATAAGTCACTAGAAGGTGTATAGAAGAGGGCTTGAATGAAGACTAAAAAAGTGACCATAAAATTGTAGTTTTACAGAGTAAAAGTTTTCTTGCTCCTGGGGACAGACAATTCCAAAATTATCAAATTTACTAATAGTTAATTTATACAGGTCTGGACTTTTCTCTTGGGCGCCACTAGGCCGCATGGTCCTAGCACCCATCCACTTTCTTGCACATACAAGAGTTGCATTACACATCCCCATTCCTCTTTAGAATGCGGCTGGGTAGCATTCCTCCCCTAAAATCTTGCCTCCCTAGGCCTGGGCCTTTGTGACCTCGCCACAAATCTGAGCCTGAATTCAATAAAGTCTCAGTAGATTGAAGCCTAAAAGTTGTGTGTGTGTGGGGGTGGGGTCATTGTGCTAAGTGAAAAAGGTCCACCTGCTATCTGCCTCTAATATCCTCTAAAGTACTAGTAAAGGGTAAATATAGCCAGATTGATATAAGTATCTAATGCACATTTCAAAAGAAAACAATATTTCTATATATTGTAACAATACGATAATCCTGGAAATGAAAGTGCAGAGAATTGTAAAATAATATCTAAGAATGGCTGTGTGATAACTCTGGATTCAGAAACACAGAAAATTGACTGGAGGGAATTCACATATAAATCCATAACCTGCAATATGCTGGCTAGCATTTACCATCTTTGTTCTGCCTTTAAAGACCATTAAGAATTTTCTGTGCACGGAGGGGATGTACAGACGGACAGGCTGTTATAAATGTGTTTTTTTCCTAAAGCGCAGCATGTAATTTGGGTTGCTGTAAAGATAATGTTCAGCACCTAGAGATGGAGCAGTTTTTTTTACTGTTTTTTCTTCAACTGTTTTAGGCCCCAGCAATCTGGAAATTTACAAGCTTTACTTTCTAATCGTGATGTGAAAGGAAATAAACTTGAGATACCAAAGGCTCTTCAAACCATTATTTTATTGCTGACATTCCTATGTTGGCAAGCCATAAAAGAATTGGGCTTGATAAAACTGCTCTGCCGTCCTTAGTAGAAAATGCAGAAAACACCAGAAGATCCATGTGTACTTGGACATGTGTGGGGTAGGTAAGCTTTAAAAAAGCTTTAGTTGCCTACTATGTTGTCACACACACAATTCTTCCAGCTGTTTACTTATTGGAGGGGTTGCTGGTAATAGTAGTTTTGATCTTTATTATTATGCTTTATTTATAAAGAACTGACCTGTTTATGTGGTGCTGTGCAGAAATGATTCATTAGTCATGCCAGGGTTGATGGAGGGAAGAATGGGGTCATTCCGGAGTAGCCATGTCTAAACTTTTTCCAGCAGTCTGGGTCCACCCAGCTGTGTTGTAGCAGCAAATCAGACTTCCAAACAATTCTCGTGTTTCAAGCTACTTCCTGAGTGCAACTGTGTAATATTCTTACAAGATTCTTTAGTTTAATCAGAGCCATATAGACATTTTGGATAAACTAGCCACACCATGTTGTTGGCTTTTTGTTGCCCCTTTTTCTCTATAATAATAAAATAGTAGCTTGTACTTGATCGCAACTAAGATATAATTTATCTTTATTGGAAGCAAAACCGGCCTATTGGGTTTATTTAATGTTGAAATGATTTTCTAGTAGACTTAAGGTATGAAGATCCCTTATCCGGAAAACCCCAGGTCCCGAGCATTCTGGATAACAGGTCTCATACTGTACTACTGCTTGCAAGTTGTCCATTAGGCTCTATAATTAGTGATGTATCTCCAGGGAAGCTTTCAGTTGCAGGCAGTATACCAAATTATTTTTCCTATTTACCAAGAGACCTACAGTTAGCAGCTGATGCAGACGCTGGCATCTTTGTTATTCAATAGGTTGTATGAGAGACTGTTATGTGAAACGTTGTAGTAATGCTTGAATTTATTGATTTTATTTTGTGCTACTTTAGGCAATGGGCTAGGGCAGCAAAACTGATTGAGGTGATATGACATTGCATCCCATCTATAATTCTCTTGTTCCATCCTTCACTTGCTTTCTTTTAAGGATTAGAATTCTTTGCACACTAATTATTCCAAAAACATGTTCTCGTTAAAAAGTGGAAAACACATTTTATCAGTTCGGATGTTTTCCAGAAGCCTCTGCATATAATGGCTTTCTTTTCTTCCTTTCCAAAAGTACCTACAGTTGCCTGCCACTACACACCAGGGTCAAAGGTGTCCGTACAGCTTTCTGTAAGGAGATTCCACATCTCCGAAAAGGAAATACCTCAACGTGAACTTTGAATTTAACAATTCAGAATGCAAACAAGGATAGCTAGCATCTAATGTCACAAATATTCCGCTAAAGAGCATATACGAGGATGACCAGACCAATCTTCAAACAACCTTTTCCTGTTCTTGTAAGGAATATCTGTAACCCAAGGGTAAGGTGAAAAAAAACGAGAGACAATAAAAAAAATAAATAAAGAATAACCAGGAGCCAAAGTGAAAGACCTTCATGTTTCATTGAAGTCATTTACCACTGCAGAAAACAGGAAGAGAGTGAGGATATCTACAGTCTTGGAACAGAGTGACTTAGAGATGCAAAGTGCACCTTCCTAAAGGAAGGAGAGCAAATTCCTTAAGTCTCTTGAGGCCTGAAATGACGTGTGAGACCAGTGATAGACAGGATCCAACCAGGCCAGCATTGTGTTTTCAGGAGCTAAAGGCCGGGAGCATTCAAGAGTTTGTTTATTTATTTTTTTTAACTTCTTTTATTGATATCAATCAAATATGTTTACAGCAACACAGAATGTAGTATTGTATACACATTGTACCTTTTACACCATAATCAAGGTCACTATAGTAGCTGACTGAAACATTCTGTCAAACAGCAGTATCAGAAATATACATGTGCAAGAACACATTTCCGAAATACAGCCTATTTTGTGATAACATGTAACAGAGAAAGAAAAAACAAACATACGGAAGGTTTCCCAAAAAAAAAAAAAGAAAAAGGGAAAAGGATCAATCACACCTTGTAGCCAAACCTGCTAGTTTGTTTATTTTTGATAGCAAGTACTTCTTTGGAGATGAAAACAGAGAATCTTTATACCAGATAATAAAGCACATATTGTACTGCTTTTGTTCTGTTTTTTTCTAATTGATTTAAAAAAAAAATAAAGAACATATTTTGCAGCGCTATGCAGTAAGTGGGGCATTGCATAGTTCAGGCTTTATATAGAGTTAGAAATTATAGATACAAATTGGTCCTGTCTGTAGGTGTTAGTGTGGTGGTGCAATAATGGTAAGCTATGAAACAGAGGAATTAAAGTGGTTGCAGTTGCAATTGTGGTCTCATAGAGACTTGATGTGCTTTGTGTAATCAAGTCTTTTCATGTATCTTCTGTAGAGGATGATCTGATGGCCAGGATTTGTGGAAAGGCCACCTAAGCCCGGGCCTAGGGCGGCAGGATTTTAGGGGGCAGCATGCTGCCCAACCACACCCACATTGGTTCAAAAACACTGGGGATGCGCTGGAGATACAATCATTTTTTAAATTTCCCATGTGCCAATCCCCATTGCTCCTGTCCAGATGATAAAAATATGCACTAATAAAGGGGAGGGGACAGGTACAACGAACAGCAGTGGGCCTAGGGGCTCCCACTATGTAAATCCGACTATGCTGATGGCCTTTAGGAAACCATGTTCTAGGGAGGGACTAATTTGACAAGTAGGATTGTAGGATCTGGGAGAAGTCAGGGGTAGCAGTACAAAGGGAGAAGGTAGTTCGATGTTTGGGTAGAAATTTGGAGCAATGTGAAACATTGATAGACTTCTTCATTTTAGGTATGAATTCAGTGTCGGACTGGCCCGGCGGGACACCGGGAAAAAACCCGGTGGGCCCCGACCCTCGTGGGCCCCCGCCGGGCCAGACCACCTCTAATATTATAAAAATTTTGAAAAAGTTTCCGGCGATGCGCATCGCGTCGCCGCTTGCGCATGCGCATTGCCGCTTGCTCAACGAGAAGCGCTGCTCGCGCATGCGCATAGCGGCGGTTGAGCGGCGCAGTAGGGGGGCGGGGGGCCCTGGACCAGCAGTCCCGGTGGGCCCTGGGCCCCCCAGTCCGACCCTGTATGAATTATATAGGAATATTGAGGGATCTTAAGGAGTAAAACAGCACATAATAGTCATCTGAAGATGGTAATGATTGACTTGATTGAGTTACAAAAGATCACTTTTTGATTCCTATTGGATATTTAGAGGCATATTTATCAAACCGTGAAATCTAACATTCACCCATTGATAAATACGCTTCTAAGAATCCCATAGAATTTTCTTTTCTGGTGCAAGGTTAAGAATGCAGTCTGCATTTGTTGTGGGTAGGGGAGCAAGTGTTTTGTGTATGGGCTCTATAGCCCATCTATCTTAAAAAGGAATATTACTAGAAATTATGTATTTTATATGTAGAACTTACTGCACTAGCCTAAAGGTTCACAGTAAAAAGCCAGACCTACAAAGTTGTGCACAGGAGCTCACCATCTTGGATTTTGTTTGTCAGTAACACCGCCCATGCTCAAAATGCTCTAGTCTAGGCTGTTGTTGAGAAGCTGAACATAGTGGGTTGATGCAAATCAAGTAGAAAATAAAGGATTGCTTGTCACTTAAGCTAATGCTACAGGGCTGATTATTACATTTAGCTGTAATTTGAAAGGGGTTCTGAGCTTCCATTAATTAAGCCTTGTATTGTGATTTTTTTTAATTCTATGTATTCTATGTATTTAGTTGGTCCCTAAGTTCAGAAAAAAAGATAGAGTTACTAGGGGCATATTCAGAGGAACAGATCTTCACTGCTAAATAGCTGTGGCTGCCTTAACCAGGTACAAAACTCCAAAACATAATGTGCTGCGTTTTGAGCCTACTTACTTGCTAAACTTTAGCCCTCCTTTAACAATTTAAAATTTCACTTTTCTTTCTTTTTTTTTTTTTTAACTCTTACCAGCTCTTTGTTAAAATAAGTGTCCCTAAGTGACCTTGATAAAACGCTGCCATCTTCAGAGGAGATGTTTTTGTTGTGGTGTCCCATGTAGAGGTGGGCTATGAGTGCCTGCTTGTTTGTTTTCTGGAACCGAGAACACAATGAGGACATATCTTGGTTGCTTTCATTATTGTTATGTACTGTGTAGATAAAAGCACTGTACATATCAGATTCAGTGTCCATGTTGACAAACCAATTGTTTTAGACAAAAAGTTAAAGGAACAGTATCACCAAAATAATCAGTGTTTTTTAAAAAAACAAACAAACAATATTAGGTACCGTTACTCTGTACTAGCAAAACGTGTGTTTCTGCTTCAGAAACTGTACTATAGTTTATCTAAACAAGCTGCTCTGTAGCCATGAGGGCAGCCATTCAAGCACAGGATACACAGTAGATAACAGATAAGTTCTGAAGAATTCCATTGTATGCTGCAGAGCTTATGTTATATGCTGTGCATCGGTGCCTTTTCTCCTTTTTCAGCTTTGAATGGCTGCCCCCTTGGCTACACAGCAGCTTGAATATATACGCTATAATAGTCTTTCTGAAGCAAACTCGCCAGTTTTACCAGTGCAGCCCAACAGTTCATTATATATTCATTAATTTAAAAGACTTTAATTTTTTGTTGTTACTATTCCTTTAACAGTTTCTGGTGGTGTAACTGGTCTGTGCAATGATAGAGCCTTGAGAAATGACTTGCCATTTGAACTTGAGCTGAAGCCTATTGTTATCTAGATGTAGGTAGACTTTATTGTGAACTGACTCTGTAGCTTCATTTCATGAACATGAGATGCTTTGAACATAGTTTATTTTTGCCTCAACAAAAGACATGATATGATAAACCAGACACGCTATATCCATGTGTCCATTCGTCAATCAGTTGTTGTGAATTATTGGGAAAAAAAAACTTCACCACAGCTGCAAAACTGAATGTTTATTGACAGTTTCAGCCCTCAGCAGGCATTTATCATTATGTACCGACGATACCAGCCCCCAGGCACAAAACCCCTGTTAAGTCTTCCCAAATGTTGGTAAAACCTATGACACGAATGCATGAAATGTGCCAGAATTAAGGATTCAAAAACCAGAAGCTTTAAGACACAGATATGAAGCATATTTCCTTCAATAACCGCTTATTTCAGAGCATCTAGTGCAGTGCTGACTTGTTTGAAGACATCATCTACGCTTCCTTCTGCGTTGATCTGCACAAAAAAGAAAAATATATTTACATTGTAGCAGAGCAATCCCAGTCTTCCTTTTCAGAATAAACCCCTTTTAGATGTATGCCCCAGAAACACACAAAGTTGAAGTCTTATTGATTACATCAGAATATATTTTTAATACCTTTCTGACAATGCCTCTTCCCTCATACATGGCAATGACTGGCTCAGTAGCTTTATAGTAGGTCTCCAGACGCTTCTTGATTGTAGCTTCGTTGTCATCTGCTCGGCCACTGGTCTCCCCACGCTTCAGTAGCCTCTTGACCATAGTGTCTGAACCGGCGTCAATGTAGAGGAGCAATGAGGGAGGCCCAATCTGTTGGGGGAGAAAAAGATCCTGTTGGCAACAGCACCAGCTCGACTGAGTTTCATTCAGTAATTCTATTTTATCAAGCGTGCTACAGATATGGGATCTGTTATCCATAAGCTCAGTATCCACAACTCTCCTAAATAAAAGAAATGCAATTCCTACAATTAAGAATTCTTAATTTTTATGTTCTTTGTAACAGAAAGCAATAGCTTTAAATTAGCTTTTAGTATTTTCTAGAATGGCCAAGCAACTTTTCAGTTGGTCTTCATTATTTATTTTTATAGTTTTTTAATTTGCCCTTTTCTTCTGACTCTTTCCAGCTTTCAGATAGGTGTCACTGACCACATATAAAAACAAATGGTCTGTTAGGCTACACATTTATTGTTATTGCTACTTTTTATTACTTATTTTGCTATTCAAGCCCTTTTCTATTCATATTCCAGCCCTTATTCAAATCAATGCATGGTTGCTAGGGAAGATTGCTGAAATTGCAAACTGGAGAGCTACTCAATAAGAAGCTAAATAACTCAAAAAACACAAATAATGAAAACCAAATGCAAGCTGTCTCAGAATGTCATTCTCTACATCATACTAAAAGTAAACTCAAAGGTGGGCCCCTTTTAAGGTTCCAACCTTTGGTCAGGGCTCCCCTTAAAGGCCCAAACTTTGGCTAGAGATTCCCCTTCGCTTATGAAATGAGAACAAATAGATGTAGTAATAGTTTAAAGAATATATAGTACTGCTAATACATCCTGACCCTAAATCTAACATCACCTGAACAGACAGTCAAGATAGACTTTTAGGTGGAACAGCAAATCGCTATTCTCCCCAATCCTCTAAATGGCCCAGTTTAGCCCCCTGACACTTTTGTCCAGGCCCACAGTTTGGAAACCACAGCGCAACTGCATTGTGATCCACATTACGAAAAGGCCAGTTGTCCCAAATACTTCAGATCCTAAACATACCAAATAATATATCTCATACCTGTAACTAGAATAAAAAATTAACCGGTGCATATTCCTCCACTGAGACAGGGAAATGTGGGATTTGTGTTAGGGGGTGCTGGGAGTTAAAGAGGAAGAACCACATATTCCTTTAGCCGATTACAACTATGGTAATGCAATAGACCTGAGTTTTCCTTTGCTGATGATGATTTGGCATGTCTAGATGGATGAATATGTGAAAAATTCCATAAAAAACACACACACATTCTGGGAAGACAAGGAAGGGAATTGTCCTGTGGGATTCACTAGCAATGAAAATAGGACAAGGGCCATATGCTTTCAATCTACTAAACAACTATTATCTCAGAATATGAGAAGAAAACCCACGATTTGCCTTGTTTTGCATCTTACTTGTTGAAAACAAAGAATGTTATGTGAAAGCCAGTGCCTAAAAGCCTAGTTTTGGAGTCCTTGGATGTTAAGGACTGGGCCAAGTAGAAGATTTGGGCACTTGTCTTCCACACTGATACCTTAAGCAGTCAGATGATGTAGATGGGAATGGACAGGGTAATTTGGCTAGTGTGGAGCAGGACATGTGCAGAAGTTCAAAGATACAAGAGTGGGGAACACCAGTAAAGTCTTAATATCACCATTTATCTGGCCCGGACTAGCAATCTGTGGGTTCTGGCAAATACCAGAGGGGCTGCTATAAGGTGCCATAGAAAGTCAGTATTTAGTGGGCTGGTGGGGGCTGTTTGGACCTCTGTGTGGGCTGATTGGGCCTCTGTGTACCTGAAATTTTTAATTCTCAGTCCGGACCTGCCATTTATTGTCCAATGCAACATGACTATGGTCCCATTTACCCTAACCTTATAAAGGGATTTATCAAAAACTGCAGAGTAATGCCGTAGTCAAGTCCATCTAAGTGAGATAAACAAAATAAAAAAAAAATGTGATGGCTCCCTCCAGTGGTCATACAAGGAAGCGGTGTACTGTGTATATTATAAGCCATGTTCTCAGACTTTCATGTAAAAAAGTATTTGTAAGATACATTTCAGTAAAGAATAATCACATTCACTATATACAACACTGATCTCCAAAAGAGTCTAACACCATATTATCTTCTTATTGTCAAGTTTTTCCCCTCCTATACGCCATTGTGCATACCATGTGAAATTATAGAAACAAAAAGAACTACAAAGTCAAGATACTATAGTTCCCACGTGTATGAATCCCCATGTAACCTAGCCCTAGAGACTAATGATAGAAGAAAATGACAAAGGGAGCTTTCAGACTACATGCTACCTACCTTCTTTTCAAATTCTTCTCCTTGCTTGACCTCCCGAGGGTAACCGTCTATGAGGTATCCCTTGGAGGTGTCTGCTTTAGCAATCATGGCTTCTTTTAGCATGTCCAGAACTGTGTCCTAGGGAATGAAAGCAGGATGTTAACATAAGGAAAAGAGCTGCTGTTGATCAACTACATCTTCCAGTATTCATAGCCAACCAATTACAGATAGGTGCTATTGGGAGCATTGGAGTCATTGGTTCAGTTACAGCCAGGGCACTACCTGTCATGTTCTTCTTGTGTGTGCATGGGGTTCTTGCAGGTACTTTGGTTTCCTAACACACTCCGAAAAACATACAGGAAGGGTAACTGACTCCTAATTGCCCATAAGTTGTGAATGTGATAGGAACCTTAGATTGTAAACTCCACTGGGAAAGGGACTGATGGAAATCATGTATAATCTCTGTAAAGGGCTACGGAATGAATTACATCATTATTAATTATCAAGTGGGCTAGATTCAGGGAGTGACTAGAGTGATGTGACCTTACACTTTGATCACAGTGAAAGAGTGCCTCTGTGATGAATTACTGTGGGGTACATATAAGGGATCGTTTACAAGCACAATTGTAAGGAAAATTGGCACAGGGGAGCCCTGGAGTTACCACCATCTCCAAAACAGGCTTGTGCTCCAGGGGTCCCACGTAACCCCACAATAGGACAGACTTGCTGAATGCTGAACTGACTCTAGCTGGATAGTTTTCAGCACATTTGCATGGGATTCCCATCAAAGTGCAAGCGCAACTGTGTTGATCTCTCTGGTGGCCACAATGATACTGGAATTACAGGGGAAACAATCCAAGCTGTCTGACCTGAAAACTTTGCATTTTTCCACTGACATTACAAACTACCTTGCAGCACACACTAACCCTGGATATCAAAATAAACAGATTTCTGCCCGCTCACCATTCTACAATGCCTTATCTTCAGTCCCCATTTAATCTGCAGTTGGCACTTTCCTCCCTATTGTTTCTTTGTCTGGAAATTGTGTTTTCAATTATTCTTATGTGATGTCATTGTTATAATGCTTCTAGCTACTTGTAATGCCGGCACCATACATATAAATAATCCTGTTTGTCTAAAAAACAGGACCCACAGTATTATAAAAAAAAGCATTCTAATTTTGTTAGATTTTCTTCCTTATAAGGCTATGTACATGTACTGATATTAAACAAAGACCATAGATCGATGGATGGGTGTACTGTAGTGTGTGTCATGGGCGTAAGAGGAAAATGGCACACATAGCATTTGCCAATGTTTTTTCAACACGTGATGAACACTAAACCGTGTGATTTCCAAGCAGCTTTCCATTAAAAATATTACACATTTTCTTTATTGCAGGAATCTCATACCATTGTACTTTTTGTATTTTGCAAAACACGTAAATAAAGAATTTATAAAAAAAAAAAAAAATATTACACATTTTCAGTATAATATAGAGTTGCTATTAAAACACATCTGTCGGACTGTATACATGTACTGCAGTTACTGACTTCTGAACCAATGTAGCAGAAGTTGGTTGATTAACAGACCTAGAAGACAGCTTACTTCTGTTCCAAATCAGAACCAGTGAACCAAAAAATTGATAAATACTGCTTTCAGTGGCAGTTGCATAAAAAAAATAAAAAATGTTTAATTGTTGCCTGCAATCACAGTTTCCCTTTAACATTAATGTATTGGAAAGTCTTTAGTTCTATGCTGTTCTAACATTTTCCAATATATTCCAGACCCTACTGTAGATGCTGATCAAAGACTTAAAACACAAACCACTTACCAATGGTACCAGCTCTCCTTTCTCCATGATGGCAGACAGATGCTTCCCTCGTTCTGATCCAGAGGACACCTCTGCTCGCAGCAGGTCGCCAGTAGACAGGTGAGTGTAGCCATATTGGTGCACAATTTTCTCACATTGTGTCCCTTTGCCAGAGCCTGGACCACCTATGATAACCCCAGCACAATGCAGTCAGATAACAGGTTCCAGATAACAGACATCCATATTGCTATTATATAAAGCCATTTAGCTGGTTTTATTATAATTAACATTGTTTAGCATTGGAATAGTTTCAGTGAGTGCATCTTACACACTCATATGGTTAATTTTTGCAAGACTCACTATAAACTTGACTAAAAGTCAGAGTTTGCCATCTAGTGGACAGTATGGGAATATTTGGTTTTGCCTTGATCCGCTACTGTCCAGCGCAGATCAGATTTTTACATGCAGAGGGACAGTTATTTTTCAAACCAAATGTTTGAGGGCAAAATTGTATTAAAGCAATGCTTCATACAAAAGATGGAAACTATTTCTATGGAAACCTTCAGTAAAATGTGAGCCATAAAAACATCTCACTCTGCCTGTGGCCCAGTTGTACAGCCAAACTGTAGTCTAACATGGCATTTAAAGGAGAACTAAAGCCTAAATAAAGAAGTAGGCTAGAAATGTTGCATGTTATGTTTTGGGCTTCCAAGGCAGCCACAACCCTTTAGCAGTAAAGATCTGTGTCTCCAAAGATGCCCCAGTAGCTCCCCATCTTCTTTTCTGCTGTTTCACTGCACATGCTCAGTGCTGCTGTCACTTACTGAGCTTAGGGACCCACTCACAATGTACAGTACACATAGAATCGAAATGTCACAATATAAGGCTGATTAATAATTAATACAGATAATTACTACATGGCAGCACAGTTTGAGATTCATTATGTTAGCAATGCTCAGAAGAACACTCTGCACACATTTTTACATACATTTGTTTCTAGGGTTTATGTTTCCTTTAAATACTGAGATCTGAGTTATTCCGCAATATACACAGCCAACACTTACCCACGACAAAGATGATTTTGCTGTTTTTAAGTTTATCTGCAAAAGAAAAAATATATAAATGTTATTCCATAGGAGCAAAATGGAAGAGAAATCATCTAATACTTCCACTCATGTTATACTGTAACTAGCCCTACTTTGCACTGTTAATATGTCAGTGGGTTGGGTCTTCCTTGACACATAGGAAGCTACACCTTAGGGGGCGATTCTTAACTCCCTAGCTCAATGAGGCGGCTTTTGTGCTGCTGCTCCCCCTACCCCCACACTCACCTTTCCAGGGGGCTCCATGATGCTAGTGTAGTGAGCGCAATTTTCCGCAAAATTTCCTGTTTAGTAACCAGAAATTCAGGTCTTAAATTTACCCGGAGCAACTTATTGCTGCCCCTGGTAACTGGTGGGGTGCTGCTGCCTGAGCTGAGTTTCTCAACTCACCTCATTGGTGCAGTGCCCCTGCTTCCAGCCTATGTGTTAGTGGAAGATTCTACCTCCCAACTACCCTAGGGGTTTAAAGTATTTTTATTTTTACTTAAACTACCTAGACCACCAATTCTACCATTAGTTAGAAAGTGTTTGTATCACAGTTGGCTTCTGGGCTTCCTCTATAGCAGGGATCCCTAACCTTTTGAACCTGTGAGCAACATTCAGAAGTAAAAAGGGGTTCGGGAGCAACACTAGTATGAAAAATGTTCTTGGGGTGCCAAATAAGTGCTGTGATTGGCCATTTGGTAGCCTCTATGTGGATTGTCAACCTACATTGAGGCTCTGTTTGGCAGTACACCTGGTTTTATACAACCAAAACCTGCCTACAAGCCTGGAATTCAAAAATAAGCTCCTGCTTTGAGGCCACTGGGAGCAATATCCAAGGGGTTGGAGAGCAACAAGTTGCTCACGAGCTACTGGTTGGGGATCACTGCTCTATAGGAATGTGTTGATTTATCTTGATCTGCTGTTAACATTCATCATTCTGAAAGTAACTGCATAAAGAGTCGGACTAACAAGATGGACAAGAAAAAAGAGAACAATCCAAACTGAGTAGTTCAGCTATTATATAGAGTAGGCTGTGAGAACGCCACTCCTAAATTTAACCATACACCGTTTTTCTAAATTTTAGAATATTGCTTGATCCCATAAACAACAAGCGGCACCTTCGCCCCTTCTTGATATTTTTTAATTATGACACCCAACATCATCTTGCAGTGGGTAGAATATTGGGAGTTGTAGGTGATAAGCAAGGAATGTTTGCTTAGCCCTTCTTCAGTGGTCACCACAGACACTACTACTTGATACAGTACTTGACTGTAAATGGTTAGTTCATCTTTAAATCCTTTTACTATAATGTAATATAAAACATTTGTAATTGGTCTTTTTGTTCAGCAACTCTTGAGCTTGGAATTTCAGTAGCTACCTGGTTGCTAGGGTCACAAAAAGTCTGTGAGGGGTTTGAATATGAGACTTGGAATGTCAATAGGACAGGGTCTGAGAAAGATAAGAAATAAAAAGCGGCAATAAACTTGTAGCCTCATAGAGCTGTAGTGTTTTGGTTGCAGGGGTCAGTAACCCCCATTTGAAAACTGGAAATAGGCAAATGATTTGAAAGCTATAAAAATAAAGACCAGTTTAAAAGTTGCTAAGAATGTCATCCTATAAAATATTGAAAGGTGACCATAAGCTACATATTAAATCCAGTTACCTGAGTTGTCTTTAGCTGGTCCTGTTTTAGATTTGCCTTTGCGACTACAGCCGGATCCCATATTTCGTGGCTTGGTTATGAACTTTACGGCACTTTCTCTTTCTTTGGTACCTCAGAGAGTACTTACTTTGGTATTAGGCACCATCACCTTGCCTAGGCAATCTTCTAAGCACTCCCCTGACTTCTCAGTCCCCAATAATAGCAGCACTGTGAAGTTCTTGTGAGTGAATAGGGACAGTTCAGTTTATTCCAGTGTTTGGAATTTTATCTGTGTGTTTCCCTGGTTCCAATTTGGGCTGGGTTGTGGTGAGTGGCACTGTGCCTGTTCACATGGTGACAACTGCAACCACCCCTTCTCAGCTGTAACCCAGGACAATGTTAAACAAATCTGGGACACAGTCCGACACTTACTAAGGGTTCTATTGTTACTATCGGCCAAGGGCAAGGATTCCCCACAGGTACAATTCTTTCTTTTTACAGTCAAACACAGAATGATTACAGGCCTACGCTGAATTACTAACAAAACTCCCATTACAAAGAGCTTTTTAGCTGTTTCTGAACTACAAATAAGCAAACATAAACTGTTTCCAAGAGAAAATCACACACCCTCCTGTGCCTCTCAGTCTGGAGTTAAAGGCCAGCTTAATTCTATGTGGTCAGCTAAACTGAAGCATATGCTGACTCTAAATGTAGCCTCCTCTATAAATAGAGATGCGTGCTAAGGAGAAGACCCAACCACACCAGTTGCTTTCATATTGATTTTTTATGACAGCTCAGAAAATATTCAGATTATTAAATTAAGCTCTAAGGTTTATGGCAGATACGGAGATTTGTTGCCCGTGGTTATATCTGTGGCGGACAAATCTCCCCAAAAACTTTTCCACCGGCAATAAAGTAAATCGCCAATGGGAAAAAGTGGCACTTTGTTAGCCGATGTCACCCAATGTTTTCTTGTGAGGCAACTTTGGGCATTTTGGGGAGATTTTGCTTGCAGTAACACAGATTTAACTGTAGGTGACAAATCTCTCTGTATGCTATAAGCCTTAAGCAGTTATGGACCAATCATCTGCAGCATAAAAATATAACAAAGATAAATGAAATGTCATGAATTAATGGAGTAAATCACCCTAAAATAACTTTTGGTATTAGGTAGGCATTAAGACTTTGAAATTCAACTCACATTGGGTCGCTAAGGCTTAATTAGCCTAGCAACCAGGTAGAGTAAGCACATGAAATGAAAGAAAAGCAATAAAAAATAAGAACATCAGAGCTGTTTAATGTGATAAGAAACTAATACAGGTATGGGACCTGTTATCCAGAATCGTCAGGACCTGGGGTTTTGGAATGGATCTTCATACCTTAAGTCTACTAGAAAATCATGTAAAACATTAAATAAACCCAATAGGCTGGTTCTGCTTCCAATAAGGATTAACTATATCTTAGTTTGGATCCAGTACAAGCTACTGTTTAATTATGACAAAAATAATTTTTAAAGATTTTGATTGTTTGATTATAATGGAGTATAAGGGAGACATCCTTTTTGCAATTTGGAACTTTCTGGATAGCTGTTTTCCAGATAATGGGACCTGTAGTTTAAAATCATACATTATAAATTATGTAAACCAACTTGTTCAAAGGTAAATATCCCCTTTAACATGCATGTATATGTGTGTAAAAATGAGACATTAGGCAGGTCTAATCTGGGTCTAAAGTTTTGAGCAAGCGATAGATAATACATTTTTCATTTATTTTTTTACAGAATTGTAATTGTTGCATGAATTTACAAATGCTAATTAATTGTTTCATTGGCCTTGCTTAGCTCCCTTTTTAAATGCTCTGCTAATTAACTCTTAAGAGTTGGGATCTAACACTCTGCCAGTCATCTTTGGCTTTTTCCTTGTAATGACTGATTCTCTGTAATTTCTGGGAATGGCATTGGGAAAATTGCATGGCATGCCAGGAATTAAGGTAGCACCAGAGATGAGCCCCAGGCCAAGGAGTATGAGGAGGTGGGGAGTAAATAGTCAAGGGTGCGGTTAGGCAAAATGCTGGTGGCAGCCAGCAAAAATTCTCCATATTAACATTATTTGTGCCTTCATATATTACATGTATCTGTTACAATATGCTTTGGGCAAGATGGTTTTAACCACCAAGACTCTCCCTGCAAGAATTTGAATGGTCTGTACATGGCATGTAATATGTGCCTTCCTACATAGGATCAAATGTGTCTTCCACCAATGCGCCTGTGCAATATCAGTGTATTAAAGGGCACATTTAATTGCCTATATACTTAGAAGCAGATTTATTAAGGGTCGAATTGAAAATTAGAATTTTTTTTATGGTCAAAACTCTCAAATTCTAATTGTGAATAATCCAAACTCGATAAAAAATTTAATTTAGAGATTTATCAAACCTTTGGGTTTTAAAAATTCGAATTTGACTATTCGCCACCAGAAACCTGCCGAGTTCATGTATATAAAGTCAATGGAAAGAGGTCCATGGACCATTTGAACATGTTACTAGCCTTCCTGACATTCGCATTTATTTGGAGAAAAAAACTCGATTCAAGCTTAGTCGAATTTGATTTGAGTTTTCGAGTGTTCGAGTTTTAGATATTCCATTTTTTATTAAATAACCCCCCAATCGAATTTCGAGTGTATTCCAATTTATTAGAGTTAAAAATAATTCCCATGTATTCGACCTTTGATAAATGTGCCTCCCCATTTGTTATTGCTCAGTATGCTTTTCTGAGCACTTTTTCAGTTTTTTTAAAATAAATGTCATGACTGTTTAACAGGTCATCACTTAATTAACTGGTGCAGAAAGCCCCTTCTGATGCTTCTCTTCTTAGTTTAATTGCTAAATGTGACAAACATGGATTAGAATGATGGTCTTACCTGCCATTTCGGTGTGTTCTGGGGAAAAGACAACTTCTATCTCCTGGAAGAGAAAACGCCAGGTCAGAATCACACTCCATAACATTTGGTGGCATTGATGCAAATTCTATTCATATGTCGGGTAGAATTCCGTCAACCTATTGGGGCTATAATAGTTATCATCATCATCATTTATTTATACTGTAGTTGTAGTTTTGTATCCTTTGTATAGTGACTGTTGTAGCATGTACCATGCAGAATTACATATGTACATTTTCATAACTTTATGAAACTTTATGTTTATGCCCTTTTGTATTTGCATTGCCTTTTTTTCTCCATTAAAGGCAAGGGAAGTGATTCAGTATTACTGGTCTCTGTCCTTAAGATAATATAAGATATTTTATGTGTTCTTTTATCTCATCAGGAGTCACCTTGAGTGATAGCAGTTGAACTAGAAGTTCATGGAAGATGCCTGTACAAAATGCTTTATCAATATGGTGACCCCCACCTTTCAAAATACAGGTACGGGACCTATTATCCAGAATGCTTGGGACCTGGTGATTTCTGGATAATGGATCTTTCCATATTTGGGATCTTCATAACTTAAATCTACTAGAAAATCATTTAAACATTAAATAAACCCAATAAGCTGCTTTTGCTTCTAATAAGGATTCATTATATCTTAGTTGGGATCAAGTACAAGCTACTGTTTTATTATTACAGAGAAAAGGGAAATCAACTTTTAAAAATGTGGATTATTTGCATAAAAAGGAGTCTATTATGTGAGAAAGCCCTTCCGTAATTCAGACCTTTCTGGATAATGGGTTTTTGGATAATGGATACCATTCCTGTATAAATATTCCCTGGAAGGAACCGAATTCAGCGTGGCTCATGTAATTTTATGTTGCTATATAGGAAGAGAAGTTTGTGATTTGGCTGGTGTTCAGGCTGTTCAGGCAGGCCTATGGGGAGATATGCTGCTAATGGTTCTGTGATTGCAACACCCCTGGACATCTAGGGCAGTCTTCCTTCTAATAATCCCTTTTCTTGAGTCCTGCTGTGACCAGTCACTGTCTTATACAGAAGGTCCTAAGGTGAAGAAGGCACATGTCTCCTGAAGAGGCAGGTAAGCTAAAAGGAGAATGCACACAGCATATTGGATAAGAGCTGTTACTCAATGCATTCAAATGCCTTTATGTGATTTCAAAAACACAACACTAACAGATCTTGCATCAAACACAAGAGCAGACTGTTGCCTCTAAACATGCAATGGTTGGGAATGCAGTAAAATGCCACTTTGAACTCTTGTGAGGACATTCATATAGGATAGTGGAATCAATTAGCTGATGCACTCAAACTTGCATCAAGTTTGTACAAAAAGATGTCCATGTGTGAGAGCCTTTAAGACTGAACTTTTTACAACCCATTTTTGGATGCAGATAAAGAGAGAACTGCTTTCTGCCAAACCCCTATTAAAGGCACCACACGGATCCCCAGAGATTCCCTTCCAGCCTCCGCAAATGGAACTTATAAATGCTGCTTCCTTGATTACAGGGAGTAATTATGCAGATGCACTTCGACTGCGGCAGCCCATTCTTGTAAACAAACTCAGCTGCTGTCATTCCCTATTGATGAACAGTGCTGCTTGCTATTCAGACCGTAATTAAATAACTAACGAAAGAATACGTTAGTATCTCTGGCCCATAATTTCCCAATTGAACCAAACAGTTACCGAAACTTGGCAAGGCAAATTGCTGGTGGCATAACAGAACATCTCCTTATATAGAGCACATAAATGGATCATAGGGCTCAACGCAAGTGCTAGTTTGGATGTGAAATTGAGTTGGCAACGACACTATGCAGACTGACAAAAGTCAGTTTGGCTGACTTTTGCTGTTGGCTCTGCATTTGTAAATGAGCATTTACATTTACTTTATAGGTTCAAGAAACAATGAACAGCAGGGAAAGTGGGTTGGATGTCAACCTGTCCCTGCCCTCCCTTTTTTAACCCAGGCTCCAATGTGGAGAAGGGATTTAAGAACTCTTGCGAATCCTGGGTCCATAAAACTCTGGTTATGCCATTGACCCTGATTAAACTTCAAGCTGAAAATTCATGTGTACCTTTGAGATTAAATAGGCATTCTCTGCAAATTCCACCATTACTCAAAAGTAGAGTCTTGAGGGGGTCCATTTTTTGAAACCTGTACCCCGACCTGTACCCGCAACCCTCAGTTTGACCGGCATGTTCCAGAGACGACTCACAATAGGCCAACTAACCTTCCGACCCGGAGGGACACTCAAAACTGGAAGTGACGTCAAATTTGACTGGACTTGAAGTCTAGCATAGAATCTTCACAAAAAAAAATTAAAAACTGGAAGAACAACAAGGGAGGGTGGGAGGGATCAAGCCTGCACCTTTGTACCCAGCCAGTTTACTCATGGACTGCCGTACAGCCAAGGCATTGGGAACTTCTTGCCGAAACCCAACCACTTTGCAAGTATTCCGCGGGTACCTATGGGTACCCAACCTGATGCAGGTCTCTACTCAAAAGCTCTAAAGTTCAGTGGTCTCCTTCGAATTAGGTCTCTGGCACATGTACTTATTACAGTTTTTTTTGCTCCCGGTTTGTACTCTTAATACATTTCTAAGAATGTACAAGCAGTACAGTAAAGATTAACCTGCAACGCAACTGACCTGCACGGAGCCACGTTTCTGCAACTTTTGTTTTAGACACCCAATCTGTTTCTGCCATCAGTGTGTGCATTTTAAACAGAACTAAAGGTGTTAAAGGAAAAGCAAATCTTGAAACAATAGCATATTTGTTCTATCAGCCCCTTGGCCATCTTGGAATACACCCATGCATTTGCCTTGTCATCGACTCAGGATGCACATATACAGAAATAATGTGTACATGAATTGGCAGTGCTATTATACATATGCAAATACATTAGTGTAACTATATGCAGTAAAGGTCTTATAAAGGAAAGTAAACATTAATTTAAGCATAAGCTTCTTTTGAACAGGAACCCTATTGCTATTAGAACTTCACATATTACTTGTTGTGGACTAAACCCATTCCACAGACCCCAAATGTTCTATGAATGCTATGAGACAAAGCTTTCAGAGAGACTATCACTATATTATAAGATTATTATAGAAATTATACAATAATATGTACCTTCAGTGCCTGCTTGAAGAGTTAACACAACTCATGTTCATATAAATTGAAACTGAAGTGTATTTTGCCAACTGTTCTATGCTGTTACATTTTTTCTGTATTTCACCAGTGGATCACAGGGCAACACAGTTGCTTGGTTATTCAGCTCAAAAAAGTAGGCATAATCACAGCAAATGGCAGGTCTACAGATGTTGCTGGTGAAATGAGCCCAGCTAGTGCGATATGAAGTATAAAATAAAACTGCTCAGTGGTACATTTGCATTCTCTGCACATACATGGGTGCATGCACCCTAACTAACCTCAGAGTCCCTCCTATGAATGTATGTTTATCATACTGCTGCTGTATGTAGCTGCATTTACAGTAGCCTGCTCAACTCACTATCTGTTACTATACCCCTTTAAGCAAACCGTTAAAAACACATTGACTCTAGCACTTTTCTTTCCCCATTTATGCTTTGTCATCAGCATGGCTATTCATATATCTATTTGCCCTTGAGGGCTAATGGCTTACACATCAACTGTCCTTTTGTATTTGTAAGCATTCCACTAAGCACAAAGGGTGCACATCTCTCTTGCATGCATATTACATAAATGTACAAAATGAGATATTCTTATCTCTCTGGATTAATGCAAGCCTAGTCAAGCAAAAAAGACGGACTCTTGTCAGGATCAGCCCATGGTTGGACTGTCACATTACCTCCTCTGGGAAAATCAGCCGACAGGTGAGGGGAAGTGGGGCAGGAGAGCACAGCTGGAAGCTACCCCCATACCAGCTTGAGTCGATAAGAAATATAGAGGTAGGGAGGCGGGTAGCTATATGCATGGGTGACGTAGGGAAGGATGGAACAAAATGAGTTGTTAACCCTTTCAGATGAGCTGAGTGTGCAATATACTGCTCTCTAGGGCAAGTCTTCTATGAATCCACAATAGCATAAATGTACCAATTAAAGTACATATCAGCATGTCATATAATGCATCTCTGCAGGTGCTGCTTTGCTCATAGCTCTATCCTCCAGCAGTGTTCCAAAACTGACAGCAGGTGAAGATATGATCTGCAGTTCAAATAAATTTGGTGGATGAGGGTAGAAAATAGATCACAAACCCCCTTCCCATTGGAATGCAGTGGGTATATTTGTTCAGGGCAGTAGGGTACATATGTCTAACCTGCCACCCATGCAGCTGTTATGGACAGTACAACAGTGCTGTTCTTCCGAGTATGGGGAGTAGAGAGGGAGAAAGATCAGTGATGGAGGTAGGGAGGAAGGGAGTAAATAAGGACAAATTAGACCGTGAGGAAAGTAGGCAGGAACAGTAGGAGGGATTATAGCATTATCCTACTAAGGCTACAGCATGGCTGCAATGGGATGTTCTACTATTATCTTTGTTTTGTAAATATCCACTATATGTTTATATG
The DNA here is from genome assembly GCF_017654675.1 of Xenopus laevis. Classification (NCBI taxonomy): domain Eukaryota; kingdom Metazoa; phylum Chordata; class Amphibia; order Anura; family Pipidae; genus Xenopus; species Xenopus laevis. The sequence goes on along the minus strand of NC_054386.1, from coordinate 35,502,498 downwards.
AAGCCAGTTTTTCATAGCTGTTGAAAAGCAAACTGATAGGAAGGGAGTGTGAATCCTGGAGGGTGCCTCATAGCATCAGCTACGAAGTTGTTCTAGTTTGCAAGGCTATATTGTTGCAAAAATGTACCAAAATGTTTTCTCATTCATATCTCTGCTTCAATGATAGAACTGTTCTGCACCACAGTAATTTCTATTAACATCACTGACTGCTTGGGATGATGAACGAGGTTCCTACCGGTCTATCTGACTGTGCAGTCTCAGTCCTTGCTTTGCAATGCTGCCAAATGCAATTGCACTCTCTGTGTGTCTATATTTAATGAGCAAAGCAGTTCTGGTAACTGTAGTCTTCTCCCCACACAACAAAAGTGTGGATCGTTCCAGTTGCAGATTTTAAGTAGATGGCTAAACCCCTCCATCTACAGTGAATACCTCCTGCTTCAGCAAAGGAGCTGGAGCCAACTTAAGTATCTAAATCATAGCCTGTGTGATAGGCATACCCAAGTGTTTAGATGGTCAGTCCATACATTGCAGCTACTGTAAAGGCCACAGGTTGAAAGGTTAGGTTGGAAATGTAAGGTCATGCAATGACATTTAGCAGAACACCTGCCCTTTTCCTAAGGTCCATAGACTACATACAAGCAGTCTGAAATGTAATCCTGCCCTTCACCCAACCCAGCTATAACTTACTTACAGAAGCCAGATTTAGCTGCTCCAGAAGATTTTACTACTAAAAGCCTGTCTGTGCTGTCACATTTCTATGATGTACTGCAGGCATTTACCTCATAGCTATGAAACTTCCATAATGGCACACAAATGCTTCAATTATATACACAATGTGGATGTAACACTTTCATGGAACATAGCAGATCAAACATTTTGTATCTGTCCTCACTAGAATTAGCAATTTTTAAAGAACACAGATGAGGTTCAGTCATTGGTGCTCAAATGCACCAGTCCACTTAGACAAAGCAACCAATCAGATCTTTGTTTTAGTTTTAGTTATAAAAGACCGGTCAGAATGAATTACTGATTGGTTACCATGTAGTGAGGCAATTTGGCAGCTATAAATTAGTAAAGAAGCCCCAATTTGCCAATTTGCCAAAAATGTCAGCAAATAGGAGTCCACTGTTCAGCAACAGTGTCCCTAGGTGTATTTGGATCCAGCAGTGCATAATGCAACCCCCCACCACCCCCTAAATCTATCTAAGATCTGTTTCTCATTGGGCCCTCAACATTCTTGTTTCCCCATAATTTTACACCTATTTGTATATCCTACCATTTTATTGTAAACTGTCCTGTTAATCTGCCAACAAAAAAGTGACATGCAAACATTCTAGATATCTTACTGATCATAACATAAGTTAGTTGCTGGCCTTGGAAATTTTGCTCCCCACTCACTACCCATGTAGTGCAATGCTGGACATGGCTAATAGAAGATGATCACAGAGGTGAAGTGCAGGAAGACTTCTCATCCTCTAAAATCCTTATCGGTGTCATCAGGTCCGGACTGAGAATTAAAATAGGCCCTGCTATTTAAGGTACACAGAGGCCCAGTCAGCCCAAACAGAGGCCCAAACAGCCCTCACCAGCCCACTAAATAGTGACTTTCTATGGCACCTTATAGCAGCCCCTCTGGCATTTGCCAGAACCCACAGATTGCCAGTCCGGGCCTGGGTGTCATGCTGCTGAGACTTGATTATCTTGCTGATCCATTCACAGTTTAATTAACCAATTTTAACTATACAGTGACTGTGATGTACCCGACATCAAGCAGCATGTTTTAGTAGTACACGTTTGGGACCTATTATCCAGAATGTTTGGGACCTGGGGCTTTCTGGATAATGGATCTTTCTGCAATTTGGATCTTCATAGCTTAAGTTTACCAGAAAATCATGTTAAACAAACCCAATAAGCTGGTTTTACTTCCAGTAAGGGTCAATTATATCTTAGTGCAATTCATGTACAAGGTACGGTTTTATTATTACAGGGAAAAAGGAAATACTTTTTTAATATTTGGATTATTTTAATAAAATGGAGTCTATGGGAGACGACCTTTCCTTATTCAGAGCTTTCTGGATAATGGGTTTCCAGATAACGGATCCTATACCTGTACAGAAAAAAAAACCTTATCTTCCCTTTAGCCATAAGCCATCTCAATAGGTATAGGACCTGTTATGCAGAATGCTCCGGACCTGGCTCTTTCCAGATAACTGACCTTTTCATAATTTGGATCTACCTTGTCTTCTACAAAATCATGTAAACATTAAATAAACCCAATAGGCTGGTTTTTCTTCCAATACGGATTCACAATATCATTGTTTGGATCAAGTACAAGCTGTTTTATTAATACAGAGAAAAATGAAATCATTTTTGATTATTTGGATAAAAAGGAGTCTATGGGAGACTGCCTTTCTGTGGAGCTTTCTGAATAATGGGTTTCCGGATAACAGGTCCCATGCCTGTATATTTCATACTTGCTGGCATGTCTGCAAAACCTGTAATATACTGAAGAGCCTGCTGCTGTGTATTAACTAATGTATCAGATTGTAAAGTTTAGAAAGTTAATGACCCCAGTTGCTATTGGCAAATGTAAATGGAGAATAATGAACTAATTAATCTTTAAGCATTCATTTTATAAAATCAATAGCATCTTTAAAAGACAGTATTTGTGGTGTGGTATCCTATAACTGTAAGTCTGTTTTGTGAAGGTGAACAGAATAAGATTTTTCAAAGGTAAGAATAATGTTATCAGACAAATGCCCTTTGTACTCCTCATGTAATTCAGATCAGACTACTTATTTTAAGACTTATATACAGAACAGAATTAGCAATGTGCTTCCAGTAACTGCATATCTAGACTAGCTCCCTCATTCTCTCTACTTTTTTCCTTTCTGCTTTTCTGGCTTAAGTTTTTATAGCGGGGCAAAGTTTTTCATTTTAAAATATCTAAGGTTTCTTACATATGACTTAGACTAAGACATAGGGGCAAATTCACTAAGTGCCGAAGCGCCTCACGCTAGCGTGAATTCGCTAGCGTTGGGCATTTTCGTTACTTCGCAAATTCACTAATGGACGCTGGTGTAACTTCGCTAGTGTAACTTCGCACCCTTATGCCTGGCGAATTTGTGCAACGGACGTAACTATGCAAATTCACTAACGCGCGCATTGTTCTGAACGCTACCTTTTACGCTAGACTTCCTTCGCCACCTCAGACCAGGCGAAGCGCAATAGAGTAGATAGGGATTTCTTCAAAAAAAGTTAAAAGATTTTCTAAGTCACAAAAAACGCTTGCGTTTTTTCTATATTATGGGTGATAGGCTGAAAAAGATCTAAAAAATTTTATGGGGCTCCCCTCCTCCCCCCCTACATTTCCTAACTCATGGCGACTTACCTTTACAGTGGGCACATGTGTAGAGCAAAATAAAAATTTTATTTTATGTTTTGAAGGTTTCCCAGCCATTTGTAGTGCTGCTACATATTCCTCCATTGAAATTTGAATTTGGCGCCGTATGCAAATTAACCATCGCTAGCGTAACTTCGATTCGCTTAGCGAATCAACGCTAGCGCAACTTCGCAACCTTACGCTACCCCTGAGCGCAACTTCGGATTTTAGTGAATTTGCGGAGCGCTGGCGAAACTACGCCTGGCGAAGTGCGGCGAAGTTACGCCTGGCGCAACTATGAATCTTAGTAAATGTCCCACATAGACTTATAAAAGTTTCATTATGCTCCAAACAAACATATACCTATATATGCGAGGCTTACCAATGCTCTTAGGCCTGAGAGGGCTTCATGTTCCTTGACCCCATTCTTTTCATAGGAGGTCGTTACACACTGTCCAAAAGAGCTAGCGTTATAAGGCCCGAACTTGCACATCTGGGTCCTGGTGTGGGGAATAGTTTAGCCCATTGATTCTTCCACAGCTGTACAAACATTACTGCTTGCTGTTTTCTGTTTCTTTTTCAGTAACCTAGCTGCTCCACACTGATTTGGAGTCATTCCCAACTGAATTGTATAGTCAAGTCAGGGTCCCTTTGTCCCCACCCATGTTCTCTGGTATCCAGCAAGGACAAGGCCTATGTGAAAGCTGCTGCCCCTGTACTTCCAGGTGAATCCAGTGTGGTAGTATTACACATACCTCGTTTGCTGTGAACCAGCATGGCAGATATGTCACATGGGCAACATGCATCTGATCTCTGTGAGGCTTTCAGAGATGTCAGTATTGATCATCTTCTGGGAAAGCCTTTGGCACAACCTGTAGCCACCCTATATATATGTCACTTTGTATCCATTTGTTCATTGTGTGATATGTAGCTGCCCTTTGGAATCTCAGTATTTGCATACCGATAACTCCCTGAGAACAAGACAATGATTGAAACTGATTTTAGGACAACCCCCCCCCCCCCCCCCCGGACAAACAGACAGGGCACACAGAGGCTCCTTCTTGGGTGAGAAATAACCAGCAGTACATAACTGAAAATAGGCATGGAAAGCGATAAATGCCATATAAAATCTGTTATCCTAAAACATTATGCAGCAGTTAGTACTGGGTCCAACCTCATTGTAAGACATATTTCATTAACATAAGTGAACAAAGGGACCCTTGCTTAGATGTGCTGGTATTTTTACTTGGCCACAAGATGGTGAAACTGGACAACAGAGATAATATATCAGATAAGGTGTTCACATGGCCCGTGCCATATGATACTCAGCAAGTGAAAATGTCACAAGTAAGGTTATACCATCTGATATCTATGCACTAAAAGCAGCCTGTGTCTCCTAGAAAGGCCAACTAATCTCATGTTCTGCCTCAGTTGCTCCAAAAAATTCCCGTAGAAGAACCCAGAATATGATAAATTATAGGAAATCTTCCCTTTGGGGGGGCATAGGTGTTCAGATCCTTAAAGGCTAAGGATTAGCCATTACATTCTACCCAATTCCCTTTGCTAATGAACTCTCTCCACTGCTATAACCAACAGCCCTGGCCTAAATGTAACTTGCAAACATCTGTAGGTTACCCACCAATGACTTGGACTGACTTGCTGTCTGTTCATGGGGAATTGTATTCACACATGCCTTCTGCCTTGACTTTATTAGGAAGACAATATCCACTTGATATTAAAGGACTAACAGATATGGAATTGCAGCACCCATTAAGATTGAGGGTGGCTCATTGTGTAGTGCGTTTTATGCCTTTTAAATTCAAACTTCCCTACATTTGTACAGCCAGGGCATACACACACACACACACACACACACACACACACACACATACACAGTGTATGGTATTGTAACTATTTAAAATTATTATTAATTATTTTATAGTGTGTATCACACTATAAATTACATTTAACATAATCCTGTGCAGAACTGACTTGGACCCAAAAACTTACAGAATGATCAAAGGATTGGCTCAGGGGAATTTATGTAGAATTTATTTCTATATTTAACCTGCAATTCATGTTTAATCAATGACCCTAGTCCTAGCAGTGAGTAACTTCTAACAGTAGGACACACAAATCTGCTGAAACAACACTGAATTATCTGATTCTTTACGTGGCAGTTAAAAGACATAATACCTACCAATGTAACACAAAGGTGTAAGCACAGCAGTTGTGTGAGTGAATACTCGTATTACAATGTTAAGCGATCGATATAATGTATGCTTGGAATCCCTGGGTTGCTAAAGATATGTTTCCCACAAACTGTTCCTGGCTGCGCTTTACATAACACAGCTTCCAATTACATCTCTAAAGGGAAGTAATGTTTTCTAAGAAAATGTATTGCTTCATAAACTATATGTATCAAAAAAAAAGTATCCATTTACAATATATTAACTGTTTCACCTATTTTATGAACTGTCTCGTCTGCGCTTTGTTCTCCTGAGGCACAGACTTAGTTTAAATATTGTGTCAATTTCTTCCATATAAAGGAACTCTGTGTTTAACAGTTGCCAAACACATTACTGTCAACCTGTCCTGCCACACACCGGAAAGCAACATTTGTTACAAAATACAAGGTTGTAGGTGTAGCGATTAATTTATGTTATAGGTCAACAAATGGTACCCCTCAGTAGAAGAACCCAAAGCAGTGGGGTGCTTTTACAAAGTGGGGCTCAGACTTTTGGGATCTGAGCTTGTTTTTTTTAAATAAAATGAGTATGTGTACCTTCTTAAAACAAAACCTTATTGTCTAATGTAACAGGTGCAAAGTTTGCTGCAGGTTTATTAACGTATAGCAACCAATGAGCAGGTAGCAAGCACTGTATGGATGTAAAGCGATCATCAGCTGCTACTGCTTTTGCTACTGTTATTACATTACCTATTATGCAACAAAACATTAACATGGCGTTAAAGGGGTTGTTCAACTTTGAGTTAACTCAAGTATGATGTAGAGAGGAATATTCTGAGACAATTTGCAATCGGTTTTCGTTTTTTATTTGTGTTTTTTGAATTATTTCGCTTTTTATTCAACAGCTCTCCAGTTTGCAATTTGAGCAATCTGGTTTCTAGGCCCACATTACCCTGGCAACCATGCACTGATATGAATAAGAGACTGGAATATGAATAGGAGAGGCCTAAATAGAAAGATGGATAATAGAAAATACCTATAACAATAAATGTATAGCCTTTCAGAGCATTTTGTTTTTAGATGGGGTCAGTGACCCCCATTTGAAAGCTGGAAAGACTCAGAAGAAGAAAGCAAATCATTAAAAAGCTATAAAATATAAATAATGCAGACCAAATTAAAAGTTGCATATAATAACATACTAAAAGTTAACTTAAAGGTGAACCACCCCTTTAATGTAGTGGCAGATATTTGAAGGCCACTGTCAGTTACCCCAAGTGACCAAACGTAAAGGACATTTACCCCTTGCAGAGCTCAATGGGATCCCGGCAGTCTCCTGTCCTAGCCAGTGTATGGAAATATAACAACAGGTGATAGACTTATAACATGCAAGCTCCACAGTAATAAATCCATCTCTTAGTCTGGCCATAACTATCATATAATGATGATAATGATATGATTATTAATTAATAAAAATCATTGAGATATGTTAGCACTGGTTCTAGTAAATAAAGCAGAGACAAACAACCCTCCCATAGCCTTGCATGTGCTGGCATACTGACCTGTCTTGTGCAGGGGCAGAGAGGATAGTGCTTAGTATCGTCTGTCAGCTGCCCTGCTTATTTCTGTCTCTATATATATATAGCTGACTAGTGCACTGCATGCTGGGTGTGGGATATCTCACCATATCAGAGCCTGTAAAGGACATCAGGCTGCTAAGATGTGAGCTGCATTTCAATGTGAGAGCAAAGGCAGGCAGGGAGGGGTAAGAGGTGCGGCAGTCGCACAACAAGGAAGCGCTGAATGACAGATAGGGAAATGATACAGGCAGCAGAGCCAAGTGGAATCACATTAACCCAGTAAAGCTACATATTACATATAGTGGCTGTCAATGTTCAAAAAAAGTTCAAAAATGTGTTAACCCCTGTTGCCCATGCATTCTGCACCAGTAAGCGTAAAGATTCTGTATCCCAAAATGTACTGTAAGAATGAGAATGTCACATGAGGGCAGCAAGTGGTAGCTAGTATTTATAGTAAGAACGCTACTTGATTGCTCTTTACAAGTACATTACAGGACATTATAGACAGGGGATGTTTTTTTCACATAGAAAATAGCCAGATGCCTCACTTTAGATTTGCGGAATTAAACTTTCATTTAGAAGGGGGAAATGGTTCTACTAATCACCCCCCCCCAGCTGCTCTCCTACCTCTGGGATGCAAAGAACATAGGCGGTGGGGTGGGGACTTGGTGTACAGTGCCCCTCCAAAGATTATTTTTGCAGTTGGTGCAGTGCAGACTTTCAGGTTAATGGCACATGGGCACCATGTGAGAGCGTGAGAGTCGATACAGGCACAGGCTTAGGAGATGCAGGGAGGCACCGGGATAGGCACTGGGACCCCCAAGCAGTTCGTTGACCGGAGCTCCAATTAATGGTTGGATTATGTCGTCCTAGCCATAGGAGGTCAAGGATGACTGACGTGGCTGGACAAACAATGATTAAGAATAAGATATTTACGAAATGCAACCAACCCCACAATGGTACTGTGGGGGAAGTTAATAGCCTGGGCGAGACTGGCCGACCATCAACAGCTTAAGCAGGACTGAAGGAAACGCACATTTCTCAAGGAAGGCAGCGTCAATAAAGTTCCCACTTGCCCCAGAGTCCAGAAGTGCTTGACAGGGAAATATCCTATCCAAAAAAATAATGATGCAGGCACGAAAATTCTAGACAAATTTTGCATTGGGAGTGGATCAATTTTGCCTAGGGAAGACTCATCTAGGCTGGAGCGTTTCCCTGGCACTTTGGTCTCACAGGACAGGTCTTGAGAAGATGGCCGCTCTGACCACAATACAAACAAAGTCCCAAAGATCTCCTATGCATCCTTTCTTCAGGAGATAGATGGATGGCGCCCAACTGCATGGGCTCTTCAGTTGAAGGACAAGGAAGTGGAGCATTCACTGGGGAAAGCAACAAGGGCATTATGGGCCAGCGGGTACGCACCTTCTGGGATGATCTTTTCCTCATCCGGGTATCAACACGGAAGACTAAAGAGATTAATTATTCGAATACAGTGTGCAGGTCTCTGGAGGCCAGTTCGTCTTTCAAATCTTCGTTCAGGCCCTGCTAAAAGGCTACAATCAAGGCATCATTGTTCCTGGAGACTTCAGCCGCCAATGTGCAGAAATAGATTGAAACATGGAAGTTCTTCATAAGACGAACAAAGGCATTGACCTTGCATCCTGGAGCATCAAAGAGCTCACGGAAGGTGGAAATAAAGGTAGAGCAATTATGACCAAGAGGTTCATCTTTCTCCAACAAAGGCAAAGCCCAGGCAAACACTTTCCCTTGTAGCAATGCTTTTATATATGCTACCTTAAATTTCAAACTAAACACAGCATTTTGGCTGTTTATGGAGCACCGGGGGTCACACCGATTCAATCATAAATCGCTTTGTAGTTGAATTGGACTGACCCTTGGTGCTCCACAATAACAGCCAAACTTTAATCTAGAGGTGGAAGAATATAATACTAGACCACTGGCATGTGGGTTAAGACAGGTTTATAACTAGTGGCTCAAGCCTCACAGGAGTTCCCCCACCCCAACACAAGAGAGGGCCCCTGTATCCCCAATTCTGTCTGGATTTACTGAGAGAGAGACCTCTTGCTTCACTTAAAGGAGCAATATTTTTTTGCCTATTATTTTAATTAAGAAATAATGTCTTTGATGAATTGTTTTGTTTTGGCAAGGGATGGCGCTCTTGTTTTTGCCAGTTCCACATTCATATATTCAGTGCTGCCACTCATACAGGCAGCTTTGTGATTAAAGCTTCATATACAGTCATATGAAAAAGTTTGGGAACCTCTCTTAATTCTTTGGAGTTTTGTTTATCATTGGCTGAGCTTTCAAAGTAGCAACTTACTTTTAATATATTACATGCCTTATGGAAACAGTAGTATTTCAGCAGTGACATAAGGTTTATTGGATTAACAGAAAATATGCAATATTCATCATAACAAAATTAGACAGGTGCATGAATTTGGTCACCCCAACAGAGATATTACATCAATACTTAGTTGAGCCTCTTTTTGCAAATGTAACAGCCTCTAGATGCCTCTTATAGCCTTTGATGAGTGTCTGGATTCTGGATGGCAGTATTTTTGACCATTCGTCCATACAAAATCTCTCCAGTTCAGTTAAATTTGATGGCTACCGAGCATGGACAGCCTGCTTCAAATCATCCCATAGATTTTTGATGATAGTAAAGCTGGGGGACTGTGACGGCCATTCCAGAATATTGTACTTCTCCCTCTGAATAAATGCCTTTGTAGATTTTGAAGTGTGTTTAGGGTCATTGTCTTGTTGGAATATCCAACCCCTGCGTAACTTCAACTTTGTGACTGATGCTTGAACATTATCCTGAAGAATTTGTTGATATTGGGTTGAATTCATCTGACCCTTGACTTTAACAAGGGCCCCAGTCCCTGAACTAGCCACACAGCCCCACGGCATGATGGGACCTCCACCAAATTTGACAGTAGGTAGCAGGTGTTTTTCTTGGAATGCGGTGTTCATCTTCCGCCATGCAAAGCACTTTTTGTTATGACCAAATAATGAAATTTTTGTCTCAGTCCAAAGCACTTTGTTCCAAAATGACTGTTGTTTGTCTAAATGAGCTTTTGCATACAACAAGCAACTGTTTGTGGCGAGAGTGCAGAAAGGGCTTCTTTCTCATCACCCTGCCATAGATGTTCTGTGTGCAAAATGCAGAACAATGTACAGATACACCATCTGCAGCAAGATGTTCTTGCAGGTCTTTTGAGGTGATCTTTGGGTTGTCACCACTATCACAATGCTCCGCATATGCCGCTCCTGTATTTTTCTTGCACTGGCCTAAGGGCTGCAACTAGGTGTAGACAGAAGAGGCATGTGCTTTAACCTTCCACACCAAGATCAGCAGCATTAAATGCCAAGTGGAGTAGGGAGTGGTGCTGAATGGCGAGTAGCGGGTCAGATGAGGCTGGGGGCTTGACTTGGTCCCCTTCTGTTTTTAGCCTGGCTCAGGCTGTACAGTTTACCCACTCAAGTTGACTGAGATGTGTAGTCTGAATACACCATTTGAATGCCTGGTTACACATCAAATTATTCATATTTTATCATCACAAGCTTTTGTAGAACAAACACACAATGAATCCCATTATTCCAATGATGTAACCGAGGACTGCGTGCAGTTTTTCTGAAGGTTACAGTAGGAGGACAAAGGCATACACGCACGACACATCAGTGTTAAGCCTCCGAGAGAAAAAAGAAACAGGCTGGAACAAAGCAGCAATCCTATCGAAGTTTCCAGCATTGATTGTACCACACCTACCTGCCATTTTACTTCAAGCTTTAGCATCAGCTGCCTTTTAGTTGTTTTAAACAGGGGTACATTATTTTTATAATAGAAAGGCTGGAAGCATGTAAAGTTCAACTTATTGTATTTATTTAATTTCACCATTTTAATGTTTCATGAAGAGAAAATAAGATATTTGAAATCTCTGCAGTGGTCTTTTTTTTAGCAACTTAATATTCTCTAATTGACTAATATACAGCTTACAGAAGGGTACAGTGTACTATAGTTCTCTTAATTTAATGGGCAATATACTGTGTGATTGAATTAAAGCTCTGTACATTCCAGTCTGATTGGCAAAACACTTCAAGAGACTGTGACCCATAGTGATAGTCTATGCATTTTGTCTGTGTATACAAGATATGAACCACAATGCAAGACTGGGTTGAATACCCGCTATTCCTATTGCATATTAATAGAACAGGCTTTCCCTAAAACATCTGCAGGGCACAGGGTACCATAGGGTAGGAAAGAGGCTTGTACATGTCTCTAATTTTAAGGTTAAAAAAATCCTTACATTTTCATTAAAATCAACATCTATGGATGCACTCAAAGCTAAGCTACTGTAGGCAGCTTTCAAGCAATTTGCTTTTTACACCAAGGTTGTACTTGATTGGGTCAAGCTTTGTCTATATTTCTGTATATATTACTTAATTCCCGCATGGCTTTACAGATGAGCTAGATTGAATTAAGTATATAAGAGGTATAAAGCTGATCTTGTAAATATGCTCTTTCTGCCTTTTTCATTTTGTTTTGTAGATACTTTGTGCCCCTGAGGAAGACCATTTGTGGTCGAAAAGCATAGGGCTAAATATTTTGACTCAATAAAACTTTGATTTTTATAAAGAGTGTGCTTTCCACATCTTTAAGTACTCATTTATTGGAGACCTATGAGTAGCCTCCTGTGGAATTAGCACCTCACAGTATTTTGAGTGTGCGTCTGCTAATTGCTCTATAGTTTGTGTATAATCAGTCAGACAAATCCAAGATTAACAGAACCAATTGCAACAGAAAGAAAAGCTAAACAACATGGTATGGTCTCTAGATGAAGTTACATTCACATAACAACATTCTTTTTATTAGGCTGATGCTACTATGTCCATTCATAAATGTTTAGATAATCACTTATTATCCCTATAGAATTTTTACTGTGCCTGTGACCCACATTGCATCATTTTAGTAACAGGTCCAGGAATTTTCAGGACAGCAAGTTCATAAGCCACAAATCTCACCCTAATAAACCGTAGAGCTTAGCTTTCAGGTATATCAAGAACAAACTCCTCAGCCTGCCCCAAACTCTTCAGTCTGATAGGCTGCATGAACCCTAATTTGCTTTTAAATGGGTCCAATCAGTAACACTGACAGATGTACATACATACATACTGTTTTGTGTGCAATTATTCAACTGGATATTGTTAACCCCTAGAGAAAAGTAAAGGAACGGTGTTACCTGTTGTGGTAATTCCACCTCTCTTTGCTGTCCTTTGGAGTCCTCAGAACAAGAGGCACGATAACTCTGCTGGAAGAACTCTGTGCAGTGTCACAGCGAGGAAGAAACCAGAACGAGTAAAGAGATGTAAATTAAAAGGAAGGAAATGAAAATGAAGGAACAAGATAAAAATACAGTAAGTGCTGCACAAAAACTCTCTGATGTAAATGAAAACATTATTATTAACAAGAATATATAACTGCAGCAGTCTAATTTCTCCAGAATCTGTGAACATTATAGGCAAATATTTTGTTACATCTGGGGCTCTAATTACACCAATATATCCAATATCTGTTTTTCCTCCTATGCACAAGTCAATTTCTTCTAAAGTTTCATCTCCACTGGAAGGTATACAGCACTGTTTCACCCTATGGGACAACTCAGTAACACTTGCTCAGGGGCATAAATACAGAGGAAGCAGACCCTGCGGCTGCAGGGGGGCCCAGGAGGTACAAGGGCCCCAATGAGGCCCTAAAGCATATACAATTGCAATAAATATTGGTCAACCTCTAGACATTTTGGGGGCCTGAAAAATAAATTGCTGTGGGCCCAGTAACATTTAGTTACACCACTGCACTTGCTTATAAATCCATTGGATGTTTTAGCATCAGTATTACTTTAATATGAATAGGCAGCCCATGAGTCCCCAGGCTATACTGTCAAAAATTATCCAGAGCAGTAAATTAACCCTACAGCGATAGGTTCCATGAGAAACACTTCACATTCAGCCTATCCGACTGAGCCTTCCCAGGACATTATTAATCCCTCTAATTTGCACATTACTCTTGCACTTTGCTTCTTACCAGAGCATTTTCAGGTAATTTGTCAATTTTACACCTGTAGTGGAGTTTCACTTTGAATAGCAGATAACAGATAAACAAATTAGTATACAATAGATGTAATACTAAGGGCCCTGACACACAGGTGATATATTTAAGAGATTGCTGCATGTTATTCCAAGATGAGGCATGTAATGTGGGGTGCTTCATCTCCTCGCAGAAGGGGAGATTACATTGGGTGATGAAGCAGCCTGTATATCAGAGCCTTTAGTATTCTAGTGGCCTAGGAGCTGATAAGCAGAGGTTAACACATGGCATTCATGGCTCTATACATATTTATAGGGCACCGACATAAAAAGTCTGAGTTACTAATAGCTCAGTGGGAAGGTAACTAAATAATCAAAATTTAAATTGCAACCTCGGTGGACTAGCATATTAGGTGAGTGTCGCTTGAACTCATATACTGGTCCTTTAACAGAATTTAATATGGGAGTTAAAATTTGACTGGGAAATTAGGATTGCTAAATGCATTTTTCCTCAGATCATTGTGTAGGTGGAAGCCATATTTACAACTTGCCTTGCATCCCCAGGCCATTTGGGAAGAGAAGCCCTTGCACAGCACAGCAAATGTCCTCAAATATGGAATCCTCTTCTCTGTCTGCATCAAACTAAGTACAATAAGAAAAAAACAGAAAGTTACATAGTGTGGGTGGGTAAAAAAGGATTTATGTATGCCTCTTATGTAAATTGTTAGTGACGAGATTTGTGGGTTGTCCGTGGTCTTCTGTACTATTTAGTCACTGTATGCTCTGTCACCAGAAGTCTTTCTGTAGCCTTCTGCACCAACACCTCAGGAGTCTCCTTATTAAGTCAAACTTTTTACACCTAGCCCCCTCTCGGTCGTTTGACCCACATAGTTAAATTAAGATGTTTATTAATAAGCAACTTGCTAGACATGCTACTTTTCTAGGAGCCAAACAACATTGTTTTGCCTGAGAGCAATAAAATATCAAAACAGAATGCTTAAACCTTGACAGTTTAACCAAAAACGTATGGAGATGTAGAACAGCCATTGGTTCAACATCCGTTATCCATTTAGAGCGCCAGCTAAACCGTGCAACTTATGTTTGACAATATTTGAAATGATTTTTTTTTTCAACTTGTAATCAAAATTTCTCTTAATAGAAATGTAAAACCTACAAATGTTAAGTTGGCCATTGACGCAAAGTTCCGATCGTACGAATCATGGATTCGTACGATTTTCGGACCATTTGTGTAGGACATCGGCTGATCTGTTCTTTTACTACTTTATTTGATCTGACTGGTAAGACTTAAATCTGAATGGTTAGTGGCAGGTCGGGAGATGGGGAAGTCCGATCGTACGATGATTTGTACGATCAGATCTTTGCATCTATGGCCAGCTTTACTCGTCGGTTTTTACACGGCTGTTCTAATGACTTTAAATCAACAGCACCATCTGCTGTTCATTTCAGGCAACTGGTCACCCCAGTCAGAAAATTAAATTGGTGAGAAAGGTGAATGTGCTGTGATATTGCTCTGCTTAGAAATGACCAGAGAAACATCAGATGGCTCTTCTCTGCACAACTTCATTTTCTGAGACATTTAACATGAATTTGCTTTGAGGGTTAACATTACCTTAATCCTACCCACTGAAATATCTTAGAGGAAGGAACTTCTGTCTGAGGCCTCTCAAAACTTTTTCTTTTAAATTTCCTTTTGCTGCAAGACATTTTCTTAAATAAGAGTTTTCATCTGCCCTGCCTTTTCCTATTCTGCTCTGGTGGTGGCCCAGATTCACCATTTTCTTATGAGTGCTCACCCTAGCAATACGTCCTTTATCCTGATAATACTTGACAATCAAGGGAAGGTTCTGTTTAAAGGTATCAAGTCTCCTGTCGATGGCATGAGCATTGTCATCTGGCCGGCCATGTTGAGCTGCTCGCCTCTCCAAACGCTGTCGCAGCCGTTGACTAGAGCAAGCCAGGAAAATGACCAGGTCTGGTGATCCAATCTTAAAGGAATCCAAAATCACCACTTAAATGTGCAAAAGATTTCCACTTTTTAGCATTACAAAATATTTAGCCCTAATGCAACTTTTCTACCTGCTCCTCAAAAGTAAAGGCTTGTCCAATATCCCTTGGGAAGCCGTCAACTATGAAACCAGCTGCATCCTGATGATTGATGAACTGTTGTTTCAACTCTTCAATTGTTGTCTCCTGGAAAGAAAGAAGGGCAAAAAAATGAAAAAGAAAGCAGGTTGATGAATACAAAGAATACCTCTAACCATTGTCTAAACTGGAATTTAATGGGATAAAGTGATATGGTTGAAGCTCATGTCATGCCATTTCCTTTTGATGATGATGCTACTGTATTTCTGCTGCTGGCTGTCACCTACAACAGTTCCTTAGAGAAGCAAAATGAATGTATTCTATTGTCGAAATGTTTATCCCATGCCATATTTCCTTGGATTGTTGGCACTTCAAAAAAATGCATGGCAACTTTTTAGATGTAGACATCACAACACAACAGCAAAACTGAAATTGATGTTGAACAGAAATACTTGGGCAGGGCCTGCATTTGTTCTTGGTAGAACACTTTATAACCTACAGTAAATAAAGAATAAAGAACCTTCTTTGCACTAAAAAGCTATGAACATTTTGTCATCTGAATAGAATAGATGGAAGCCGTTTAACTTTTTGCCAGTGAATCATATGGAATTAAATTAATTCAGTTCATAAAAATTACTACTAGAATTAGGGGTTAGAAGAAAAACAAGAGGCAATATGGATATATTTAATAAAAGCAGCTAAGACCTAAGACCTGTTTTCTCCAGAAACTACCATCTGTGGAATTTACAAAATGCCTAAAGACTTACTGAGCTAATGTTTGTTACACATATTGCGACAATGGATTTTAATGAGGATTCAAGTTGTATTTCACAAACCAGCAAAGTAAGTTGAGTACCGGAGGAGCAAGATCTCCCTTGGAGATGATCTGTGCTATTAACTCCCATTTGCGGTCGCTACTGGCATGATGTATCAGTTGTTTGCGCAGGATCTCGCCAACAGAAACACAGATGAAGCCAAAGTGGGAAGCCATCTTTGTACTCTGTGTTCCCTTGCCACTGCCAGGACCACCTGAAAGATATAAAAATAGAAATTTACCTGTAACTTATCCAGAGGTGAATAGTAGCCAAAATATACCTTCAGATCGCATACTCCAACTCACCTATAACAAAGATGATTTTGGGTCTCTCCCTGTTTGGGTCAAATACATCATATTCTTGGATGAGACCAGAAGATTCTGTCATGTCTGAATCACTATCAATTGAAAACTGTGACTGGATGGGGGGCAGACGTTCATAGCGTCGCATCTGTGGAGCAGGGAGGCCTTCTGAATGAAGGAGAGATGTTCTGTTATAATGTTATATAAAAGTATTGTTTTTACTCAAATTTATTTGGTCTGGGTATAAGGCACAGGTATTCAGACTATGGGACTGAGCTCTTTACGGAATAGCATGTACATGACAGTCAACATAGTAGGAGATTTTTATCTGAAGGCTTATTAACTGAATGCTTCTAGAAATGTCACTGCATTTAAGGGGTACCCTGCAGAATAAGTTGAACCAAGAAGAGAAAGCAGGCAAATAAGAGAGGAAAAGTGAGAAGGAACAAATCGCACAAAACAGAATAATAAAAAGAAGGAAGAATAAAAAACAAAAGTGCAGAAAGGTGAAAGAAAATGTACGGTGGAGTAGGAAGTAAAGATAGAATATGGGAGCAGGATAGAAAAGGGATAAGAAAAAGAAAAATGAAGAAAGTAAAATTGTTGGAATAAGTATAGAATGGATTAAAGGATTTAGGAACTATGGTAAAAAAGGATGAATGGAAGAAGCATTAAAAAAGAATAAAAGAGAAGATAACGAAGAGTAAAAGAAAGATAGAGGAAAGGGTATAGGTTATGGGAAGAAATAGTAGAAGGAATGGCCGATAAAAGATGGTGTGGAAGAATTAATATGGGATAAAAGTTGAAGGATCAAATATAGAAAAAAAGAATAGATTATGCAAATAGAAGGAATAGAAGATTGAAAGGTGACTCAAGTAGAGAAGGGGGGAGTAGAAGCAATGAAATGTGGAACAGTAAAACGTAATGTGGAAGGATGGTATGTATATATGTGTATATATTTATATGTATGTCATAGTATAAGGAAGTGAATGAAGACTGAACTGGTAAATTAATAAGAAAATGAAGAGTGAAAGAATTTTGAGGAAGGAGGAAACAATATGGAACATGTGAAATAATAGGGCCAGAAGGCAAGAATAATGGAAAATGGATAAACAGGAATCTCGCTGGGGCTGTTAAATTTTCAAATTTAACTGAGAGAAACTATGATTAAACAGATTACGTGAAAAGTAGAAGGAACAGGCATGGACTGAGAAAGGAAGGACAGATAAATACCTACTGCAAAAGAAGAAATAAGAAGAAAACATTAAAATGGCAGAAAGATGAACTAATCAGTCAACTTAACTTTTGCCATTGTTATCAAGTAAGAAAAAAACATAACTATGGAAAACAAAAATCATGAATGGAAATTGAGTGAAATGAAGTAGAAAAAAGAGGAACTGTGATAGAACCTAGACAGATCCCCAAGCCCAAATGCTTATTCCCCCCGCACCTGTCCTGTGTGGTGTCTTCTTTCCCTGCCCTCCATTGATGGGAGGTAAATTGCGGCTTAGGAAAGTGTCCCACTGAACCTTTTCTGGCCCTCCCATATCCCGGACCCTCTGCAGACACAGTTCCATATAGCTGATGGGGTCTTCTGGCCTGTAATACATGAGTCCGGTCAACAGACTCTGTAGAAACAGAAAAGTGTCAACCAGTTAATGAAAATAGCCATCATGGTCCTATGTTCAGCATTACTATTAAAAAGGTTTATGAACGGCTCACACACAGTACATACATTTACAGTTATAGACAGACTGACAGACAGGATCTCTTTTCTGATAATCTCCAGCACATAACTACAAGCCCTGAAACCCTGAAACTGTTGTTTGTATGCTGCTGCAAAACACTCCCTGCTGCACAACAATTGGATCACACAGAGGACTGCATTTTTCTTGATTCTTTTAACTGATGATATCTTAATGCACCCACACAGAAGCTGCTCTGGAAAAGCAAATCCAATACATCAATCTGTTTGAACAAGAAAGGCTGAATTGGCAGCCAGTATTTACAGACTGCAAGCTCTTAATAGCAGGGATTCACTGTTCCCTAATACCTGTATACAGGGCGACATAAGGTTATAAATTCTGTAAACAATAAAGATTTACCCCTGCTGTGATTTCCATACAGCTAGCCTTAGTCTGTTTTCTTTAGAGGTATAGTAATGTAGCCTCAAGATCACATCCCGGGGTTGTCGTAGTTGTTGGGCTGTGCTGGTTAGGGCTTGTGTGCTCTGTCTAAGCAGCACTCCTCAGTTGGCAGGTTGGGGACTAATTGCTGGAAGAGTGTCATCAGGTATGGACTTAAATCTGATTGTCCTACCTCCTCGGGTATCCCTCTAATTCTGAGGTTTTGTCTTCGGTCCCTGTTCTTAGTGTCCTCCTGTTGATACTGGAGGTGCTGGAGTTCTTGCGGGAGGGACTTGTTTTCTTTCTCAAGGAGGGAGAGATGTTGTGTGATATTGTCCACAGTGGATTCCAAGTGCTCCGTGCGCTCAACTTTATTTCGGACCCGCTCACATAGTTCTTTAATGGAGTCCCGAATTGTAGGCTTAAGTCTATCATGTTATTGTGAGAGCTGTGTTTCTAGACTCTCCTCCATGACTGGGATCAGCAGGACGATGTTGTAGGATGCAGCGTGGAGTCTTCTGTAGGTGGCATCATGGTGGCCATCCTGGTTGCCTGCGCGCAAGCGCCCCCCATTTTTCACCTTCTTAAGTGGCTCTGGGGGGGGGGGGGTTGCTGACTCTCTAAACTGTCCAAATTGATACATTTCGGTGATACATTTCTTTTCTTTGTCCCTCCTGAGCAAGGTCCCAGAGTTTGATTAAATGCAGATGTAAGAATTGATACAATAGTTGCTAATATTCCACAGATGCTGCTGAAAAATGTATCAACTAAGGGGCACATTTACTATTGGTCGAATATCGAGGTTAAAATCCTTCGACTTCGAATATCAAAGTAGAAGGATTCAGTGCAATTCGATCGAAGGAATAATCGTTCGATCAAACGATTAAATCCTTCAAAACAAACAATTTGAAGGATTTTAATCCATCGATCGAATGATTTTCCTTCGATCCCAAATTGGCTAGAAACCGTTCGATTCGAAGTCGTAGTCGAAGGTCGAAGTAGCGAATTCGATGGTCGAAGTAGCCAAAAAAAACCTTCAAAATTCTAAGTATTTTTCATTCTAGTCCTTCACTCAAGCTAAGTAAATGTGCCCCTTAATGTTGCAAAATTGGAACAGTTTAGAATCTGAATTACTGAGCTGCCAGACACAAACACCAGAGACAGGGACATTCAACTTTAAACTTCGATTTTGGAAAAACTGTAAAAAATAAAAAATGGAAAGCAATTGAAAAAAGTATTTATTACTGGAGAACAATCTGAAAACAACTCAAGAGAAAGCTTCACCATGAATTATTTACCTTACTTTTATACCTATTTCTATTGGATGTTTTAAAAAGCTATCTGTAAACCAAAGACAAATTGTCTAAGAATATCACTGTCTATGTGATACAAAATTTTAATTTAAAGTTAAAGTACCACCATAAAGTAAAACGGAAGGACAAAGCAAGCATTTCCCCACAACTACGACTCCCACAACCACCCATAAACATCAGGAAAATGTCGCTTTACTGTATTATGGGATTACGCTGTTTTGTCTCTTCAACAATCTACATGCATCAGGGGCATTTTCTGGGCTTTTGAAAATTTGACCACCTAATGTTCACAGTGGCCAGGGTATGGCTAACCAGTTCTTCCGGGGCACAAGGGACATGGTAAAACATTTAGATGTTGCAGGCAAAGGTGTAACTAGAATATTCATGTTCTCTATCAAGGTGAAATTGCTCTGAAAAAGTATTTCCCTATACCCTTTGTGAATATGCATTTGCAGGTACCATGGAGAGCTTATTTATATGGGATTGATGTGCTGGTTCTGAGTGGGTGGCACAGCTTTTATGACTATTATATTTCTTTTTTCCTCTCTTTGCGCTGATATGTTTATAACCGCTCACGTTCATATCCCGCAGTGTTATACAATGCCCTTACAACAGGCAGCCGTGAGCATCTTTCTGCTCTGCATTACAGGAATCTAACAGAAAAGAACAAGTGAGATTTGATTTCTTAGCAAGAGAGAATTCTACTTTTGGAAAATAATATTTTAAATACAGTAGAACCCCCATTTTACATTTTTCAGGGAACCAGAAAAAAAATTATGTAAAATCCAGGAAAATGTAAAATCAGGGAAATGTATTATGCATAATATACAGGTGGGACCACAAAATAACAATGTAAAATAAGGGAAAACTTAAAATCAGGGGATGTAAAATGGGGGTTCTACTGCATATCAAAGGGGAAATTTCCACCTTAGAAATAACATTGAGTCTTACAGACTAAAGGTGCCATTCATGCCTAGATTTGGTCAGGGGCTTTGGGAGATTTCAACTATACTGCCCTACCATGTTGTGAGCATGTGTGGCACTTTGGGGAATCACCATTTTTTACCCACAATGCAGTATTTCTTCCCAGGATTTCACTGTAAATACTGCTGCATTAATAAAGCCACAAAAATAAATGTAGGGAAATGCCCTACTCCAAACTCTCATAATACCACTTTCACTTTTAGATGATATTATATTATGAAACCACATGTATGTGTGATATGAAAGCCCGATTACTAGGGCACCTATAATTTACTTGAAATTATACATAGATTGCGTCTGTTCCCTTTTAAATTTCATAGGCACATATTTTTTTTTTTTTAAACTATTTATGTAATTTGTGCCCAAGTGCATCTATTCAGCTTGGCAGAATGAGATCACAGGCAAAGTGGCCAGGGCTAAGTGTGTGTTCTGGTTTTTATCATGCTAATAGCCCGTGTATCTTAAGTGCCCTCCATCCATCAGCCAGGCTTCCAATAAAATTGGGGAGGGGGTTGAATTAGATTATGGCACCTAATTATCTACTCTGCAGGATGTAAGCAAGATTTTCTCATTACTAATATCATCAACGCCTTCTTTGAATGGCTTTTATTTCATTTACTTTGTTGGCTGAGTGATATGTGGCATTATAGTAGTACAGGTATTGGATCTCTTACCTGGAAACCCAATAAGTAGAAAACTCATCTCCCATAGATTTTGTTTAATAATTCACATTTTTACTGCTTTCTCTTTTTTTATCTATTATAATAAAACAGTAGCTTGTACTTGACTCTAACTAAGCATCGTGAATCCATGTTATAGGTAAAACTATTCTATTGCTTTATTTAATGTTTAAATTATTATTGGTGTTACTTGTGGAAGTAGGAGGCACAGAAACAGAAGATTAGGTTTTCCCACTGAAGCTACATAATATCAGCATACATACAAAGCAGATCATTTCACCTAACTTTTTGGGGAAGTATGAAAAAGGTTATTGCTATGGAGGGTGTGCCATATTTGGCTGTAATATACTAGGTGATGATATTCTATTCCAAAGCTACTTAAAGGGGTGGTTCACTTTTAGTATGAAGTAGAGGATAATAGTCACTGACAATGACAATTTGCAATTGGTTTGCATTTTTTATCATTTGTGTTTTTTTGAGTTGTTTAACTTTTTATTCAGTAGCTCTCCAGTTTGCAGTTTCAGCACTCTGGTTGCTAGGGTCTAAATTACCCTAGCAACATGCACTGATTTGAATAAAAGACTGGAATATGAATAGGAAAGGCCTGAGTAATAAAAGGTAGTAATAACAATAAGTTTGTACCCTTACAGAGCATTTGGTTTTTTTTTAGATTTAGTCAGTGACCACTGGAGAGCTGCTGAATAAAAAGCTACAGTAAATAACTCAAACCAGAAATAATAAAAAAAATTAAAACCAATTGCAAATTGTCTCTGCATATCACTGTCTACAACATCATACTAAAAGTTAATTTAAAGGTGATCAGCTCCTTCAAGAGTCTTTTCTAACAGAGAGAGAGAGAGAGAGAGAGAGAGAGAGTATATTGTGTACATTTCAGTACAAAATGCTGTAAAGCAAACTCTTTTGTTATATAAACCTAAACACAGAGAATGGGTAAACAGTTAAATGATGATGGGCAAGACGCATTCATGGATCAATGCAGGAACAAAACGCAGCAGAGTCAATCTAATCACTG
The DNA here is from genome assembly GCF_017654675.1 of Xenopus laevis. Lineage (NCBI taxonomy): Eukaryota > Metazoa > Chordata > Amphibia > Anura > Pipidae > Xenopus > Xenopus laevis. The sequence continues at coordinate 35,479,890 of NC_054386.1, read as the reverse complement.
CTGATTAGATCTAATGAGAGATCAATGTAATTACTGCTATTTATCTACAACTCACCGAACCCCCCTCCCTCCAATGCTGGATATATCTATATATATATATATAAATCAATACTGACTACAAATGGCAGTGATAGGTGACACATACACTAAGAGCTGCTGATAGATGGAGGTGTGTGTGTGTGTGTCGGTCGATGAGATTGATGGATTGGAGATAGGTAGGATAGATGGCTGGACATAAAGGTGGAATGGGTGTATTAGGGAATATGGATAGAATGTATGGATAACAGAAACATGAGAGAGAGAAAGAGAGTGGGATTGACAGAATGAGTTATCGATAGATAGTGAGTGTCCGATACAAGCAAGCACTGTGATACTAGTGTATACTGATGCAGATTGCAGTTGACAGGGACAGGCACACGTCAATCGCACAAACAAACAGGAGACTAATAGACACACAGCTCATGTACCTCAAAAAGCCTGGGGATGTGCCTGTCCGTCAGGTAATCCTTAGCCTGGCTGCTGTTCATACTGCGACTCCGGCCAGTCCCTGGTCTCTCACTCTTCAGTCCCCCACTGTGAGTCACTGTCTCTCTCTCTGCTGCCTCCCCTTCTGCTGCTGCTGTCGCCTCTCCCTCACTCTACCCCTTAAGTGCCTGTTCTTAAACCCGCAGGCTTTCCTACTGCTTACACACTGCCAGCTGCAGCATATGCACCCCCCTAGCGGCGGAAACAGAAAGGGGGGTACTGGTGGGGGGGGGCATAGCAAATAGTTTGCCTTATCCCTAGTAGTTCTATGGTAGCAGGTATCTTATGTAAGGATACAGTACTTGCTTTTATACTGTAGCTTGGTGCATGTTTCATATAACCACTTCCTTTATTCCCAGCACTAATAGTTAGCACGGTGTCCAACCTGCAGCCCTTCTGCTAGTTGGTCTGCACATTTCACTACCAATATATAAAAAATAGACCACTCTTTCTCCATAGAGATTATATTTAAACTCCATCTTTTATTTCAGGACAATAAAAACAATGGGTCAGAGAAGCAACAGGAACCAAGTCACTACCTCTCAGCATTAGATAGATATAGATATATATAGATATAGATATAGATACTGTATATATATAATACACAAAAGCCATGAATATCTTGTAAATTATATCCTTGATGTCATGACTCGTATTATAATAAATGAAGTACCCCAGTTGCAACATATGAGGATATTAGAAGTTACCTCGGAGTTCCATGACCTTATCCGCTATATAGATCTGGAGCTGCACGGACTGACACTGGCGGAATATCACAGAAAGCAGTGGATTCCGAGAGGCTTAAGGGTGAGTTTACGCCCAACGCTATTTGCTAATGTTGACGACTATAGTGCACGCTTTGCCCAGATACTGAATAAATGCTCTGCCGATATTATGGTATTGACACTTGAATATATTAAGAAAGAGCTCACCACGGTACAGATGGACATTACTAGATTGGAGGAGGAGGTAAAGAGGGGAGGTACGGAGGAGGATTTCACTACATTGAAAGAGCAATTAAGTGAAAAACTAGACTGCTATCGGAAGGAGAGAGAAAAACAAAAAAGATCAAAGTTTGATAGGGATGCCCTTGATTACAAGGGCGGGTTTAAAACTGGGAAGCTGGAGGCAAAAAAAAGTATGCATATACGTCCACGCCCAGATAGTCAACACCCACACTTTAAGCATAGGGAATCCAAGGCCACCCCAATAAATAATGAAATGCCAGTGACCACACGTTTTTTAGTCTGAGATGTGGGAGAAAATACAGGAGGAGAGAGACACGAATAGGTGGCAACAGACACAGGAGGGGGGACAAAGCGTCTGCAATGGGGATGCACCAAGAAAGTGATCAGCAAATAACCTACAATCTTTCTACCAAAAAATTAACTGCCACAGAGGAATCCGTGTTATCAAAAGGTTTACATTTTTGTCCTGATACTGATCCAGATTTTTTTCAATTGGACATTGATCTTTATTATTTTTTTCGATCTTTGAGATTAAAAGTACATTTTGCTGCAAATCCTAATATAGTTTTTGAATTAACTGATGTGGAAACTTTGGACATTACGACTTAAGCTGGCCATAGACGCAAAGATCCGATTCGTACGATTTTCGGACCATGTGTGGAGAGTCCCGACATTTTTCGTCCGTCGGAGATCGGTCGTTTGGTCGATCGGACAGGTTAGAAAATTTCTGTCGCATGCCGATAATATCTCTGCGTGTATTGCCGATCGTACGATTTTCAGTGGGAGACTGTCACTAGTGTTGTCAGACATAAGTATCGTACGATTGCTGTCAGGGGCAGAACATTGGGTGATCTGTTCTTATTTGATCGGAATGGTAAAGACTTTGATCTGAATGGTTAGTGGAGGGTCGGGACTCGGGAGATGGGAAAGTCCGATCATACGTTGATTCGTACGATCGGATATTTGCATCTATGGCCAGCTTTAGGGCTTGTATAATAAAAGTAACTATGTTCCTCCCACCATCTATTCAGCAGTTGAAACCTATATTCAGAATATACAAAAAAAGATTGGGGGGATGGATAAATTGGGGGATCCCAATTTTAATAAAGCTCTCAATATTACGAAAGAACAAAGGCAGGCCCTAAATGACTTAAGATTGAAATCAGATATAACTATAAAGCCCTCTGATAAAGGGGGAGCTATAGTTATACTGGATACCTCCTATTATATTGCGGAAATTGAGGCATAATTAGCAGATCTAGAGGTATACCAATTATTAAAAAATAATTGGTATGTATCGCGATGTGGAGTTCACCAGACATTGTCTGGCGTGGTGGCGCTACATCGACGATATTTTTGTGTTATGGGGGACGACATGAAGTCGCTATAGCGGTTCCACAAAAATTATGATAATATACATCCTTCCATTTCTTTCACATTAACTGTCAGTACAGAACGGTTTAAATTTTTGGATGTATTGGTATACAGAAATATTGAAGGAGGTATCGATACCGGTCCTCGATTTACACGAAGCCCACTGGCCGAAATCAAATTCTGCATTATCGGAGTAACTATCCGAAACATATTAAAAAGGGATACATATTAGCCAGCTAGCAAGGGTAAATAGAATTGTTAGTGATAAACAGGAGAGTGAGCGACAGAAGGAATTTATGTGTCAAATATTCCATAAAAGGGGCTACCCAGAATATGTATTGAAACAAGCAAAAAACAGGGTAAAAAACATGATAGACCTAAACTAAAAAATAAAAACCAACTAATTCCTTTTGTATATAGTAGAGAATCAGATGGCACACACTCTGGCGAATGTGCAAAAAACTTGTAATTTATTGAGATCTCCGTAAACTACAAGTTTTTTGCACATTTGCCAGAGTGTGTGCCATCTGATTTTCTACTATACACGGATTACTGAAACCAAGGTTTGCAGCAGGGTTTCCAGATTAAGCACCACCCAAATACACGCACAGGTTTTGCATTACCACTGATTGAATTCACAATTTAATAGCTGACAATCTTACGACGGCACTGGTATGTTTTACAGAGAGCATATCCCCATATTTGGGAATTTACAACGCTCCCACTACAATTCTATTGAAGGGATAGGACCATTGGTAGTATGGTAACTACATCTATACTTAAGAAAGAGCAGAAACAAAGGGATACATTTTTGGATTTGTGGACTTCCGGGATGTATACTTGTACTGGTTGTGCAAAATGCTGCAATGTGATTAAGGGTAAGGAATAGTGATGGGCGAATTTGCGCCGTTTCGCCGAAAAATTCGCGAAATTCGCGAAACGGCGAAAAATCACTATATGGCCGCTGATCATGTCAGTCGAGTACTGAAATCTTTGCTTTATTACAGGAAGAATTAGACTGACATGATCAGCGGCCATATAGTGACTCTGTAACTGATGTGGAGCATCGACTCCCTCCCACAAAAAGCCCTGAATGATTGGTTGCTATGGACTGGGAACATGGCAACCGAGTACAAAACCACCTGGAACCAGCACCTCGAACTACACGGATGATATGGCAAAAGTGGGCATATACAGCATTATCCTGAATATGATGGCTGGCCATGACACGTCCCCATCTAGAACACAGGGACCATCCACTTGCAATATATCCTCGACCCGTTCGTGCACCGAGATGACAACCGTGAGACGCATAGGCGGTGCCAGGGGCAACCTATTCCCTGAACATGCACAGAATATTGCACGCAGCACCGACGAAGTGAGCAGCCTTCTAAGAGGAAGCGGCATTGAGTGTGCGGCTGTACTGACAGAGCCGCAGCACATGCGGATCTCGGCGATCGGTAAGCAAGCCATGGAATATGTAGCCGCCATTATGCAGAGGTCCAGATGCTCCGCAGAGAGCCGGTAACGTCGCGCTTCTACATGTAACTGTACTGCTATTATGCTATGTGATTGGCCGTATATTGGGTTTTCTTCTCCAAAAGCGCACACAAGGATTGAGTCTATTGCGCTTCAGGTTATTAGACTTTTTATTGTAAATGGACACTTTTTTGCCTACAACAGTAACAGATTGTTTACATTTGTTTATTGCCTGTAATTGACACTATTGTATCTTTATTATGTATTGCTTTTCATTCACTTGAACTACTAACTACACAGTGGAATTTCCCCACACTTGATGTTCTGTCTGCACAGTGGAATTTCCCCACACACGTCAGCTGACGTCACTACCCCTAATTTCCCGCCATTTTGGGTTTAAAAGGTTGATGAATGTTTGTATTAGCACTTTGAGAAAGGCTTGAGTGCAAGCCGAAACGTTAGTTACTTCTACTGAAATAAACACCATTTTTGATTTTGATAAGTCCTGTGAGTGCGAGCTTCTTCACTTCTCTATATATATATATATATATATATATATATATATATATATATATATATATATATATATATATATTTATATATATCTTATATGCTGCCCTTTTACTCACTATATATTCAACCTTCTGTTAACCATGGAGACTTCAATATGTATGGGCCCTAGGCCAGTACCCGCATTTGCACCCTCCTAAAGGGGTTGCATTTTTGTATGATGGTATAGAGCAGGGGTAGGCAACCCGCGGCTCAGGAGCCTCATGCGGCTCTTTATCCTGCTTTCTGCGGCTCAGTCACGTTTATACAGCCCTTGCACCTGCTGGCGGTTCTCGAGTGTGCTACTGCAGTAAGCTAATGATCAGCGTACCATGGTTGCACACCCAGGAAGCCAGCAGCAGGTGCGAGGGCTGTATAGACATCCCAGGAGTGACAGGCAAGACCAAGCTGCAGCAAGATGATTCATCATTGTCCTTACCTAGGTCACACCTCAAGACAAGAGAGGGAAGATCAGCACGGAGCTTCAGAAACCGAAGTCACATTAAACAGATGAGAACACTAGCATTTAATAGGGCTCTTAAGTGTTTAACTTATTTCAAAGTAGGCCTACACATATGCACTTCTGTTTGTTGTATTCTGTTGTTGTAACGGTTAAAATTAAAAAAAGGTTTAAACTTTTAAACGTTTATAAGCAATGTTATGTTTTGCGGCTCCAGACTATTTTTCTTTAGTGGAAGAGGGGGCAAAATGACTCTTTTGATAGTAAAGGTTGCTGACCCCTGGTATAGAGGGATATTCTCAGACAATTTGCAGTTGGTTTTCATTTTTTATTTGTTGTTTTTGTGTTATTTAGCTTTTTATTCAGCAGCTCTCCAGTTTGCAATGTCGGCAATCTGGTTACGAGGGTCCAAATTACCCTAGAAAACATGCACTGATTTGAATAAGAGACTGGAATATGAAAAAGAGAGATGCTTGAATAGAAAGATGAGTAATAAAATGTATCAATATTCATACAACAATATCAATACATTTCTAGCCTTATAGAGATGGGATTGGTGACCCCTATTTAAAAGTTGAAAAGCATCAGAAGAAATAATAATTCAAAAAACGATAAAAATAAAGAAAGAAAGAAAAAATATAGGCCAATTGAAAAATTGCTTCAAATTAGCCATTCTATAACATACAAAAAGTTAACTTAAAGGTGGGCTACCCCTTTAAGACAACCTACTATTTGGGAAATCCTTAATCTAGTGCCACAAACCTCCATTAGTATTTTAGTTCTCTGTAGTAGGAAAGTCATCCTAAGCCTATTGCATGAAGGAGTCACTGTGACCTATTATCCATATGAAATAAGAAGAAGAAGTCTTGTGCTGTCCCAGTAGTTAAAAATTGTTATGTATATATAGTGAATAAAGTACCCCCTCTTGTAAAATATAAGGATATTATAAGTTACCGAGGAGTTTCATGACCATATAAAAACACGAGGCCGAAGGCCGAGTGTTTTTATACAGGACATGGAACTCCGAGGTAACTTCTAATATCCTCATATTTTACAAGAGGGGGTACTTTATTTATTATAATACACAAATTTCAGTGAGTCATGTGACAGAAATTACATCACTACTCACCGTTTATAACTGATGACATCACTACTCACCGTTTATAAGGATATAATTTACAAGATATTCATGGCTTTTGTGTATTATATGGATATATATGTATGTCAATGCTTATATGCTTACCCATTATTATGCTGCATGTGAGGCAACCCTCATGATGTAGGATACCTTCAGTGACCCAGGAGGTGTTTTATTCATATTTCGATACCCATTTGTTGAACTGGAGGCAATTATTTTGTTGATATTGTTTTATAAATAATTACCTGGCTTCCCCAGCTCTCAAACAGATAGTAAAACAGTGTTTGCATTTTTGACCAAGCCAGGAATCCTATCTCATCCCTACAAGAGCTTTACTAACTTTTATTTTACATGTGAAAAAAAGAGAGGCTTCAATTTACAACCAAATGTTTGCTAACTTTCAGTTTTCTTCTTATTGGTTGTAGTTAATTTAGTTGGCCATGGGAGGGAGCTCTTCTACTGCAAAATAATACTGCTTAGTAGAAAATGAGTAATTGTAAGCAAGTTTCTAGTGTACAGTAATTACATACAAGATCAAGCTGGGCTGCCCTGGCTGCCTCCTCCCCTTTTTATGTCTGGGGGGTGATAGCCTTGCTGAAAAACTGTGCTTATTTTACTATTGCAGCCATTTGTAAACCTTGCACTGCCGCTTCAGGCTGAATTTAACGAATAATAAAATATCCACATTTTTACCGTGTTTCCTTCAGTGGCAGTAAAAGTGAAATGGCATCATGTCATCTGAAAATATCCTGATTATCCTGAGATATACCTGCATCCAAAACAGTCCTTGCATGTTGTGCACTGATGCATTTCTAAGGGAAAATAAGTATAAAAAAATCTAGTGCTGCTTATCTCCCAATGTGAGAACTATATATAAAACCTGTGTTTGTGCAAAGCTGTTGTTACCAGTTACCCGGTACATCAAGGCTGTATTTTTCACTCCTATGGATTACTCTACTGCAGTTCTATCTCATGCTCAACTAAGGTGAAAAAAAGTCATGCTCAACCTCAATTTTCAAATACTCTGCCCCTATACCCTACATTTTTTATTCTTGTAAATACACATTATATGACCATTAAATTACCATGTTCCTTTAATGGCGAAACACACACACAAAAAGATCTTTGATGTATTAAAATTAGATTTATTTTTTTTTCAAATCTAACATTTCATGGGTCCTCCCAAAAATCCACAGCAAGAAAAATAATTTTCTCTCTATTTGGGCGTAGTTGGTTCCATGTTTGTACAAACGTTGCGTGGTGTTGATTTGCAGTAACCCTTTCATTGTTTGGGGATCTTCACTTTGCAGTTTCTAAGTAAAAGAGCATTTTGTTTACTTAAGTAAAGCATTTCCCTGACATTCCCTGAATTAATACTCAAGCTCCTAAATATGAAATGTGCAAACATCATTTCCGTTCATTATCAATGGAACTACCTACGGTTTCAGATACCATGCATACACACAAAGCATTCGGGGTAGCCTCCTCTAGATCGCTTGGACAACCTTTTTTTGTTTTTACATTACCAGGTTAAAAGGGTAAGAAAAATAGATTTTGCAGTATCCTTGATACACTGGATGATAAGCCATTTGGTACAGTAATTATGCTTAGCTTTTGGCTGGGGGTGTCTTGTTTGTATAATAACAATGTAAAATATAAATCAGATATATTAAAAGTAATGCACAGTACGGGTTCCTTGTACACAATACAAGACTTCAGTGGGGGAAAGGGAAGAACAAGTCAGTGGACAACACCAGAGGCAACTTCATGAAACATTACAAATATCCAAAACACAAACCCATTCCTCTTGTTTTGCCTCTTATATCAATTTTATTCTCTCAGGACTAGTTTTCCTTTGACATTCACGTTTCCCAGAATCTTAAAGCTTTATTCATACTGCTCAACTCTCGTACATGATCCATCTTTACTTATCCCAACCTATTGTAGTTCCATAGGAATATTCACTGTCAAACACCATTGGGCAGCTGCTTTCTGAAAGACAGCCTGTGCTTATTTTTCTATGTCCAATATAGGATAGAACCATCTTGTACACTATTTTGGGACGTACGGTAGATTAAAGCAGTTGTGTTCCTTCAGTAGATTAGTAGTGTTGGCGGTGATCTTGAGATCTTGATGCCCTATGTGTATATAGGGTTGCCACCTAGCCGTTATTTTACCGGCCTGGCCGGTAAAAATGATGGCTGATCCCAATATTATTAATAGGGAAAAAAAGTTAAATATATAGGAAGGCCGGTATTTTGTTCCAGAAAAGGTGGCAACCTTATGTGTATATCACTGCCTACAGCATGGTTGCACTCCCTCATTATAGGGCCAAATCATACATATTTAAGGTGGTAACACAAAAGAAATATATAACATTTTGTAACATGGTGACCGTTCCAGGTCCAGTCACCCTAAACAAACTTTCCTCCTATCTTTTGGGCCAAAGATTTTTCCAGCAGAGTTCTGGGACCCTTGAGCTATTGCTGGTATATTTATGACAGCTGGTTTCTTCCCAGGATAACTCAGTGAGAAACTATAAGCAACCCACAATTGGATGATGCCATGGCTCTTTCATTGTGTCTCATGTTATCCACTCTGCCAGCTTCTTGTATATCTGGACAGCACCCAACACCAAACAACACAGAGAAAAACCAGTGAAGGTGTGAGTAGAAGAGACAGGGGGTAAAATAACCCACTGGGACCCAGTTAAATATATTCAGTCTCTGCATCATCAAACCATTCAGGGTGGGAGAAAGTGATGTTGTATACAGGTGCCCAGCGGGCAAAAACTAATTTCTCTGTGATAAACCGGTGGTGATTTCCTCGACGTCCTCGCTCGTTCTGAATGTACGTGATGCACTCATCTGGACTTTTTGGTTCGTAATAATGATACGGCATCTTCCTCTGGCGTTTACTGGGGGGGGGAAAAAAGAGGGAGATCATGTGAAGACCATGAAAGATTCAGAGCTGACTCATTTTCTAGCAAACTTCCAAACGCTTCATGTGCCAGCAGGGATTATATTTCCCCTCTGAAAGCACAGATGGAGATATTATTGATGGTGGGGAAAAATGTGGCCCATTAACCCTTTCCTTTGCCCTTGCTGTGCAATCTCAGCATCAAGGCAAAACCCAGTAATATAAAAACGTAAAAAGGCATTTGAGCCGTAGCAATATATTTTACAATCAATGGCAGGTACGGGGTTAAATGAAGAGCACAAAGACTGACTCACAACAGTTTCCATCTGTGTGTTATTGGGCAGAGGACTGATATCAGAGAGATTTGGCGATCAGTAACCCTTGGCCCTTATCCCAATGCAAAGAATAACACAAGAGCAGTACTTGGCAAGGAACTGAAGAAAATAGCTGAGCAAAGACTTGCTTTCTTCAGAATAATTCATTCGATATCATGCAGCCACTCAGCTATAACTGAATAACAAATCCCATTGTCAAGGAACTAACTTGAAGCTTCTGGTGCTCCCACAATAGAATTTGCCTTTCCCCACTGATGTAGGGGAGTAACTACAGAGGAAGCAAACCCTGCAATTCCAGGGGGCCCAGGAGTGTAGGGGGCCCAGCAAGACCCTAATTATTGAGCAATTTTAATATACAGTAACATGGTACAATATGCAAACTTATCAATATTTTGGGGCCCTAAATTAAATTTGCTGTGGGGCCCAGTAACATCAAGTTACTGCATTAATGGCAATAAGCAAGGGTGTAATTATAGAGGCAGAAGCTGGTAGAAATTATCGAAGTGTAGAGGTTGCAGTGGGTGTCCTGAATGATGTAAAGTTTAATATATTTTTTCTAGGGGCCCAAAATCTCCTTGTTATGCCAGTGAGTAAGTTCGATTTTTCCAAAACAGATAACAGTATATTATAAATGCGTATCAAGTCATGAACATTGATATTGATTGCTCATCCATTTAAGCAAATACATGGCCTCCTGTGTTCCTTGCCTCTCTTTTTTGACTCACCCTCAGAATTAGTATGTAATAATGTACATGTATGATGATCTACCCCCAGTCTAGCAGTCTGCTATTGACCCTGTACATTAAGGTGGCAAGTGCCTCAAATTTTGGCCAAATGGTCCATCATTAACTGATCCAAGGAAGCTTACAATCTAAGGTCCCTATAGAATTCATATTGCATTCATACACACTTGGGCCAGTTTTATCAGGAGCCAATATGGGTTTGCAGTATGACAGAAAACCAGAGTACCCGGAGAAAACCCACACAGATACACGGAGACCTGAGTCAAAATCAGGACCCCAGTGCTGCAAGATGCAAATGTCTATGGAACTTAATCTATATGATTAATATTCAGCTTTCAAGATCAGGTGTTACCTGCAGTAGTTTGGGGGAACCATCCCATACACGTGCACATTGTTGCACAGCTCCACTGCTATCACCATGGTAAACCAGCCTGTACTCAGCCAGGAGTGCGACTTCTCTCTAAGGGACAAAAACATTTTTTAAATGTAGGATTCTAAGCCATCCGTACCAAGAAATAATTATAATATAACAATTAAGATACATGTACTGGTGCTTTACATAGTGGAGCTGAATTTTTTTTTCTTAAAGGTATTGCTCAGAGGGCTCTTTAGGGAAATTTCACAATTTACATACTTTTTCTGCTAGTTTTTAAGATATTAGCAGTTTGAAATTTCTAATATAGTGAATAAGAAGCAACAGCACCACCTACTGGTCATTTTAGCTGGCTACAATTGGCTGGAAAAGAAAGTCTTGTAATGTTGTTTTGCTTAGACCAGAGTAACATCAGATGACTCTTCTTTGCATGCAAACGTCTTTTTCTAATGGCTGTTAGTAAACCAGTGCAGTCTGATTTCTAGTATTCCTACATGTCTAGTTATAAAAGTAAGGAGCAGCAACCATATCAACATATGAGTTCTCACCTGTCTCTCCCTGTCTCTGCCCGGAACAGCTCATCAAATCTCCCCATGTTCCTTGGGGACACAACAAAGGCAGATACATTGGGGAACGCCGAGCTGGCACGTTGGATGATGTGATACAGATTTGCCTTGTTACCCTGCTGCATCTTGTTAGGAGGGCCCCAAAAGAAAAGAGACTGCCCTGGAAAACGACTTAAGAACTCTTGCGGCCTTCGAAGAACCCTGTATACACTGGAATGGGCCACCACACGGAATGTAGTCTTGTTCCCCACATCCTTCTCGTAACCGGTGGTGGGGGCATCATTCATGCGAATAATACATTCTGCCTGGTTGATCTTTTGGCCCAGGTCAGTGTTGAGAAGGTGGCTGGAACTGGTGACGATGACGCAGCTGTTGCACTTGGAGTGGAGTGTCTAAAGAGAGGTCAGTCAATTATCATTGGTGTAACAGCAGTGATGCATCCTAACTAATCTCTAGGGATGTAGCGAACCGCCGATAATGTGTTCGCGAATGCCGTTCGCGAACACCGGCAAAAAATGCGAACAGTTCGCGAACAATTCGCGAACTTCGAACATCCGAAAATCGTTCGATTCGAACGATCGAAGGATTTTAATCGTTCGATCAAACGATTTTCGTTCGAATCGAACGAAAATCGTTCGATTTTAGCGACCGAATGGTCGAATGGTCGAACGATTTTGACGCGAACGCCTATTGGCGAACGTCGCTCGCGAACTTGCGGCGGACGCGAACAGCCGATGTTCGCACGAACAAGTTCGCCGCAGAACAGTCCGCGACATCCCTACTCATCTCAGGCTATCTGTTTTCAAACCGAAAAGGGTATTTAAAATAACTCACCAAAGAGCTAATTTTTAGAGGTAACGCAAAACCCTCACAACAGATAAATATAAAAGGCTTGCAGCGCTCTTCTAAATGTTTGCACTTTACATACATTTTCTAGTTTGCAGTTTGAAACAGCGATACCTGCTGGTTTAAATGACTGCAGTCATCTGAAAATACCTTTTATTGAGAAATTGCCTTGTGATGTTGCTGTGCTTAGAACAGACCAATGAAACATCAGACTCTTCTCACTAACTTAATTTTCAGAGCAGAGCAACATCACAAAACATTTTACTAGTGCGAGATTGTCAGGAACTATGGGTGAGACATACAGTACATCTTGCAGGCCATCTGGGAACAGAGAGCAAGCAGCACAAAACTGCTTTTCCCATAGAGTTAGGCCAATTTGGTTCAAACTCTACAAAGGTGCATCTTCCCCTCCTTACCTTGTTGCCAGAAACTGAGATGTAACCGTCTTGCAGAAGCCATTTCCTGATATTGGGTGGGTTGGTGTGTTTGAGCTTCAGCTCCCTGTAGTTGAATGGTTCCTCGCTGTTGTTGGAAGTCAGTATGATGAGAAAGGTGACCAAAGCGAAAATCAGTATAAGTGCTGCTGTGCGGCCCTGCAGGGGACACCAGACAAAGTATTCAAAGTAGTGAGCAAACCAAGATACCAGAAGTACCAACTTTAATGCACTACTAAAAAAAACAAAAACCATACATTAAATAAATACAATTGTTTCCCCTCTAATAAGGATTAATTATATGTTAGTTGGGCTCAAGTAGAAGGTACTGCTTTATTATAACAGAGAAAAAGAAAATCAATTTTAAAGGAACAGTAACACCAAAAAATGAAAGGATTTTAAAGGAATGATAATACAATGTAGTGTTGCTCTGTACTGGTAAAACTGGTGTGTTTGCGTCACAAACACAACTATAGTTATATAAACAAGCTGCTGTGTAGCCATGGGGGCAGTCATTCAAGCAAAGGATACACAGTAGATAACGGATAAACTCAGAAGAATCCCATTGTACACTATAGAGCTTATCTGTTATCTGCTGTGTATCCTGTGCCTTTTCTCCTTTTTCAGCTTTGAATGAGTCTATAGGAGACTGACTGTAATTCGGAGCTGTCTGGATAACAGGTTTACGGATAATGGATCCCATATCTGGAAAAAAAACACCTCTACATTACTACCAAATAAAGTGCTAAGAAATTATAAAAGAATAAGAAATGAAGATAATATATCTTTATTTGGTATGCATAGTGAAGTTGGTGGATGAGGGTCAGCCATGAATGAGGTAAGCCACATGGCCAGGCCAGCCTTCCTTTTTGCCAACTCAGGATGGGAATGTTTTATTGACAGACTCTATAAGGCTGAGTCTTATCTAAGCTGTCCACTTCTTTTTCTTCTGAGCTCAAACTGAGTATTCCATTATTTCAGTAGCACTAATAAAAAGTGCCAGAATATACCATGTGGTCTGTCAGGAAAAGAGGTGGACCAGACAGAGACCACTAATAGCGCCTATGCCTATTATAACCTCCATTAATATATCAGGATTGAAGAGGCACAGAATGTGGAAGCTAATGGCATATTAACAACTTTTCAGTTGGTTTTTTTTCCAATTGTTTGCTTTTCTTTTCTGCCTCCTTCCAACTTTCAAATAGGGGTCACTAAACCTGGCAGTCCTGTAAATGCCTCCTTTGGTGTTTAGGGAGCACAAGTGTAAAAATGTTAACATTAAATCTGAATTTGTGTACCGTGGCTCTCAGTTTAATTTCTGGCAGCATTAGGGTCACCATGTCCAACTTCCATCCAGGTTCTTCAGCCAGAGGCAGAGGATGCTGGGAGATTTAATACAGCAACAACGTCGGGCCAGAGGATGTAGGAAGGCAAACCAAGGAAGGGCATTCGTGTGTTTATGATAAGGAATGTATATTGGGGAAAGAGGATGGCCTTTTGCTTAGAGAGGATGAAAATGCTGTGCAATTACTGTGGTGTTAGACATATTCCACGCCGGCTTGGTGTTGCTACTCCTCGATCATCTCCTTGTGCCACACGTTTGTGTCTAAAAAAAAAAAATACAAATTCATTGTCATTTGGGATGCAACGAATCCACTATTTTGGATTCGGCCGAACCCTTGCAAAAGATTTGGCCGAATACCGAACCGAATCCGAATCATAATTTGCATATGCAAATTAGGGGTGGGTAGGGGAAATAATTTTTCATTTCCTTGTTTTGTGACAAAAAGTCACGCAGTTTCCCTCCCCGCTCCTAATTTGCGCAAATAAGGATTCGGATTCGGTTCGGCCGGGCAGAAGGATTCGGCCGAATCCGAATCTGCTGAAAAAGGCTGAATCCCGAACCAAATCCTGGATTCGGTGCATCCCTAATTGTCATGGTTTAGCTTTTAGAGATCTGGATTAATTGTAGGGAAAATACCATCCTTTGCATTTCCCCATGATTAAATAGCAATTGGTTTTCATTTTTTATTATTTGTGTTTTTTGAGTCATTTAGCTTTTTCATTCAGCAGCTCTCCAGTGTGCAGTCTGGTTGCTAGGGTCCAAATTACCCTAGCAATCATGCATTGATTTGAATAAGAGACCGGAATATGAACAGGAAAGAACATTTGCTTTTTTTATGGGATTCGTGACCCCCATTTGAAAGCAAAAACTATAAAAATAGAAAAAAAATGAAGGCCAACTAAAAAATTTATTTGAATTGGCCATTCTGTAACATACTTAAAGTTAACCTAAACCCCTTTAAATCAGATCCCCGCACGTAGCATTTTTCTTAAATTTCCCTAATCCTCTCCATGTCAATACATTACGGGATGGCCCCTCACTCTCCCTTCCTCTCCCAATTACAGATCCCATGCATTAACCAATAAATACTTATCCCACCTCGTCTTTTTTGGGTTCTTTTTCAAGATCAGGCGGGGATGGTGGAAAGGTAGGTACACAGAATACCTTGCTCGTTCTTGGAGGGGGGGTAGCAGGGCGGACTCATTGAAACTTCCACTTCCTGCCCTGGCATCAGATGCCATCTTGTGCTTGGCAGTGATGCCGGAGCGCATTGACGTCACTTCCGCATCGGCTCCTCTACCTGGGGGAGTTGAGCGGAGTGTTGCTAGCAGGGATTGGTGGCTCCTGCAGTGGGCAGGGTCTCCGTGGTTAAATAGAGGAAGAGGGAGCGTGGCTCGGTTTGACCTTGCCATTCCTCTATCCACGCACTGCCCTTAACCTCGGGTCCTTTTCCCTTGGTAAGTAGTGGGACTCAGGTGACTGGGACTGGAAATTAAGAAGTCTCCTTATCTCTTATTTTTCTCTCAGGTTACCCAGTTCAAGGTTTTGTCCCAGCTGCCATCCCCAAGAAGTCTACACCCCTGAGTTGAGGTAAATAAAAAAAATTGAGAAGGCATGAATCTTTGTGGGTTGTCCCAAGACTCTCAATAATGTCTCTTTGTTCTGACAGTGCTATGAAGCCGTCTAGATCAAGAGAGAGATCTAGGGAACATTCTGCACCAAGAGAGGACAATGTCCAAGTTCCTGAAAGTCACTGCTTTGGTTGCTCGGAGGCCCCACTTCCAGAGAAGAAGCTGTGCCAGGCATGTCTCAATGCTGCCACGGTGCAGTCTGCTATCCCCAATGCTGACATCCTATCATGGATTAGGCTGGCTGTAGCCAAGGATATTCAGTCAGAAACTGGAGACAAACGGAACCTGCCACCAGATGATAAGAGGGCAGGTTCCGGTATGGTAACATCTGAATCTGAAGAGGAAGATGAGGTTAGACATTCTTTTATCGACTTTTGCCCTGGTTCAGCCCTTAATCAAGGCAATGAGAGCTTCCTTGGCTCTTCAGCAGGAGGAACATGCAACTTTATTTACATTTTTGCCTAAATCCAAAAAAAGAGCACAATCCTTTTCACGTCATCAGAAAGTACTGGATTTGGTCAAGTCTCAATGGGATATTGTGTCCAAGGAGGACATTAAGGACTTCACTACTATACCAAAGATGGATGCCCCAGTCCTCAATCTATCTAAAAGTACAGTATTGCCAATCGAAGATCAGGCAACTTTAAAGGATTCTATGGATAAGCGTCTGGAAACTGATCTAAAGAGGGCTTTTTAGTGGCAGGAGAATCTCTGAAACCCACAATTGCCAGTCTTTCGGTGGTCAAAGCCCTTGAAGTTTGGCTGTCCAATGTGGAATCAGCATAGACAGATTAAGCCACACAGAAGGTCATAGACCATATTAAGCAACATAAATCTAATGTCCGCTTTGGTTATGTACACCTTCCAATTCCAGGACACTTTGCTGAAGCTAGACATACAGTGAGCCAGCTACGTTACCAGGTGATTGATAGTGTAGAACCCTTGAGACGTGGAGGCGACCGGACCCTACAGTTAAAGACATTAGAGATGAAATGGATACATAAATTAGGTACGCTGGGACCTGGTGGTTTGAATCGGGAGTAAACACCAATGCTATTTATTTAATATGGTTGACCTGATTGTGTGCTAAGTGTAACATTGTTTTGTATTCTTTTGCTTTTAGATCAATGCAGCTCATACCCTGGGAATGACTGTGTTCTGCAATACATAGGCATTTTTTCCCAGGAATAGAGCATACAAATTGTATGTTATCATTAATTGAGTAATGATTTTAATATACACTGAATTGTTCAATCCTAATACATGCTGAATTGTTCAATTTTATATACAATATCTGGTGTATTTCAGACACTTTGTTTGAATATGACTAATGCACATAGTTTTTACATGTATTTATGACCAACTATTTATGATGTATGTCACAAGGGTTAACGTGATGAAACACTAAATGGGAGGTGTGAATTTTTCCCCCCTCCCCCTACAGAGCTATTTAAAGGATTTTATGTTACACTGTGGTTAAGCTTGATAAAGGACTGGTTATGCCGAAACTTTCCTTCACTTCAATAAATTATATTTTCACTGAACCAGAGTGCTGCTGAAAAATATTTTGGAGTACTCAGGACTCATGTTTCAGTCATTGGTTACACGTTTCTTAAAGTGATACTGACACTAAAAAACTACTTTTTTAAAATATGAATGTACATTAAAAGTTACCTATAGGCCATGTTGATCATTTTTTGCTGTGAGGTTTGTATTTGTTTGCAATTGTTAGCTGAAGTTCCTAAACCTGACTGTTCTGCCAACCTGACTGTCCCATCTCAGCCTGTCAGTTAGAGTTTCTGCTGCTAACGGACTCCTGCTGCACAAATATGGCAGCCCCCTCATAGGCGATCACAGGGAGTCAGATGGGTAATGTAAAAGCATTGGGAAAATACTTTACGGCAAAAGTATAAGAAGCAAGAAGTCAATTTTATGGTATATTTAAAAAAATGTTCAACTTCTGGTGTCAGTATCTCTTTAAAGCCGCAATCAGAATGGTAACAGCCAAAAGACCATTGTACCCAACTTGGGATCTTCCTAAAGTTTTGAAGATGTTCTCTTCCCCGCCATTCGATGCTCCAGGTCTCTTTGGCTGTTGACTGCCAAAGTGGTCTTTTTGGTAGCCATAACATGAGCGAAGAGAGTAGGAGAGCTTCAGGCACTTAGTTTCTCAGCAAACAGTCCAGCTTTCTTCCCAGATAGAGTAGTTTTGGGATTCAGCTGTCTTTCAAGCCAAAGGTGATTTCATCTTTTCATCTTAAAGGAAAACTATACCCCCCAAACAATGTAGGTCTCTATTAAAAGATACTGAGTAAAACAGCTCATGTGTAAAACCCTGCTTCGTGTAAATGAACCATTATCATAATAATATACTTTTTTAGTAGTATGTGCCATTGGGTAATCATAAATAGAAAATTGCCATTTTAAAAAATAAGGGCCACCCCCTGAGATCGTAAGATTCACTGTGCACACATACAAACCACATGTAAGGTCACATGAGCCAATTAACAGACAGAGTTCTGTCTTTTGCTTCTTCACTTCTTCCTGTTACAGTTAGTGTTGTAGTATTTCTGGTCACGTGATCTCTGAGGCAGCACAGATAGAGTCACGAAATGGTGGCTCAAGGCAAGAGATGTAAAAGGGCAATATTTATGTAAATATATATTCCAGTTTGGTAAGATTCTTTAATATGTCATTCAATTTGATATAAACTATCTGTTGCTTAAGTATTCATTTTGGGGGTATAGTTTTCCTTTAAGGATGAGTTGGTATTACCAGCTTTTCTGGACAAAGTGGAGTCTCCGGAACTGCGTGCCTTGGACGTGTCAGAAAACTTTAAAATTTACTGTGAAAGGACCAATTCCATCATAAAATCAGATAGACTATTCATTCTTCCTTCAGGTCCAAGAATGGTTGAGCCTCAACTCAAACTCTCTCCAGATGGATAAGAAGGGTGATCAAAAAAGCTTATTCCTCTTCCAACCCTCCAGAACCATCAGGCATTAAATCACACTCAACTAGGGGGCAAGCAGCCTCTTGGGCAGCTGAAGCTTAGGTTTCTTTGGAACTTATCTGTCGGGCAGCATCTTGGTCGACACCTGGGAATTTTATAACTCACTATAAACTAGATGTGAGATATTCTGAATACTCGATTTTTGGCTCTAGTACCGATTACTGCCTCCTCGGCTCATTAAAAAGTTAATTGCATTTAAGTCTTGGGTATTTCTTCCCACCCGGGACTGAAAACTTGCTAAGTCCCATAATGTATAGACATGGAGAAGACTAGGGAAAATCCTTTCATACTTACCGTGATTTTCCTTTCCTAGTCCTCTCCATGGCAAGATTGTTCCCTCCCGATAATGTCCTGGATAATACAAGAACTTGTGACCAGACGAGGTGGGAGGTGCTCAGTAAGTATTTATTGGTTAATGCATGGGTTCTGTAATTGGTAGAGGGACGGGCCATCCCGTAATGTATTGTCATGGAGAGGACTAGGAAAGGAAAATCACAGTATGGATTTTCCCTTTTTTGGGTGCTTTGTGATCCTCACTAGGGTTACCACCTCACCCCTTTAAAACTGAGCACATATGGAATCCACAGCTTGCATGGCTAAGTAGCAATTCGTTTAGATGCATGCTGTAGACTGAACTGATTTATGTGCAGCCATGCATCATGCATCTAAATGAATTGCTAATTAGCCATGCACGCTGTGGATTCCATATGTGTTCGGTTTAAAGGGTTGAGGCGGCAACCCTAGTCCTCACAGAAGAGACAATCTCCTGCAGGCGACAAATATCTATGTCTGTCACTGCCTTTTTGCTCCCTGTGGCTTTCTCCATTGATAACGCAGTTAATTAAAAAACAAATAGCACTCCTCTATTGTGAGCAAAAAACCACTGTAACCACAGTGACTCACAGCTTTGGCTTCCTTTTGAAAACTGCACTGCAGAGTTTCCTAAGCGTGGCAACACTGCATTGTGCAGCAAGCAACTCCATTCCTTCACCACAAGGTTGAAAGGGGAACCATAACTATTCTAAAAAATACTGGCTGAACTCTACTCCTTTTAAAGGAGAAGTAAAGCTTAATTAAAGAAGTAGACTAGGAATGTTGTTCATTATGTTTTGGGTTTCTCTAAGAGCCCATGGCAACCACAGGCCTTTAGCAGGTTAGATATCTGTCTCCAAAGATGTCCCAGTAACTCCTCATCTTCTTTTACTGATTCACTGCACATGCTCTGTGCTGCTGCCACTTACTGAGCTTAGGGACCCACTCACAATTTACAGTAAACATAGAATACAAATGTTGCAATATAAGGCTGATTAGTAATTAATGCAGATAATTACTACATGGCAGCACAGAAACCAGTGCAACTAGCATCATATTTTAATTATCAGCCTTGTAGCATCAACTTATATTACAGACCAACCTAATTTCCTGCTTGATAATTTGCTATGACCCCTAAGCTTAGCTTCTCAACAGTTGCTCACTGAGCATGTGAGTGTCGCAGCCACTTTCCAAGATGGTGACCCCCTGTGACAAGCAGGCCCGGATTTGTGAAAAGGTCACCAAAGCCCGGGCCTAGGGCGGCAGGATTTTAGGGGGCAGCATGCTGCCCAACCACACCCACATTGGTTCAGAAGCACTGTGGATGTGCAGGAGATACGACAGTTTTTTAAATTTCCCGTGTGCCAATCCCCATTGCTCCGGACCTGATGATGAAAATTTGACAAAATAAAAGGGAAGGGCAATGAACGACAGGGGGCCTAAGGGCGCCCGCTATGTAAATCCGGCCCTGGTGACAAGTTTGGAGTTCTGGATCATTGCTGCTATTGAAACCCTGAAACTTTAGGCTGGTGAAATAAATGCAGCATATAAAATATGGCATTTTTGGCCATATTCATTTTTAGGGTTTAGTTCTCCTTTAAGGTGGTCACACGTGGACAGACATTTACAGTTATCCAAGCTGGTCATCTGCACAGATGGCCGTATAGGATTGCTACATTCATTAAGGCTGACAGCCCAAATGAGCTGATCAAAGGGGAAATGAGAAATTCCCATTCCTGCATTTTAGGATGAGTTTGGTTCCACTACCCCATGCACACTTAGTATTAATCTGCCCTTTGCTGTTCCCTGGTTCTGACTATTGTGCCTAAAAGAAAACTGACTTCTGCTGCTGCTGCTAAGTCAGAACAAGCGTCATGTGAAATATGCAGGATGTATATCTATCATCTAGACCTGTGTTTTTCACAACTTTTTAGTTCCAGGCCCAAAATTTAGCCAAGGTAGGGTTGCCACCTCACCCCTTTAAAACCGAACACATATGGAATTAGCAATTCATTGAGATGCATGATGCACGGTTGCACATAAATCAGTTCTGTCTGCAGCACGCATCTAAATGAATTGCTAATTCCATGTGTGTTCGGTTTTAAAGGGGTGAGGTGGCAACCCTAAGCCAGGGACCCCCTTGGCTTCTAACAAGTATAAACATATATGAACATTACATCAGGTGTCGGACTGGGGGCCACCACCTCCAGTGATCACCTCCTCCCCCATCACAAACCCCTTCTGCTCCACTGTGTACCTCTGAAAACTTGCACCCCAAACCGATTCCGATGCTTATCTAGACAGGAGTAGTAAAGATATTTAGGAATTCATTTATGACCGCAGCCACAAGGCTGAACGTACTAAACCAGATGCAATTGTGCACATATTGGTGCCATTCAGTAATAGTACTTACATATAATATGCTCCTTGTGCTTATGTGTGTTTCTGCCAAGTGCCACTTCCATACACCTTGCTCTGGTAAATTGTGTTCAAGTGCACCCATTAGCTACTGCCAGGGTTCCCACTGCGGGCTGCACCCCACACTTGCATCCAAAAATAATCAACTGCTACTGTCAATTTAAACGTGGAGTTCACCTGCCGTTTTGTTCTCCAGAAATAAAAACTTTTTTCAATTTCTTTCCATCTTTAATGTTTTTCCCATTTTCTAAAAAAAGTTGTTTACCTTTGAATTAACATTTAGTATGATCTAGAGATTGATATTCTGCGATTTTTATTTTTTATTATTTGTGGTTTTAGAGTTTTTTAGTTCTCCAGATTGCAATTTCAGAAATCTGGTTGCTAGGCTCCTAATTATGTTACCGACCATGCAATGATTTATAGCCTTACAGAGCGATTTGTGTTAGGATGGGGTCAGTGACCCCCATTCGAAAGTTGGGAAGAGTCAGTAGAAAAAGGCAAATCATTTAAAAAACTATTTAAAAAACTAATGAAGACCAACTGAAAAGTTGCTTAAAACTTACAAGTTATCTTAAAGGTGAAGCCCCCCTTCAAAAAGTTGTTTACCTTTGAATTAACATTTAGTATGATCTAGAGATTGATATTCTGTGATTTTTATTTTTTATTATTTGTGGTTTTAGAGTTTTTTAGTTCTCCAGATTGCAATTTCAGAAATCTGGTTGCTAGGCTCCTAATTATGTTACCGACCATGCAATGATTTATAGCCTTACAGAGCGATTTGTGTTTGGATGGGGTCAGTGACCCCCATTCGAAAGTTGGGAAGAGTCAGTAGAAAAAGGCAAATCATTTAAAAAACTATTTAAAAAACTAATGAAGACCAACTGAAAAGTTGCTTAAAACTTACAAGTTATCTTAAAGGTGAAGCCCCCCTTTAAAGTTTAATGTTCCTGTCTCTGGTGTGTCAGTCTAGCAGCTAATCCCAGGCGCATAGTCTTTACTGTTACAATTTATCACATTTAGGATGGAACTACACAATGCGTCTTCTTGAGATCCGATGCGCTGAGAGGAGGCACATGTGAGGAGACGGATGTGGCAAATATAAGGTAAGTAATAGAATGTCAGACCTTGTCGCTGTGTGCATCCGACATGACGGTCGGATGTGAACGCTGCATGCTGCGTCTTCATCCGATAGTCCTGCCGGATGCACGCAGCGACATTTCTATTATTTACCTTATATTTGCCGCATCCATCTCGACGCATACGCTTACTCTCAGTGTGTCGGATCTCAAGAAGACGCATCATGTAGTTCCAGCCTTAGTTTCTAATATAAGCATTCATTGTATCAATTCTAACAGTTGTCTTTAATGAAACTCAGGGATTATGCTCAGCAGGCCCGGATTTGTGACGAGGCCACATAGGCCCGGGCCTAGGAAGGCAAGACTGCCACTGCCATGCATGCACACACGCATCTGAGGGGAACAGGGGGTTGCACGTGATGTTTGTGGGCACATGGACCCAGCGGCGTGCCTCGGGGTGCCAAAGGCAGAGATTCGGCCCTGCTGCTCAACAGGGACAAATAAGAAATGTTAAACAAAACTTTACACTTCAATATTAGGAAAACAGTCACAAATAGAAAATAGAAAGCAATAGAAGAAAAAAGTCTGTTTCTGGTGAACTAAAACCAACTGGATTGAAAAAAGTGTTTGCAAGGTGAACATCCCCTTTAACTCCATGCACTGGAAATGATGTAATTGTGTCTCTGACAGCAAATCAGTGTGCAACTGCAAACATGCTGGAATTCTGGGAGAAAACATTACATTACGGTATAAAAAAAATGCCAAATTGCACACTGTGCCTGGTTAGTCAATTCCCCCTTTTATTATCTGTATGTAATATGAATTCATACTGTCCCTTTATCTATGCTGTAGCATTGTATATTGAAACATAGGCTTTAATTACGGCTCAGTGTTACTCTCTGATCACTACTTGGGAACCAAGGCCAAGGAAACAACCCCTGTTCTGAATTTATATATTTCCATTTTGTGCTCTTTTGCAGCCATACACAGGCAATTACATTCTCTTTTTGTTCTCTCTTGCCAACCCCTCAACATGAATGCAACTTCTCCTTGTTCCCGCTTGTAATTGCACAAGAAACCTGCTCTGTTCTGTTTTAGCAGGAACTCAATGCGTTTCTATGGCAACGAATCAGGAGTCTTGCAGAAATCATCCCCCTACCAGACTGTTTTAGGGGAGGGGAAGATGGATTAAATGAGCGAGAGAGAGAGAGAGAGAGAGAGAGAGAGAGAGAGAGAGAGAGAGAGAGAAAGAGAGAGGAAAAGCCAGAGTACATGTGAGGGAGGAATATGACAGAAATTGGTAAAATGCTAGTATTTTGGGGTTGCAGATATGAATTTAAAGGGGAGGGGGATTATTTTTTTTGCCTTTCTCTTTCCCATCTTATTCTACATTAGATATATTGCTTTATGTAAAGCATCCTAATAGCCTGGCATCAAAATTACCATATGTAAATATGTCATCAAATTCTTATCTAGTAATCCAGTGCATTAAGGTCACTTGGCGATACTATGTATCACTAATAAAAATCCATTGATTTAGGGCCACATTGATACAGGGAATCTTAATTGGATGAAAAACTAAAGTTTCTGGTTATATTTTCATGGCAACATGGCACTTGTTTGTCTGGATATTTAACTGGTCGCTCCTGGTAAAACATTATATTATTATTATCGTTCAGATTAAAGATTATGCATCCTTTAGGTGTCAGTGGGTCCTACTGCTCCTCCTATGGCCTATTTTATGGCCATTCCTTGGCCAGGGCCCGCCAGGTTTTTTCCCTGTCTTGCTGCTACAGCAGTGGAAAAAAGTCCCCAAAAATGTCTAAAGCCTTCAGCCCACTGCCAGATAATTGCAGTAGGCACCAAATATAAAGGGGTTCTAGCATATCATTATGTTACCAAAGGAAATGAAGATCTTTCATTTGTCTATTTTTAATTACATTATATACTATACACCCCAGAACTTTATCATTTTGTCTCAAATCTCTGCTAGTGGAAAAACAGAGCAGAGTTCAACTGCTAAAATGTTTGGATTGCAGAGTTATTTGTGGTACTGAGAAAAAGACGAGAGGGCTATATTTGGAAGTTACAGTATGTGATAGAGGAACAAGATGATTGTATGAGTTGATTTTGCCAGTAGTCAGATCAGGGGCATAACTACAGAGGAAGGAGACCTGCCCAGTAAGGCCATAGTTATTGAGCAATTTCAATATATATATTTGTAGGATAGGTCAACTTTACTAATGTTTCGGGGCCTACACTGAATTTGCTCTGGGGCCTAGTAACGTCTAGTTTTTCCAGTAGAGTCAGATTCTAATGGGAAAGCTAGAGGACTAATTAAACATTAGAGGTACCAAAAAATATATATACTGAATATAATATGTATTTAAATACTGAGTTAGCTAGAATTGGTGTGATATCTCAGGCTTAGATTATCAGCATTGCAATTTGCTGTGCTACATTCATAGGTTTAAAAAGGATGTGATGGCTCTGGTCATCTTCGCTACCCCTGGAAGCCCAACTTGAAAATCAGTTAGATAGAGATTTGGCTGAACACATATATTTTTATATATGGGTTTAACCTTATTATTGGACCTTAACACAGGATGAAACCACAACAGTCTGATAACCACTGCTCTAGAATGACCAGAATCATCCAACAAGTGGCGTAACTACTCATCGGCGGGCCCTGGTACAGCATGGGCAACTGGGCCCCCCTGTTGGGCCCTCCTCCCTATGAATCGTGCAAGCTGTAAAATCTCGCCCTGCCTAGCCTCCTGCGATAACTGTTATTGCGGCGCCGGTGGGGGGGGGTGTGAACCCGGGTGCGATCGCACCTTTTGCACCCCTGGTAGTTACGCCACTGCATCCAACCATAGAACTATAGGATGAATTTGTGGCTTTGATAATAGCACAATACCACGACTATTCTGAGGACCATAATACTTATCCCCAAGACACCATACGGTCTGAACCATAAGGCCTCTTGAATGTGTGCAAGATGTATTCACTAATGGAAAATGCAGAGCATGTTTACTAAAAATGTGTAAAACGTGCTTCTAATTCACACACATTCCCATTTAATACACAGAAATGTAGGCAGTGCAATTCTTTCCCACCAGGACCATGTGCATGTTTGAGATCCATAAGCATCCCTGGCAGACGCTGACCATTAGTGCTACATAACAGCAAAATGCAACAACAGGTAGTGCCTGTTAAGACTTGGCCTAATAACAAATACATAGAATCCTGGTAATTAAACACTCCCACTATCGTCATTTGCATATGGATTCAAGCAATAAATCAACATCAAATAATTTTAAAGACATTTGTAAACGCCACTTTATATCTTGTAGTGATCTTGAACAAAAACAAGACAGTTGTGGTCCATTTCACTATAAATAAATAAATTAAATAAATAAGTATGAATAAATAAATATATTGGGTGCAGAGCAACCGTACCTCCTGGACCAGGAGAGTAACTACCTACTGGTCAGTGCCGTAACTAGATGTTACTGGGCCCCACAGCAAATATTTTTTAGGGCCCTTAAAATATCCAGATTTTGCAAGCTTTACCAATATACAGTTAGGCCCATAAATCTTTGGACAGAGACAACTTTTTTTCTAATTTTGGTTCTGTAGATTACCACAATGAATTTTAAATGAAACAACTCAGATGCAGACTTTCAGCTTTAATTCGGTGGGTTGAACAAAAAGATTGCATAAAAATGTGAGGAACTAAAGCCTTTTTTTAACACAATCACTTCATTTCAGGGGCTCAAAAGTAATTAGACAAATTAAAAAACTGAAAATAAAATGTTAATTTCTAATACTTGGTTGAAAACCCTTTGCTGGCAATGACAGCCTGAAGTCTTGAACTCATGGACATCAACCGATTCTGGGCTTCCTCCTTTTTAATGCTCTGCCAGGCCTTTACTGCAGCGGCTTTCAGTTGCTGTTTGTTTGTGGGCCTTTCTGTACGAAGTTTAGTCTTCAACAAGTGAAACGCATGCTCAATTGGGTTCAGATCAGGTGACTGACTTGGCTATTCAAGAATATTCCACTTCTTTGCTTTAATAAACTCCTGGGTTGCTTTGGCTGTATGTTTTGGGTCATTGTCCATCTGTATTATGAAAGGCCTCCCAATCAATTTGACTGCATTTAGCTGGATTTGAGCAGACAGTGTGTCACTGAACACCTCAGAATTCATTTGGCTGCTTCTGTCCTGTGTCACATCATCGATAAACACTAGTGTCCCAGTGGCACTGGCAGCCATGCACGCCCAAGCAATCACACTGCCTCCGCCGTTTTACAGATGAATGCTTTGGATCATGAGTTGTTCCATGCCTTCTCTATACTTTTTTGTTGCCATCATTCTGGTAGAGGTTGATCTTGGTTTCATCTGTCCAAAGAATGATTTTCCAGAACTGTTCTGGCTTTTTTAGATGTTTTTTTTTTTTTTAGCAAAGTCCAATCTAGCCTATCTGTTCTTGCAGTGCACCCTCTGTATTTACTTTCATGCAGTCTTCTCTTTATGGTAGACTTGGATATCAATACACCTACCTCCTGGAGAATGTTGTTCACTTGTTGGCTGTTGTGAAGGGGTTTCTCTTCACCATGGAAATGATTCTGCGATCATCCACCACTGTTGTCTTCCGTGGACGTCCAGATCTTTATGTGTTGCTGAGTTCACCAGTGCTTTCTTTCTCAGGATGTACCAAACTGTAGATTTTGCCACTCCTAATATTGTTGCAGTTTCTCGGATGGGTTTTTTCTGTTTTTGCAGCTTAAGGATGGCTTGTTTCACCTGCATGGAGAGCTCCCAAAATCTTCCACATACAAGCATCCCCCCTCAAATCAACTCCCGGGCTTTTATCTGCTTCATTGATAATGACATAACAAAGGAATTGCCCACACCTGCCCATGAAATAGCCTTTGAGTCAATGGTCCAATTACTTTTGAGCCCCTGAAATGAAGTGATTGTGTTAAAAAAAAGGCTTTCGTTCCTCACATTTTTACGCAATGTTTATGTTCAACCCACTGAATTAAAGCTGAAAGTCTGCAGTTGAACTGCATTGGAGTTGTTTCATTTAAAATTAATTGTTGTAATGTACAGAACCAAAATTAGAAAAAAGTTGTCTCTGTCCAAAGATTAATGGGCCTAACTGTATATTGTAAATGCTCATTAGTAGGGCCTCATGGGGCCCCTATACCTCCTGGGCTCCCCTGCAACTGCAGGGTCTGCTTCCTCTATAGTTACACCCCTGCTAGCAAAGAGGACCCAGAATAATTTAAGAGATGCCTCTTAAACCTGTGCTGTGGTACCCAGTAACTTTCTATTATGCCCATGGTACCTACAGGTATATATCAGACTGCCCAATGAGCCAACAAATTCTGAACTGAACATATTATGATAAAACTGAGTACAGCTTTAATTCTACTAGAGTCGAATGCTGTTCCATTAATATAGTAAGGCCAGATGGTTCTGAATTACAGAAAAACAGATGGAAGGGTGAAGGTTGTGTAGCCCTTCTTTATATAAATGGTATACGTAGGTCAGGACCTAAGGATAACCCTACTTCACTCTTTTACTATATATACTGTATATATACACATCAAGGAAGGAATCCTCCCTTTCAGGGTTTAAGTAGAAACAATAGGTTGTTTATTAGGTGGAGACAACACTTCGTCTAATCCTCTAGCCTTTGGCATATATAAATATATATATATTCTAAACATTATCGCCAATGTCCCATGTTTAATCCAGTCCAGTCTAGTGTAGTTCTGTATACTGTCTTTATGTAATAGTTGTAGAAATGTTCAGGTGTGATGCCTTATACTGGGGGTCAGGGGAAAGGGAGATAAGGACAACACCACAGTTTAAAAAGGTACGACATACCCAATCTTTTAGCAAGCTTCCCACATAGTACTCACCAAGGCCAAGGGAAGCAGGTACTGACAGATATGGGGTCCTTGTTTTCACTGGGATTTCAGGCCTCCTCTTTTGCTGTCAGGGTAGTTCTCCTCCCAAAGCAGGAACCAGCATCTGTTTTCCCAGCACTTTCTTCTTCGGGCTGGGAGCCAGTGCTAGTGCTTGGGCTTTCCTTCCCCCAGCCAACCCACGGTGCAGCCCTCTCTCTATCTATTGTAATTGCAGCTTCCCTACAGCCTGAAGGTCTCTGTCTCCCACCCACACCATGGTCCTTTCAATCACAGGCCACTGCACCCACCTACTCTATTCCCCTTTCAATTATTCTAGGTTTACCTTTATCTGTTGGTGAGAGCCTCTTTGCTCTTCAATATCCCTCTCTGTATCAAGGATCTGCTTCTCACTCTATCTTTTAGGGGCTCCCTTTATGAAGATAGCCTTGCCATGCTAGACAGTGCCTATATGAGACAAGGCAACGGAGTCTGTGCTTCTTCCCTCTGACAGAGGGTCTATCTCTCTCCCAGGCTGCAGAGCCCCAGTAAAAGCAGCAGCTGCTACAGGAACGCAGTGACATCAAGAAAACAGCTGGGTCCTAGTGCCTGAAAGGAATGCCTGAAACCTAATTTATTTTATTTGTTATTTAAGATCATACTTAAACATCCAATATTTCACACACAGACACAAAAAAAATGTTGGCAATAGGAGAGTCTAACTTAATCTTTTACTTGTAGCCTTTGTGGGAAATTTGGGGGAATACCTTTTTAATTTGTGGAATGTCACTGCCTATCATAAAAGGATAACAGTTATAAGGGTAGCGGGATTAGACTGGTACATGATCGGTGCCCACACTGATTCTCTCAAAGCAAAGCCATTGCTTGCAGATTTTTTCCCCCTCCTTAACCATTTGTGGTCTGGTAGGGATTAGAAACTGTTATGTCCTCACAGTACAAGGAATCAAGAAGAGGATTTATATGAAAAAAAGCATCCGATAGTTTGCTAAAGGCTATCAGACCTGGTGCAAACTTTGAATTTGTATCTGCATTATGCACAGACCTATGTTAGGAACACATTAGTAGGCGAGGAAGATAAAGGTTGGATTGGCTGTGCAGTTGGTCACAAAAAGACAGTTTTTTCTATAGTTAAAATAGCTTTGAGAAGAGTGAATAATCTCTAACCCCATCTTTCCCTTACTGCTGTTCAACCCAGGCACCCACTAACTGTTTTGACTTTCCCTAGTGGTTCCTGAGCAGCAGCCCTATTGCCCATTGCCATGCAGAACCTAGGTACCCTAAAAACAGTTCCACTTTATGGTGCTATCTTGCAACACTAATAGAGGGAAAAGATCCCTAATCACAGATCCCAAATCCTGGTCTGTGAATGAAAATTTGCCTATGCAGTTACAACCCAGCTTTTTTTTAGATGGGTACACATTATGTGAGGGTGCGCAACATACCTTAAGGGTCAGGGCACACAAGCAGAGTCAGGGAGATTAGTCACCCGGCGACAAATCTCCTCTTCTTCTGGGAGACTAATCTCCCCGAACTGCCTCCCCTGCCATCGCGCCGGCTAAAATGTAAATCACCTACGAGAGGGCACTCAGCGCAATTCATTTTCCGAAGTCGCCCAAAGTTGCCTCACGAGGAAACTTTGGGTGACTTTGGAAAAGAATCGCACCGAGTGCCAACCCGCCATCGATTTACATTTTAGCCAGCGGTAAAGCAGGAGAGGCAGTTCGGGAGATTAATCACCGAAGAAGAGGAGATTTGTCTGCGGGCAACTAATCTCCCCAAATCTGCCTGTGTGCCAAGACTCTTTATAATCCTTCTGAGGACAGTACATCATTTAAATGGATATAATCACATCCCAGTCACGCAATTTTTAATTATTCATTTCGATGGAGCACATCAAATCCTATGTTACAATTTTATGTATACTGTATTTCAGTCACATAAAACTCATAAAGTGTATGATAAAAAGTTGAACAGTAAACTAGGGAAAAACATGAGACCCTGCCTTGAGGGTGGAGTAGAATTGTACATAATTGACTTCTCTTGGTAGAGTATAATAACTTTGGCAGATAATACTGACATTAAACAGTGAAATGTCCATAGGCTAATCTTTTCTTTGATGGTAAGTGATTGCGGCCTAGGTTTAGTTCTCCTTTTATTACATAGCCAGTTAACAACCGATTGATGAATTTGTGATATGGATCCTTCTTAACTACGCAAAGCAGAATACATTGAGCCAGTTCTGTCCCCAGTATAATGGGCAAGGATTCCAACTTGCCAAACTTTTTCATGTGCACTTTGTCAGGGTTACAATTTTATTCAACCACTGTGCTGTAAATGCACAAGAGACTGTAATATGCAGAATGTAGAAACCGTTTGCAACTTGGAGACTGCTACTTCCAACAAAGTGCTATGAGCATATCATATGATCGGAAACATGGTTCTTATTCTACCCCTTTCCATTCTCTTTTACAGTACAAGGGCCTCTTGGGGTCCAAGTTCCCTTTTTTGCTATTCATCATGTGACTCCTAAGCACATAACAATCTTAAATGGTTAAAGTGACATCCAGAACAAAAAAGAATTGCCCATTCCCTTTTTGTCCCTTATCGCTATTAAGGCTAGTCCCCCACTTACTGTTGGAGGGTTCTTACTTATAGTAGCCAAGGAATATAATATAATATGAGTATAGGGCAATCTTAAAGGAGAAGGAAAGCTACAATCGCTAGGGGGTGCCAAATATTAGGGCACCCCTCCCCCCAAGGATTGTAATGACTTACCTAATACCCCAGGCTGGTGAAAACTGCACCAGCCCATGACACTAGCGAGAAATCCTTTCCCTCCTTTATTCTTTCTTCTGAATCCAGCAGCCAATGCATGTGCAGTAAAGCAAAAAATCCAGCTTTTTACTCAACTGTGCATGCATACCAACGCCCAGACAGAAAGAAGGAAGCCAGAAGATCTCTCGCTCGCTAGTGCCCCAAGCCAGTGCAGTTTTCTGCTAACAGGAGCATCGGCCTGGGGTATCAGGCAAGTCATTACAATCTTTGTAGGTGTCCTAACATTTGGCACCCTCCATTGATTGGAGCTTTTATGCTCCTTTTACGTCTATGTTGAATTTATGATGTTTCAATCAATATTTATTCAGTTATTTATGCTTACAACTTTGCACAATGGTCTGTAAAAGATTGACAAAACCTTGCTATACCGAAAGTTTACTTAAATATTAGTCATATATACTTATATAAAAATGCAGAACAGCTTTATTTAAACAAGGAAGAAGAGTTAAGGTGTTGTCCCTGAATTTCCTTTCTTAATCAGTTGCTTTCCTTTCCAACACCCCAACCAAAATGCTCTGAATCGGTTAGTGGTGAGGAAACCCTTAAAGGCAAAGACCATCTCTCAGTTAAAGGACAAGTAACATCAAAAAAAATGTTTTAAAGTAATAAAAATATAATGCAGTGTTGCCCTGCACTAGTAAAACTGCCGTGTTTGCTTCAGAAACACTACTGTTTTATATAAATAAGCTGCTGTGTAGCCATGGGGGCAGCCAGAGCCAGGCCAAGCCGGGCCGGCGCCCTAGGCAGCCTACCCGGCTGCTGCGCCGGCTGGTTGAGCGCTTCTGCGCATGCGCGAAAAGACACTTCTGCGCATGCACGAAAAGACGCTTCTGCGCATGCGCGAAAAGACGCTTCTGCGCATGCGCGAAAAAACTTTTCTGCGCATGCGCAAATTGACCATGCATACTCACACAGATGGGAACAAGTGGGTGGTCGGCAGAGAAGGGGCCGGACTAGGGGTAGGAGTAAGTACGTGCCTGGCGCCCCTCCACCTTTGCGCCCTAGGCACGTGTCTACTATGCCTACCCCTAGTTCCGGCCCTGGGGGCAGCTATTCAAAGGAGAAAAGGTTCAAGTTACACAGCAGATAGCAGATATGCTCTGTAGAACATAATGGTGTTATCTGTTATCCACTATTTAACCTGTGCCAAATAGCCTTTTTTCAAATTCCGCCATTGCTACTCAGCAGCTTGTTTATACGAACTATGCTTATTTTTCTATATACGACAACTCCTGCTTTTCATTTCTTTTGGTCCCTTCGTTTAAAGTGGCCCTGGCACACAAGCCAGTTATTTACATAAAGATATGGTAAGGCCAGTACTATACTCCCGCTGTGCAGTGTTTCTGCTTCTATGGCCTCAGAGCTGAAGAGCCTTACACTCCTGCCACCACAATGTTAATCTAGACCTGAGATATCATTCTAGAAATGTTCTCAACCTTTTAAGTGCCACAGATCATAGCTATTCAATTCAATATCGATGGCAGCCCCTTTATATCTGCGACACATAATCAATCTCCCTTTCATTTTTCTTTCACTTTCCTCAGTTAATGTTCCTTTCAGAGGGTCTGTGTCAAGATAATCCGCTGACTATTGTTTGCACCCTGCTTAACTTGTATGTACAGTATATATATCTGTGTCATGTCACGAAGTTAGTGAACAGATAATCCATTGATCAATGTCTGTTTTTTTTTTTTTTGTAAATCTGTGAATATATTTTTCATCGAATCTAACAGCTAATGAAAAGACACACTCGTACATTAGCCTAGCCCATGTAGGTGCCATATTTTAACATTATCCAAATGAATGGAATGTTTTCTCCTTCTGTTATGTTTTGATTAGCCGAGGATGAGTAGAGTATAACAGTGGTTTATTAGCAGGCTCTCATGCAGCCATTACACAACAGTAACTTTCATTTTTACGCTGTCAGGAAGTGTGCACAGTATAAGTCTGGGCACAGTGACATCTACAGGCATTTGTATAAACACCACATATTCCCCCTATAGTAGGAAAGCATTTGGGCAAATATAATAAACAACAACAATGCATCTTAAAGCAATAATATACATTCACATCACATAGTCCTGGGTCCATGCAGGTAGTTTTCTGATTCTCTCTAACTATAGGTTCACTTTCTTTAGGCCTATTGCAGTTGACATCAGGAGTAAGAAAATGTCCTTCATCAAATGGAGCTTCTCCAAAGTCATATCTAACAGGAACAAGACGACTTGCATTCCATATGCGTCCATCAGACAGTTCATAAGTGGTGTAGTAAATTTAGATTGTCCTTGTTTCAGTATTCCTGGTCCATGCAGGTAGTTTTCTGATTCTCTCTAACTATAGGTTCACTTTCTTTAGGCCTATTGCAGTTGACATCAGGAGTAAGAAAATGTCCTTCATCAAATGGAGATTCTCCAAAGTCATATCTAACAGGAGCAAGACTACTTGCATTCCATATGCGTCCATCAGACAGTTCATAAGTGGTGTAGTAAATTTAGATTGTCCTTGTTTCAGTATTCCTGGTTTCTTAATTCTGACTAAAGATCCAGGCTGAAGGTGTACTTCTTTTGCACCACATTTTCTGTCAGTATAAGCCTTGCATTTGGCTTGTTGACATTTCACAATGTCAGCAGTAGATGATTTTGTAGGCACAGTATTTTGTGGAAGTTTGATGTCTGCAACATGTAACTTAGTGCGCATCTGTCTGCCATGTAATAATTCAGCAGGAGATGATTGGGTTGTTGCATGGCACATTGCTCTGTAGTTATGTAGGAACTCTGTTGTAAATACTTTCCAAGATTTCCCAGTAAGATTTGCTGTCCGTAGTGCTTCTTTCAGACTTCTGTTGAATCGCTCGATTTCTCCATTTGCTTGTGGGTAATACACTGAAAATTTCCTATGCACAATATTCCTCTCTTTCACAAAGGATTCAAACTCATATGAGACAAACTGTGGTCCGTTGTCTGATATTAACTCCTTTGGATTACCTTCTCTGCTGAAGACTGTAGACAGAAATGTTATTACTGTAGCTGATGTTATATGAGAAAAAAATGCAATTTCAGGCCATTTACTGTAATAGTCTATCAAGGTTATAGCAAATCTACAATCTATAGGAGCATCTGTAAAAGGACCGACAATATCAATAGCAAGTTTTTCCCATGCTGAATCAGGGAATGATATTGGCTGAAGTGGTGGTGTCTGTGTGATAGCTGTTTTGTCATGATTCTGACAAGTAACACAAGAATGAATGTTACCACATCAGCATCCATTGCTGGCCACCAGTATAGTTCTCGTAGTCTTTGTTTTGTACGTACAATTCCTTGTAAGTTGTGCAAGTTGTATGAGGTTTTCTCACAAGGTCTCTGGTACCAGTAAACGATGAGCTCCCCGGAAACATAGCCATCTACTAAGGACAGTTTGTGTCTAATCCTGTAGTAAGGTTGAAGATCAGGACTGAGTTTCTTCTCAGTATTTGGCCATTTGCTTTGTAAGATGTCCCGTAATTTTACTCAAATTGGACATGAGGCAAGCTTGCTTAAAATCAGCATCTGTAACTGTAGATGATAGTAAATCAGTCAATGCTACAACTTCTATGTCCTCATCCAGTGTATCAGAAGCTGCAGGTAAAGGTAAACGTGACAAACAATCAGCAGTAACATTTTTCAAACCTGGTTTGTATTGCATTTTGTAGTTGAAATTCAGTAGCCTTGCTGACCATCTAGTTATATGCATTCCAGCTCTTCCTATTCCCTTTGTTGTAAGCAGTGTAGTAAAAGGGCTATAATCAGTGCATAAGGTAAATTCTCTACCCCATAGGTAGGTTCTCCATTTTTCTGTTGCCCAAACACATGCTAGAGCTTCATTTTCAACAGATGAATACTTACGCTCTGTCTCTGTAAGTGTTCTGGATGCAAATGCAACAGTTTTCTCTGTATGATCAGCATGGATCTGTGTGATAACTGCACCAACGCCATAGTATGAAGCATCTGTAGTAACCATAGTTGTTAGTGCAGGATCAAATAAAGCTAGTGCTGGACTGTTCACAATTAGCTTAAGGTTTGGAAATCAGATGGAGGAGGTGCTTGTGTAACAGCGTTGACAATCAAACTTTGACAGTATAAGGGCATCTCTGCAACATATTAAGTGGGAAATGCTTTTCACAGGGTTAAACACAGAACAAAAATGGGAAGTCTTTAAAATGCTGCTTAATAAATATACCCGTCAGTATATTCCACTTGTAAGCAAGGAACGTTGTTGCAAAGCAAAACCTTTTTGGTTCAATAGAAGCTTTGGTGTTGAGGTGGGTAAGAAAAGACGTGCTTTTAAGGCTTTCAAGTTTATAAGGTACAAGGAGGCCAATAAATCATGCAAAGAAGCTATAAGGCAAGCTAAAATTGCTATAGAAAAGGATATTGCAGCAAGCAGTAAAAAAAAACCAAAATTATTTTTTAAATATGTTAATAGTAAAAAAATGAAGCAGGAATGGGTGGGACCCTTACCATCAGAGGGGGGTCAGCTGGTTGATGAAAACAAAATAAAAGCGCAGATTCTGAACTCATATTTTTCATCTGTCTACACAAATGAGGAACCAGTAAGTGAAGGTTTCCTTCTTAATAGTCCCAATTCTAGTAATACAACTAATGATGCATGGTTCACACATGAAGAAATTCAAAAGAGACTAGAACATGTTAAGATTAACAAAGGTCTGGGGCCAGATGGTATTCATCCCAGGGTACTTAGCGAGCTTAGCTCTGTGATTGCCAAACCTCTTTACTTAATTTTTCAGGATTCATTGAGATCTCGCATAGTGCCGAGAGACTGGCAAAATGTGGTGCCTCTATTCAAAAAAGGATCCCGTTCTCAGCCTCAAAACTATAGGCCAGTTAGTCTGACGTCAGTGGTAGGAAAGCTTTTCGAAGGGTTAATATAGGAGAAGATACTGGACTTCATAGCAAATCATAATCTTGCCAGACTAACTTAATTTCTTTTTATGAAAAGGTAAGTAGAGACCTCGATTCTGGGATGGCAGTGGATGTGATTTACTTAGACTTTGCTAAAGCATTTGATACAGTGCCACACAAAAGGTTACTGGTTAAATTAAGGAATAGGGATGTAGCGAACCGCCGATAATGTGTTCGCGAACGCCGTTCGCGAACACCGGCAAAAAATGCGAACAGTTCGCGAACTTCGAACATCCGAAAATCGTTCGATTCGAACGATCGAAGGATTTTAATCGTTTGATCGAACGATTTTCGTTCGAATCGAACGAAAATCGTTCGATTTTAGCGACCGAATGGTCGAACGATTTTGACGCGAACGCCTATTGGCGAACGTCGCGCGATGTTCGCGAACTTGAGGCGGACGCGAACAGCCGATGTTCGCGCAAACAAGTTCGCCGCAGAACAGTCCGCGACATCCCTATTAAGGAATGTTGGCCTGGAACATAGTATTTGTACCTGGATGGTGAACTGGCTAAAAGATAGACTACAAAGAGTGGTGGTAAATGGAACATTTTCTAATTGGACCAGTGTTGTTAGTGGAATACCGCAGGGCTCTGTACTAGGTCCCTTGTTTTTCAATTTGTTTATTAATGACCTGGAGGTGGGCATTGAAAGTACTGTTTCTATTTTTGCAGATGATACTAAATTGTGCAGAACTATAGGTTCCATGCAGGATGCTGCCACTTTGCAGAGTGATTTGTCTAAACTGGAAAACTGGGCAGCAAAATGGAAAATGAGATTCAATGTTGATAAATGCAAGGTTATGCACTTTGGCAAAAATAATATAAATGCAAGTTATACACTAAATGGCAGTGTGTTGGGAGTTTCCTTAAATGAGAAGGATCTAGGGGTCTTTGTAGATAACAAGTTGTCTAATTCTGGGCAGTGTCATTCTGTGGCTACTAAAGCAAATAAAGTTTTGTCTTGCATAAAAAGGGCATTAACTCAAGGGATGAAAACATAATTATGCCTCTTTATAGGTCCCTGGTAAGGCCTCATCTGGAGTATGCAGTGCAGTTTTGGACTCCAGTCCTTAAGAGGGATATAAATGAGCTGGAGATAGTGCAGAGACGTGCAACTAAATTGGTTAGAGGGATGGAAGACTTAAATTATGAGGGGAGACTGTCAAGTTTGGGGTTGTTTTCTCTGGAAAAAAGGCGCTTGCGAGGGGACATGATTACACTTTACAAGTACATTAGAGGACATTATAGACAAATAGCAGGGGACCTTTTTACCCATAAAGTGGATCACCCCTTTAGACTAGAAGAAAAGAACTTTCATGTGAAGCAACGTAGTTGGTTCTTCACAGTCAGGACAGTGAGGTTGTGGAATGCACTGCCGGGTGATGTTGTGATGGCTGATTCAGTTAATGCCTTTAAGAGGGGCTTGGATGATTTCTTGGACAGACATAATATCAAAGGCTATTGTGATACTAAGCTCTATAGTTAGTATAGGTATGGGTATATAGAATTTAATTAAAAATATGGAGGGGTGTGTGTATGGATGCTGGGTTTTCATTTGGAGGGGTTGAACTTGATGGACTTTGTCTTTTTTCAACCCAATTTAACTATGTAACTATGTAACTATATATGACATGGTAAGGCAGTAATCCATCTTGTGAGATTATATGACCCAGAAATGACAGCGGAGTTTGTCTGAAGTGGCATTTGGAAAGGTTCAGTTTCAGTCCTGCAGAATCAATGCATTTCAGAACCTTTTCTACGTACTTGTCATGAAGATCCATAATTGGAGCGTAGACAATGTGCACCAGAGATGAAAAAAGTTCAGTCCTTTAGTTTTAGTCCCCTCCTGCCGGTCCTAATTCAGTCTCTCAGCTGTAGAATACTTCATATAAGAAAAAAGTGGATCAGCGCCTTTGGCAACGGAGTCGAACTCAACAGAATCGAAGAAGAATGGGAGAAAAAAAGAGAAAATCGACATATAGTGTAATATTTTTGGAAATATTCGTTTTACACCAGATGCTTATGTGCAAAAGATTTTTTTATATATATATTTTGTTGTGTTTGTTCCCCTTTTTTTTTCAAAAATTCCTTTTGTTTTAGTCCTCCATTTCGGGGGCTGTGCCTAATATTTAATTTTCAACATGCATGTGCGTCTTCCACCAACAAATGTTTAAAGTGCCTACTTACAAGACATTTATTATTTCAACAACGTATAGTAGTGTTTTCCTTTTCCCTTTACGACAAATTTCTGTGCCTTTCACCAAACAGCGGCTAAAGTGCCTACTTACAAGACCTTAGTATGTGGCTCGCATGTAGTATTATTTTACGACTCCTTCTCAGTTCCTCCAATCGATCCCACATGGAATAGAGACGTATATTGTGCAATACGTTTTAATAAATATTTAAAAACTTTCATAAAAAAATTTTTACACTCACATTTTGATCAAGTTTCACAAGCATTTCAAAAAAGTCCACTGTCCTTTGCAGGTTGCCCAGGTCTTTCCGGGGTAGGAATAAAAAAGCCGGCTTTTCCTATCCCTCGTGGTTGCGTTCCTGCTGGTCAGCGTCCTGTCCCCTACTGCCTGACGCGTTTCGCTGGTCCAATCAGCTTCCTCAGAGGCATGGAGTATAGAAGACATCAGTCTTTGAAAACAACTCGGTGCTGAAGCCAGTCCATAAGGTACGGGCATGAACCGGAACAAACCATCATGGGTGATAAATGCAGTGCGGTCTCTACTTTCCTCATTCAGTATTACTTGATGATAAGCACTCTGAAGATCCAGAGTTGAAAAGAATTTTGCTCCTCTGAGTTTTGAAAATATTTCCTCTATGTATGGCAAGGGATGATTATCCATAACAACTGCTTTATTAGGTTCACGGAGATCGCCTCAATTTCTGACGTGTACTGGTTTTAGATCTGGTCTCAACTTAACTTTGTGTACAAAGTGTTGCTTTGTGGTGAAATTTTAGACACTGGCTGTGTGGCAGGCACTGGTGCTGTAGCAATGAGACCATCAACTAATTGTAGGTTTAATGCAGCAAAGCGATCCCTTCCAAGTATAGCAGTAACCTTATTCACAATGTAAAAGTCACATTTTGCAATATTTGATTCAAATTGTACAGTCACTGGCAAGCAACCAAGCACAGGGATTGGATCCTTTAAGTAACTGACAGTTTCAGGGCAGGTGCAACAAGCGTATCGTTTGCAAAGTATTGCAAGAAAATATCCTTTGGTAGTATAGAAACAGCTGAACCTGTATCAAGCATCAGGTTAATGGAGTGTCCCTTGTCAGCAGAAGCAGTACTGACACTGACAGTGCATATAAACTTGTCTGGAATAAATGTACCAGCTTTATCCACACTTAATACTGTGACATTTGTAGTAGTGACTTCATGAACATCTTTAGCGGAACTATGGCAGATCTTAGCAAAATGTTCTACCTTTTTGCATTTGCGGCACCGTATAGCTTTTGCAGGACATGTAACATGATTTGCAGTGTGTTGTGTTGAACCACAGTGAAAGCAGTATTTTCTATTTGTATTTGCTGTATGGTTTTGCAGTGTAGGTGAATCCCTTTCCTTAGCACTGTATTTTGCCTGTGACTGAGCATTATTAGGCCACAGTGTTGAATTCACAATCTGTACATTCCCAGCAGTTCCCTGACTGAGAGTTTTAGCCTCTGCTACTGCTGTTTCTATTTGGCTAGCAACTGTAATAGCCTTTGCAAGGGTTAAATCCTGCTCTAGGAGCAGTCTCTCTCTAATGCGAGGTGAGTTTGTTTTTTCCACTATTTGGTCTCTTAGTTTATAATCTGTTAGATTCCCAAGGAGGATGAGCAGGAGAGAGAAATTTTGTAGGGATGCACTGAATCCACTATTTTGGATTGGCCGAATCCTTGAATCCTTTGTGAATGATTCGGCCGAATACCATATGCAAATCAGGATTCGGATCAGCCGGGCAGAAGGAATCCGAATCTTGCTGAAAAAGGCTGAATCCTGGACGAATCCCGAACCAAATCCTGGATTCGGTGCATCCCTAAAATTTTGTGATTGACAAGTAGTTACCAACTGCTTCTTGTTTAGCAAAACAGAAAGTGAAGAAAACCACAATATGTGTTTGCAAAGCACATTCCGGTGCTTTTCAGACCTAACATCTTCTAGGAAGCAATTTTGGGCTGGAAAGCACAACTATTAATGTTGTTAGGGTTAAGTAAAAGTGAGCAGGCAAGGGGTGTTTTGACCCCTGTGCCAATAGCTTTAATGTGTTTTTTGTATTCTAAAAAAAAACAACAACTAAAAAAAGTCTAAAAATTATCAAACTATTTTTATTACATGCATTATATAAAACATACATTATTTTGTTTATAAATGTATGTGTTGAAATTTAAACAAGAAAAAACAGCACGAGAAAATAGATCATATAGCTGAAGGAAAAGGCCTTTTTTTTGCAGAAGTAATAATTTAATCCCATGGCAGGTTATCAAAAGCCTGCTTCTAAGGCTGTAAATCTGTGATATTAAACTGAGACTGATTGCCAGAGCAATCATGTTAATTCCATCCTAAACCCCTTCAGTCCCCTCCCTGAGTCCATTAACATAGCATGACTGATGCTCCAGCAAGTACCAGGTTTGCTTGTCTTTTTGCATAAAGCCACCCACATTTTATACATAGATGGATAGTCGTGCCTGGCCAAAGAGGGGGGCATTCTGGATGCTTTAAAGTGTATATATTCCTGTAAATTGTCAAATCCTGAGAGTCTGCATACCAAGTTTGAACTGATTTGGTGGCATTTTTTGAATGGTTACTAGGCATCAAAATTTAATAAAATGCAGTAATTTGGGTAACCACTTCCCCCAGATATCTGATAATGATGAATAAAATAGTGGTTGTATTTCCTGGAACTACCAATAAGGTGCCCTCTTCTGTACATGCACACTAATTCTATAGAGAAGAGAGACACCTAGTGGTAAGTCTTGCCAATGAGTCATTGAGTATTGTTTAAAACATTTCTCCTGTATAATCAAACAATGAGGATGGTAGTTCAGAAATCAATCCATTGTGACTTTTAATTCACACAGAGATAATTTGTTATGACTTGGGTTTTGTTCTTTGTTTTGTTTTGCCTTCAGCCGTAGCAACTTGTGTGTGCAAAAGTGGTAACTGGTTTTAGGCCGCTTAAAAAATGTAGAATTGGACAATTGTTAATCTTTAAGCCGCAGAATGATCCCAAACACAAGGCCAAAGTAACGCTGGAGGCTCTAGAACAAAAGGACCAATCACAGCCCTGATCCCAAGCACTATTTGAAAACAGAGGTGCACAAGCATCATCTAACTAATGGTGGGGTTGGTCAAGGGTCTGAATTTTATTTTTTGCATGGTGCAAAAAAAATAAAATACATAATATAGATTTATAAGATGAGTGTGTATAGATTTATACATTATTGTCTTTTTACCATAAGCAAGCTTTACAGTGATGGCTTTTTTCCCTCTGGTGCAACCAAATGACTCAGGTTATCCTTCGATACCTGGAAAGCTCAGTTGCTTTCTGTTTTCTGTGTCTCTTAGATACCGTGTGAGCCATGGGGGAAATGTTATATTGCTGCACAATGGAAGATTTTAGAAAATAGAAGAATATAAAATATAAATAGGTTTAATAAATAGATTTGCACATGGGCCCTGTGCCCCCTAGTTACGTTACTGAGGTGGGGGATAGCACCTCTACCATGAATACAGCGCTGTTAGGTTTAGCAGTGTTGTATCCATGTGGATTGTAGAAAGGGCAGTACATGGGTGCTCCCCATCTTGTACATCATTCAGACCTACCTCCTGGCAGGCTTTAAGTACAACTGTAAGACAGTAGCCATATTAATATACATTAGTGGGTGAAGTTGGGGTTGTCGGAATTGTAACAGCAGATTTATTATGCCTCAATGACTTTTTCTCAATAGCCCCTTTATAAAGGCAAGCATCTGAAACCTGTCCAGCTGTTGCATTACTACAACTCCCAGCATGCTGCTCAGTCAGCCACCATAGGAGGTTGATTGGAGTCTGTAAATGAGAGAGCACAGATAACAAATGACAATCTCAAATTTTATAAAGCAGCAACATACAATTTAAAAGTCAGTTAAAAGAAACAAACAAGAAGTAGATAAAAACCTAATTAATATCTATTACAGTACCATGATTCCATGTAATAAAGGACTTCCTAACAAGAAGTGTTATATTAGTCCACTGCTGTCCCACTTGTCC
Source organism: Xenopus laevis (assembly GCF_017654675.1). Taxonomy (NCBI): domain Eukaryota; kingdom Metazoa; phylum Chordata; class Amphibia; order Anura; family Pipidae; genus Xenopus; species Xenopus laevis. Next base: position 35,437,402 of record NC_054386.1, on the reverse strand, counting down.
CTCCCTGGCTGCAGGAGCATGCAAGGAGTTGGAGATCAGCAATTCAAGAACAGACATAGCATCTATAACTGAAGCTCAGTCTTTGCTGATTCTCTAGTAACAGAGTCTTGCTAATAAATAATTAAAAGCAGAAATAGAAAATCACAACATAACCATTTTGCATTGATGTTTTTAACAGTAAACAAAGGCTGGAATTAGTCCTTCCAAAATTAGGTAGAGCTGGTCAGTGCGAAGAGATGCAGAACATGGCTTTAATGTGAATTAAAGTGCTCTCTTAATACTGGTACCATATGATTTTATAATACTGGTAAATCCCTCCCATCTTCCCTTGTGTGAGTCTCCCACAAAGTATGGTGTGTATATATGTGTTTGTATATTTATATATATTTGGTGTCTGCAACTTTTCTATATTTTCAAGGAAGTAATATGGTGAATGAAGGTGTAATAGCAGTAGTTTCCAACAGAGTTTCGATAGAGGTCTACTAAGGTGCCAGTTTATCTTGGCACTAAAAGCAGAAAAAAAACCTTGTCCGGCTGAGGGAAGCAATTGTGTCGCTTGTTACTAATACACAAAATACTTGGGTTATCAATCCCTGTTGTACCCTACAGCAGTGTCGGACTGGCCCACCGGGATACCAGGAAAACTCCCGGTGGGCCAAGGTATCAGTGGGCCCTCATGCTGCTAAACTTTTGGCCTATTTCATGACCATTCCCTATTATATGAGAACAAAGAGGCTAAATAGATGGAATAATAGATTATAGTATGTAAAGAAAACAAACTAGGAGAATAGAGGTTGATTGATGAGATGAAGCATATTAGTACTGAGAGTGGGCCCCTGGTCTAAGATTTTTGGGTGGGCCCCTGGTGTCCCAGTCCGACACTGCCCTACAGGTACAAACCAACACACCATTGTGGATATTATGACAATGTATTCAACCTGTAAAGAGAATACAATAAAGCGCAATTAGTGGGTCACTGGCATCCTCCCAATTTTGCCAAGCTTTAGCAACATATATAGGGGCCATCAATTGCTTGTCACTGATGTAGCAGCTTGAGACCAGTCACTGCTCTATGAAGTGGAGGTGCCCTGTTGGAAAAAATTCCAGATCACTGAACTATAGGGGTCTCTAAGTTCTTCTCGGTTCTCTAGTGTTCACATCTTGACATATGGGTGCAGTATCGAGTATACAGCACTGTAGAGTTCCAGCACAGAGAAGTATTGACCTATAGAGAGAGGAAACCGCTCCAGGTTTGGAACTATGAACAGGTGAAATAGATGAAGACATTTAGATCCTCCTCAAGCATCCCATGAGGGGTGGGCTAAATGGATCCGCTTCCTGCGGGCCCAGCGGGAAAATACCGCTTTCTCTGTGATAAACCGGTGGGCTCCCATTGAAGCTCTCTCGTGCATCATGTACATAGTGCACTCATCCAGTCTCCCCTTTTCATAGTAGTGATAAGGCACAGGGGGGGGTAAGACCGATCGCTAAAGGGTGAAGAAAGCATGGGTAGTAGGATGTGTACTCTGTCCTTTCCAACTCTCAGTAAGTGCTCTCCAACTTCCCATAGTAATATTGCAGCCCTGCCTCTTTTTGGAGTGTCTCTGACTTCCATTTACCCTACATGGAGTCTTTTCTCCTGCCCAAAACCTTCCAGTTCCCACCTACCCCAATCCTTACCTACAGTAATTCTGGCCAACCATTCCATATACCGTGATCTCTTCACAAAGCTCCATGGCCAGAATCATGGTGAACGTTCCAGACATTGCCCTGAAATGAGTAAAACCTTCATGTTAGCAAAGCCATTGTCATGCCATCAACCCACCAAATGAGATACACAGAAAGTTACTCTGGTTCTATAGTTGGGACTCAACTATAGGAATACCCAGAATCTATGGAAAGAGGGCTAACACAACTAAGAAGTAAGCAGACTCTTGATTTATGATGGTGGCCCAGCTTGTGACCCAAAGACATCCACTTATGCTATATGCCAAGATGTTTTACAAATACTTTGGTTGCTAAATATATGAGAAATGTTTAATTATATATTTGGTCTTGGCTTGGATAACTAGAAAGAACTTTATATAGCATGTATTATGCTCACATATTCTTCCCTGTCTCGTTCTGGAAGACCTGGTCACAGTGTGCCATCATGCTTTGTGTTAGCGTGTAGATCTGCACCTGGGGATACTTCCCCTTAGCGTGATACGATACGTGATACCGCTGTCAATGTCCATTTGCCTAAGGGGACCCCAGATCACATATACAGTGTCCTGGGACTGCTGAAAGAAGTAGGTCTGATTGCACAGCAGAAAAGGGAAACTGGTTTGGGATACCACCCTCAAAGAACTCCAGCTGCCCACATCCATTTCATAGCCCAGAGTTGGAGCTGTATTCATGCGTAGGACACACTCAGCTTGATCAATCTGAGGCCCAAGGCCTGATCCCAGCATCTGCCACAGCACATGATTTACAGGGATTCCTGGAGAGGGGCTAAACGGAAAGAACAGCAAATAATGTCACGTCATGTAATGGAAATAAGAGTAACTGGCAGTTTAGATTTCCTTTTGATTAGCTAGATAAAAATCTGGGGAAACTGCACTTCCTTGCCTTTCTATGTCCCCACCCCCAGGGGATGCCTGAGCCACAACCCACTCAGGCACCCCACGCCTACCTTCTCCTTCTTGTAGACATATGGAGGACCAGGGAGGGAGGGGTCCAGTCCACTGGGGCCCACCAGCTTTTTCTCCGGTGCCCCCACCAGGCCAGTCTGACCCTGGGCCTTCTTGCAGACAGTGCCCATGTCTGCACTGCGGTTTACCAGTGCTAACAAATTGAGCCATTGTGCTACCCTAAAAATATCACTCTGAGTGATATTTATATTACAGTATGGTTACAGCACCCCTCAGTGATCTAATTTATATTACAGTATGGTTACAGCACCCCTCAGTGACTTCTAATATCCTTATCATTTACAGTAGGGGGTACATTATGCCTTATAATACATGAGTGATACTCAGAGTCCCCTGTATAAATCAGCCTTACTGACCTATAACCTTGTATTTTTCATCAGTGGGTTCTGGCTCCACTAACCTGTACATCTGGAAGGCAGCTATATCCCGGCAGCGTAAGAATTTGAGGTAAAGATCTTGGCTGCTCATCAGCTTTCTCCTTGGTGTTCACTTTGATCCAGCAAAGCCAAAGAACCACACATAGCAACAGGCTTCCCACGCATAACTGGGCCTGCAGGTACCACAAAACATCTATATGAGTCATTGACACCTTTTTATAACCAGGAAGGACACCATGAAAAACGTCTTTTAGTTTTACAGGAAGAAAATAACTGAAGTTTACTGAATGTGTCTAAAGATCAGGGCCCTTCTAGCAACAAATATATCCATTGGAACAGCTGCTCTGTAAATGCTACTGGAGCTTGGACTGCTGCTGTGCAATGTATCAACTGTGAAATGTATGTATGAAACTGTAACAGTATAGAAAGTCAGTGGTATATTCTACTGAGTTGCTATTGGGAAACGTGGCAGGGAAAATAAAACAAATTCATTTTTAAAAATTAAAGCAGTAAAAAAAAAAACAATTTCAAAAAGTCATGGGTTAGGTAAATGTTCCCTTTAATATCCCATAAGTAGCGTGTACAGCATCATCTTTGGAAGGAAAAAATTGCAACAACAAATCGCCAGTAAATATCGCCCCTGCACAATGGGAATACCTTTGTATGGCAAATGGAAACATTTCTGAAGTAACGATGCCTACAAACAATAATGCAGTAGCAAAAAATAGTTACAAAATTTAATGTGTAGGACTGGAGTCTATGCCCGATATTATTTTCTGCACTTTTGTATTTATTTTTATCCTTTTGAACACGCCATTCCTCCTTGTTTATTTAAAATTAGCAAAAAAGGCTGATTTTCTTTGCAAAAAAAAATAAAATATATAAATATATATACATATATATATATATATATATCTAGGTTTTGACAGTTTGCTAGATAAAATACACTATGATTGGACTACATACCTAATAGTCTACAGTTACAGTACTTACTATGATTCTCATGTTTCATGGGCTGGTAGTAGCATCACTTAGTGCCTGAGGGAGATAGAGAATAAGAGAGAGAGAATTAAGGGGTTACAACATAAACTGTATTTAAACCAGTAAACAGCTTGGCATTTCAAAATATCATGTCAGATTTGCCCCCGGGGCTTTCCCCTTTTTTGCACTGCTCTCTTAGCCTGGGAAACAAATAACTTTGCATGTGTCAGTGAGCTCAGATGATGGTTTTACACCAGTAAAGAACAGAAAACAGTACCCCTCCATACAGATTTGTATCCTTAAAGGGGCATCTCACCTTAGCACAGAGGTCTGAATATTTCGGCTGTAAACTCAAAAGGATATAATTGAAGTCTTACAGCCACAATAAGAATTCATCCTCAACATGTGACATGTCCCCTTCCATTGATTTGTGCCCTAAACACACATGCTTATTTATATATAAAGCACATACTGTATAAAAATATACAAACACACATATATAGGTGTACATACATAAAACTATTGTAATTGTAACTGCAACCCTGTGTATTTGGCTGGTCCAAGAAGACATCCAAGACCCTCTTAAAGGCATTAAGTGAAACAGCCATCACACAATCGCCAGTCAGGGTATTTCACAACCTTAGCGCCTTGACAATGGAAAACTATTTGTGTCTGCCAAACTCAAACCTAAAAACAAAAAAAAGCAAATGTTAATTTATTATAACATAACCTCTTTTTGCAGCACTAGAGACAGCTGCTGACAGTTTAGCTAGTGTCCTGTCTGATACCCAGTTTAAGAAAGTCTGCAAAACTGATTCTATTCCCCAAGCTTTGGGGTTCAGGGAGCACTCTGTGTGCTCTGGGCTGTTAAGAAACAAAGATTATGTTAGTAAGGGTTAATTGTAAATCATCAGAAAATTCCCAGAAAGTGAGGTTACATCTGTCGTAGAAGTTGATGCTGATTATTTGGATTCAGAAGGCACTGGTTTCTATGCTGTGAATCTGGATTAATTACTAACCAACCTTGTATTGTTAATTTTATACTGTATATACAGTATATTGTGAGTCAGTCCCTAAGTGACAGCAGCCCAGATCTTGTGCAGTGAATCAGCAGGCAAGAAGATAGGGAGGTACAGATCTTCCCTTGGCCTTGAGCTGGAACATAAGGTGTAACACAATGAGTTATTTGCTGAAGTTTAGTTTTCCTTTAAGTTTCTGAATTAGGGCTATGTCACATAGGGTGCATCTTTGCTTGCAAAAAAAAGTGCCCAAATCCTCTGCTGCCAGCTCTTATTAACTTGAATGGGAAATGCATCATAGCACTGGCACTAGTTTGGCGTTTTACTAGTTTTTCCAGGTATAATATACTTAACCTTAACTCAGTGGCATACAGTTGACTTGATGGCAGTACACCTTGGCATAACTAGTATAACTGCCTCAGATCACCCCCACCTTGGCATAACTGGCATCACTGCCTAATACCATTCCTACCTTGGCATAACTAGTATCATTGCTTCAGATAACTCCCACCTTGGCATAACTAGTATCACTGCTTCAGATCACTTGGCATAACTGGCATTACTGCCTCTGATCACACAAACAATGGCACTGTGGGCATCGCTACCTCAGATCACTTCCTACATAGCATAACTGGTATCACTTCCCATTGGCACAAATGGCATAAAATTTGCCTCCTATTACAGAAACAATAGTAGAACTGGCATCACTGCCTTAGACCAGTCTCACCGTGGCACTGCCTCAGATCACACATGCAGGCGTATTTTGAATGTCTGTCTCTGCTCACACAAATAATGGCACTGCTGGCATCAGTGTCTCTGGTTAGAAGGGAAGTGGCAGAGAGCCAAACACTGCTTTTTTTAGCACAGCCCTACTCACCATCACACACGGTCCTGCTATTCGAACTCTGATGACTTTTTGGATTCTGGGTAAACCACCCTTGGGAAGGGCACCCCTAGCATGGGTCTTCTGCCAACCTACAGCCAATAGGGTTGGCCTTTGTATGCCAGATCAGGACACGTAACTGCCCATCATACACGTAGGGATTTGAGCCGCCCAGCATGAGAACCATGAGCAATGGGTAGATGCTAGAATGGAGTGAATTTGAGAAGGCTATGATGTCACAAACATGTGACCAAGATAAAGGCGTGTCTAGCCCTCTTCACAGCACCACATGACAGTCTGGGAGAAGGAGCTGCTGCTGTCTATCCAGGGAGGAGAGGGGAGGTACACATGTGATTAGAGATACACTGTGTAGAATTGTATTTCCAAAAGAGCTCTCTGAGCACATCTTCATGTAAATCCTTTGGCTTTTTTTTTTTTTTTAAATATATTTTATTAATATTATATAATAAAGTATATTTTTTTTATAAAAAATTGGTCGCACTGGGTAAAAAGGTGCATTACTACATTAGTCAGTTTTTCCTAGGGAGCCTTAGGAGAGGTGAGGGCTTTTCAATCAGTAGTTTATACACATATAAGCGTAGTGTAGATAGTCCAACTGTCTCTCAGGTGCTCCATCCATGCACCTGCATATACCAATATAAATTCAAATAGGAGGAAAGAAGGACAATATGCAGGATGACTGCCAATGTGCAATTTATAGCTATCCACACTGTGTGGATAGCTATAAATTGCACATTGGCAGTCATCCTGCATATTGTCCTTCTGTCATAGTAAGTAAGTAAGGTTGAAAAAAGACACATGTCCATCGAGTTCAACCTTTTTTTTTTTTTTTTATTAACTACCTATCTGCCAGTTGATCCAGAGGAAGGCAAAAAACCCATCTGAAGCCTCTCCAATTTGCCTTAGAGGGGGAAAAATTCCTTCCTGACTCCAAAATGGCAATCGGACTAGTCCCTGGATCAACTTGGACTATGAGCTATTTAACATAACCCTGTATTCCCTTACTTGCTAAAAAGCCATCCAACCCCTTCTTAAAGCTATCTAATGTATCAGCCTGTACAACTGATTCAGGGAGAGAATTCCACATCTTCACAGCTCTCACTGTAAAAAAAACCCCTTCCGAATATTTAGGCGGAACCTCTTTTCTTCTAATCGGAATGGGTGACCTCGTGTCAGCTGGAAGGACCTACTGGTAAATAAAGCATTAGAGAGATTATTATATGATCCCCTTATATATTTATACATAGTCATCATATCACCCCTTAAGCGCCTCTTCTCCAGCGTGAACATCCCCAATTTGGCCAGTCTTTCCTCATAGCTAAGATTTTCAATACCTTTTACCAGCTTAGTTGCCCTTCTCTGTACCCTCTCTAATACAATAATGTCCTGTTTGAGTGATGGAGACCAAAACTGTACGACATATTCTAGATGGGGCCTTACAAGTGCTCTATACAGTGGAAGAATGACCCCCTCCTCCCTTGACTCTATGCCCCTTTTAATACAGCTCAAGATCTTATTTGCCCTTGATGCTGCCGACTGGCATTGCTTGCTACAGCCAAGTTTATCATCTACAAGGACTCCAAGGTCCTTTTCCATAATGGATTTGCCTAGTGCAGTCCCATTAAGGGTATAAGTGGCTTGGATATTTTTACATCCCAGGTGCATGACTTTACATTTATCAACATTGAATCTCATTTGCCACTTAGCTGCCCAGATTGCCAGTTTGTCAAGATCGTGTTGCAAGGATGCCACATCCTGGATGGAATTAATTGGGCTGGATAATTTTGTGTCATCTGCAAACACTGATACATTACTTACAATACCCTCCCCTAAGTCATTAATGAACAAGTTAAATAAAAGTGGACCCAATACTGAGCCCTGGGGGACCCCACTAAGAACCTTACTCCAAGTAGAGAATGTCCCATTAACAACCACCCTCTGTACCCGATCCTGTAGCCAGTTTCCTATCCACATGCAAACGACTTCATTAAGCCCAACAGACCTTAGTTTAGAAAGCAGTCGTTTGTGGGGCACAGTATCAAACGCTTTGGCAAAATCCAAATAGATCACATCTACTGCCCCCCCACTATCCAGAATCTTACTTACCACATCATAAAATGCAATCAAATTCGTCTGACATGACCTATCCTTCATAAAGCCATGCTGATTGTTGCTCATAATGCCATTCATTAGGACAAAATTTTGAATGTGATCCCTTAACAAGCCTTCAAATAATTTGCCCACCACAGATGTCAAACTTACTGGCCTATAATTGCCAGGCTGAGATCGTAATCCCTTTTTAAATATTGGAATAACATCAGCTTTTCTCCAATCCATAGGCACCATACCAGATGACAGTGAATCTGAGAAAATCAGAAATAAGGGCTGGTCTAAAACTGAACTAAGCTCTCTTAGAACCCGGGGTGTATGCCATCAGGCCCTGGAGCCTTGTTTACATTAATTTGTATTAAAGCTTTTTGAATCATATCCTGAGTCAGCCACTGACTAGATTGAGCTGAACCATTCATGCAGTTATTAAGTGAGCCTGTGAACCCAGACTCCTCTATTGTATACACTGAAGAAAAGAACTGATTTAACACATTTGCCTTATCTGTATCTGTTACAACCATACTGGTACCATTATTTAATGGAGCAACACTCTCAACCTGCATCTTTTTACTATTAATATATTTAAAAAACTTTTTAGGGTTAGTTTTCACCTCCACCGCAATTAACTCTTCATTTATTTTCTTAGCCTTCCGGATTGCTGATTTACAACATTTATTACAGTGTTTATATTCATTAAATGCAGCTTCTGTCCCTACAGATTTGTAGTTTTTAAATGCCTTTCTCTTCTTTCCCATTAACTTCTTTACTTCTGTATTAAGCCACACAGGATGATTCTTAGAGCTTCTACGTTTAGTCCTTAAGGGAATAAATTGAGAACAGTAATGATTTAATATCATTTTAAAGGACAACCATTTCTGTTCTGTGTTTTTAGCTGAAAACCTAATGCCCCAATTAATGCTCTGTAGGGCAGTCCTCCTATTCGGTGAGGACTGCAGGGGAACTACAATGGGGACTGTGCTTTTCTGTGTGATGCATACTGAGGACCTGGAGTAACATGCACAGGGCTTATTTACTGTGAGTTCAGTGTGGTATATACAGGGCAGTGAGTAGGGTTGCCACCCGGCCGGTATTTTACCGGCCTAGCCGGTAAAATACCTGCCAGGGCCGGTATTACAAATTTACCGGCAATGTAGCTGCCGGTAATTTGTAATACCTATAACAAAAGCCCTTGGCCCTCCGGCAGAAACTTACCCCTCCGTCTTCTGCCCCTCTTGCGATGGGGACCCGCCCCCTTTGTATCACGCTGTACGTGGCCACGCCCCTTTTACGTCACACCCACCCATTTACCCGTGACCCTCCCCTTTTTTCGTCACGGCGTTACCGCCCCCCATCACTGGGCGATAAATTTTTTTAAAATAGGTGGCAACCCTAGCAGTGAGACATGGACAGTAATGCAGGGGTAGCAATGTCGGCTGTGGGGGTAGTAGAGTCCAGAGCCACACCAAGAGATACAGGTTACCTGCCAGACCCCCTGACATTTGCCACTTCCGCCAGTCCCTCCATTCCCTGTCAGTAGGGTTGCCATATTCAGGAAAAAAATACCGGCCTTCCTTTATATTTATCTTTTTTCCATATTAATAATATTGGGATTAACCATCATTTTTACCGGCTAGGCCGGTAAAATACCGGCCAGGTGGCAACCCTACCTGTGAGCTGGAAGGTTAAGGAGTCAATGATAGGAACTATGTAATCCCCCCTCCCAAAAATGAGACTCCCCCACAAGATGCTTGGGGAGCCAACTCAACACAGTAAAGGGCAGCCAGAGGGTCAATGTACTGTGGTGTGTACAGAGCTGCTGGGTGACCATTGTGTATTCAGTTCATTGCTGTGTAATTCATAAAACAAATGCAGTGTCATCAAGAACTTGTAACCTGAAAGAGAACGACCAGAAGAGTTATAATGCGTTGCACCATCCATATACCATGACAATAGAAAGAAAGAAAGTTAACTAGATGTATTTCATACATACAAAATCAATCTGTGATCAACAAACAGTTCAATGTATATCAACAGCAATAAATGCATTTAAATCCAACATGTGTGTGTCTCGTTGTTGTAATTATGAATACTTAGAATTTCATTTCCCTAGAAAATTCATATTCAGCAGCAGCAGCCATGTGCTATGAAACAACTAAAAAATAACATTTAACTAATCAATTAAAAAAACAGAGCACCTAGTTCATGGGTTAAAAACAATTCCAAATGAATGATGTGTTGATCTGGTCCTAGTAATAAGGGATCTTGCTTAGTAGCAATAAATAGGTAAATGAATCCCACCCAGATCCTAACAAACAACCAAACAACCCTCTTGAACGCAAACTTTTATACCCAGGTTATATGCAGTGGTGTGATCTTAGTTTAAATAGTTAACACTGGAGCCAGTAACCATAGGTATGTTATACCACCATTAAAAATGAAATCAAGCGGGTCTGACCGATGTGCCAAAGGAATTGTGTGACTACTACTCTCAGAGGCACCTAAGTGAATTGTGGCCTAATCCCTGTTGCTACTCCGATGGCACTCGGAGACTGCTTGTATGCATAAGTAACCGGTGGTTGTTCAATGTATAAGTAAATTAGGTTCACATCTTCCGGATTGATGCTTCCTATTTGCATCCAGCCAAGCTCAAACCATCACACCTCCGTTCTTTTCTAATCACCCGCCTCCCCATGTAGCAGAAAAAGTTTAGATTAAGAGCTCTGCGCCTGACACGCGTTTCGCTGATGTCCGCCAACTTGTTAAGTTAGAAAAAAAACAGGCACACATGCCATCAAATCAGCTCACTGTGAGCATCAGTACTCAAAAGGACATTTTATTTAAATATTGATCATGTCAGCAATGTAAATACATTTTTGTTAGATATCTGGTATTAAGCATCAAATATATCAAGATGGATAGCAATGCAAGAACTTCACTGGCGCATGAAAAAGAGTAGTTCTCTTTAAAATTAAAGTGTGATGAAGACAAATGTCTCTCAAACTCTGATTCTCTCTTCTGGTTCTGGAAATCAGCTACTATCAAACCTAAAATACCAGTCTACACCACTGCACTAAAATGCCTTTTTACCACTGCTGGCATTTAACTTAGTGCTGCTAACCTGGTTCTTTACCGCATGATACACTCTATAACATAAAGGGAATGCTCACCCTTCTATCTATCTATCTCTCTCTCTCTCTCTCTTTCCTCGCTCTCTTATTTTGTGTTATGTTTATAAAATCAATAAAGATAATCTTTCAAAAATGCCTTTTGACCCATAACTGTTTAGTAGACTCAATTTTTCATTGACCTGCATACAACTTGTACTGTAAAGGCCTGAAGGTGCTGAAAGAATAATGTTACCCTTAGTTTTTATCCCAAAATAGGCACTGGTATGAGGATTAACTCAAGAGGGCCAAAATAGATAATTACAGGGTGCCAGGAGTCCCCAGAGAACCTCATACTAGCAGCACACTTAGCCCAGATTATATTTAGTCCTCTTTTTATTTATTTATTTATTCTAGTCCCATCCAACTGTTGTCTATGCTTCCTGCAAGTTCTCCATACAATATCAAATAGCTAGTTCAGCAGTAGGGCTCTTTGACACCTAAACCCATCAGTAGTTTTCCTGGTATCCAGTGGTGGGCCAGTTCAATGCTGGACATTTATAAATAAAATAAATGTTAGTTTTACCAGGCCTGTATGGGGCTGTCAAAGATTTAGCATGCACTTTCAACCTTGTGTAATACCCCACTGTTACCTTTCTGGTTACAAGCTGCATGTCAAAATCACCTTTATAGACAATGGTGACATCCATAGAATCAGTAAGAACAACCTCTTCATTTGTTTATAGATTTTACATGTGCCAGTTAAGATAATGGAACATATACATAGTATAGTATACTATGATGTATAATGGACAATTCAGCAGCAAAATATTAGGGTGCAGTGGCAGAACAGAGAAACTACAAAAATGCAAACCAATGCATACACTGTTAGATGCTAAAATATGAATAACTGATGAACTTTCCCTTTAAACTGTAAGTTACCAACTGTGCATAGGCAGTTGCATATTTCTGACTGCATATTCCAGTTAAATAATAGTAATAATAAATAGAAATAACGTGCATTAATCAGCAGGGTGTTTCTAAGTACATTCCGCAGCAGTTATTCAAGCAGAAATTAACTGAAAGGATATTCAATGTAACCTAGCACCATAGAGGAAAATGGGGCACATAAAACCAACTACAGGTAAAAAAAAAACAAAAAAAAAACAGCTGCATTAAATTTTCTGTTTGCCATCCAATATCAGATCAGGCCCAAGGCAAGGTTACTATGTCCATGTTGTTTAGGGCTCCCACGGTTGTTTGGTTGGCTGACGGTACTCCCACATCAGATCCAACATTTTCCCATAGTGATTGTGTTTTCACAGCCAGGGATGGGCAAGCTGTGCGTGCATCTAACTAAGGCTGTGATTTGCAGGTCACAGGTTGGGTACCCCTATTCTTAGCCCTTGCTGTAGTATCCTTTATTAAATTAACATTCAATTGCTTTCAAGGCAATGTCAGTAATGTTTCGTGCATATTCATTTTCTGAATGCTTTACATGAAAACAATGGTGGTGTCCACATAGGCAAAGAAGCTCTCTTGATTGCTTGATTTTATTAAAGAGGCTCATACAGTATGACTTTCCACCCAGTGGCAGAGCCTATGGGAGTAGTACAAGGGGCTGACGGTGGAGAATTCCTGACCACGATATCTTACACTTTTCCACAAATGCTCCAGCCTTTTCCTTAGGCCATACACTGTGAAAATGTCGATGATACCAATGAAATACCTCTGCTCTGGCCCATCCACGACATGCAGCGCATTCTTGTAGTTGGGCAGCAGGCGCCTGTTTTGTGTAATAATATCAGAGGTATCAGAGACCATGCTGAGCTGTGCCTTGAGTTTTTTCATGGGGATTTGTTCTGCAGGTTTCATTTCTTGGGAGCCCATTAGTCCTGCACCACCTTCATCCCTTTCACTGGAGTCCTCTTCCCCATCTACTGTGCCAGGAACTGATGCTGTGTTGGAAGCAGTAGGGCTGGCTGCTCCATTCACAGACCTGTGGGAAAACAAATCACTCAAATTCATTTTTAAAACATAAACATATGTGGTAAAAATAGAAAGCAAATTGGAAGGAAAGTAATTATTTGTGGTATATTTAAATGCCCCCAGTAGAAACAATTAAGCAAAACCAGGCAGTACAAAATGTTAAAGGGATGGTTTACCTTTAAGATAACAAACAAGGGAAAGTTGTGCTCACCACTATTTTTTAAAAACCATTAGGCGGGGGTGCAATGAGGCTGTGACCACAAAATACATATAGTCAAATCCAAGAGTCCTCTGCACTCAACCCATTATCAATATATTTAAGACAGCGACATTTTGTGCATACTGCTACTAAAAAATGCCTTACCCTTTAAACAAAACAGGGATTGTTTGTCCATATATTGCAATATATTTAAGCTGGCCAATTTAATGAATCAGATAAAATTGAGCATAGGACTGGCCAGATATGGGATGACTTTGACGTAGTTGGCCAGCTTAAATATATTGCAATATATGGACAAACAATCCCTGTTTTGTTTAAAGGGTAAGGCATTTTTTAGTAGCAGTATGCACAAAATGTCGCTGTCTTAAATATATTGATAATGGGTTGAGTGCAGAGGACTCTTGGATTTGACTATATTACCTTTAAGATAACTTTAAGTATGTTATAGAATGGCCAATTCTAAGCAACTTTTTTGGTTTTCATTATTTATTTCATTATTATTGCGTTCTTCTTTTTGTAGCTTTTAAAAGGGGGTCACTGATGTCATCTAAAAACAAATGTTCTATAAGGCTACAAATGTATTGTTATTGCTACTTTTTATTTTTCATCTTTCTAATCAGGCCTCTCCTATTCATATTCCAGACTCTTATTCAAATTAATGCATGGTTGCTAGGGTCATTTGGACCCTAGCAACCAGTTTGCTAAAATTGCAAACCAAAGAGCTGCTGGATAAAAAGCTTAATAACTGAAAAACCACGTATGATAAAAAATGAAAACCGATAGCAAATTGTCTCAGAATATTACTCTCTACTAAAAGTTAAGTCAAAGGTGAACAACCCTTTTAATGGTGACTTTCTGGGTGCTGCTTCGTGCCCCATCCTTTTTGTATGGGGCTCTTAAATTCTTCAGATGATCATATTGAGTTATAAAACTTTCAACTGACTGCACTTCCTTTTTCAAGCAGCCTTTAAAATTGCTGTTTTCTGCCCACTCGTATGGCTGTTTCCTTCTCTTAGACCAAGGCACAAGCAATATAAGGTCTTAGCTGTCTGAAGTTCTTTATTGATCGCTTCATTAAAAACATATTAGTAGCTCATCATTAAAGATAATAAGGCCATTAAATATGATGCCATATCCTGCCACTGCAATGCGGACAGTCATGTTCCCTGGGCTTCATAGGTCGCACAGAAGATGGGACAAATACACTTCTTAGGCATTACTGGAATTTCAAGAAAAGTATTTCAGCCCCCTATGTCACCTCATTTGCTATTCAGGATGGAAGGCTTAAAAAACAATGTGCTGTATATGATCTGCTTTTAAAAAGCAATACATTCCTTACAGTCTGAAGTAAATAAGTTCTTCTGTATATATAGTAATATGTGACTAATGGAGGGATCAAAATGTTTGATGAGTCTTCCCTTTTTTATGCATGAGAGCACAGGCAGCACAGAGGCCGCTCATGTTACAAGATTGACTAATCTTTACCATTTCCCTAATCTTCACAAAGTCAAAGTTGGAGCACTAAAATGATTTGTCAAAATGTACCCTCTTACCTTTTTGTTCTGACTATGAGGTTGGCGAGGGACCAGCTCTGGTTCTTTTCATCAGCGTGTAATGGCTGAGAGCCAACAAGTAGGCTGTAATCTATCACATTGAGCTGTTGCAAAAAACGTGCGTCCAGCTCCATCTGTCGTAACAACCAGGCCCGTTGCTGATCTAAAGAGGCAAGTGTCCATGAGTAATGTTATCAACAACCCACTGTTGCACCCTGTCTAACCTAAGTCAGGTCTGAGTACCTGCAGAGGAACACACAGCAACTGGCCAGTAGAAAATACTTACCAAGGCAGATAACATTTCCTTCAAAGTTACAGTCCTTAAAGACCTGCAACACCCGGCTTCCCTCTGGTTCCGGTTCAGTCCAGCGACTCACTTTGCAGCCCTTGATATCGTACCTGCAGTACAAAGCAAAGGTTACATCCGGTCTCCACCACCTTTCTAACTATACTACAGGAGAAAGCATCTCACCGGCTTGTGATCCTCTCATCTGGGAAGAAAACGCTCTGCATGATGATAAAGTACTTCTAGACAAAAGGCAAAGAAACTTATATAATTGGAGGCATAGAAGGAATACTGATAAAAGCGTATTCAAATCACATCCTGATGCTGGCGTCAGTCAAAGGGATTTTCCAACTGGCCAAGTTGAAACTTAATACATGTTCAATATCTATTGTTTTGGCCTGATACTCAAGCCAATAGGAGCTCACTGTCAATAGAGGCAAAAGATTTTACACTGTAAATGGGTTATTAAAGCATCACTTACCTTTTTGTTCTGAGCATAAGTGATGCTGTAAACACCTAAAAAAAAACAGTAGATAGAGCCATCAGACCACAAAGAGGTATCCTAGTAAAGTGCAAGAACCACTAGTAATTGCAGGTAAAGTTGCTGTACCGTGTTAGCCAGTAAAAAATTCGCTTTGAAAAAGGAACTAAAATGTTCTGAAAGCTTGCTATGATTATATTAGTTAGCCAATAAAGGTATCACTTTTATAACACTTTTGTTATTTTTTTTTATTTCAAAAGGGTTGCCTTGTAACAAGAACCACTAGGAAATACTTCCTTACCCAAGATTTTGACGAGCAGAGAGTGAGGGTATAACTGAAAGTGCTCTATGTATCGGCGTAGGATCTGCAACATGAAGTGGGCCTCCCTCTTTGTCTGAGTCTTTAGAAAGAAGCGCTTGTCATTCCTGAGAATGGGACAGGACCAATATGAGCGAGAGCTGGGTCTCAAATGAAGGAAAAGGATTCAAATGCAAACTTTATTCAATGACATATAGTGAGCTGAATACCTGACATACAATGTTTGTGGGACAATTATGATGTTATAAAAGAGCTCTGTGAAGCCAATGGTATTTGACAGATGTAAGCAACACAAAGAGGAGCACTATACAAATCTTAAGAAAGACAAAAGTCACAAGAACTGTTATAGACTCACGTTAAGAAGAAATCAGCTTTGCTTTTGGAGTTGCTAATGAACTGTAGGTAGAAATCATTGCAAGAGAGAGATCTCGTGAAACTTTCCTCAGACACCCCAAGAGACTGGCGAAAATAAGAGAACACCGGGCCTGCGTAGCTCCTCATCAGAAAGCCCTTGTGAAAAACATTGGGGAGAAGAAATATTGATAACATTTGACTTTTAAACCAATGTAACAGTAGTCAGGTGCCCTATAGGCAACAGTGTTTCAGGAGTCAGAACCATGAGTGCAGAGAATGTTAACCGTCCATTTGATGTATATAGGATATAGCCTGGTATCCCGATAAGCCAGTCAGACGCTATTTAGTATACCAGAAAGAAATGGTAGGACAGAAAGCACTCAAATTCATAAAAGCTTTTACCTCATGACCCTGCGTGATCTTTGCACTGTAATCCTCATCTGCAAGTGCAATCTGATAAAAGAGGCAAAAAGAAAAGCATGAGACGAGTGCAGGATATGGGGGCAAATACAGCTTAACCCAGATGATCATTAATACGTCTGTGAGAGAGGCTAGAAAGAGATGAAAACATAATTACCAATGTACTGATGCGTAGGATTTACCAATAAGAATCTTACTTACCAGAACTTCTGCAGTCATCCTGCTAATATCTAACTTACAGAAATTGCTTTACATTTCTGTTTTTCCCTGATTACATAGTTAGATCGGGTTGACCAACGTTCATCAAGTTCAACCCCTCCAAATGAAACCCAACATCCATACATACATACACACTGGCCCCCCATACACTCACATAAACTATATATAATCATACACTAACTATAGATTTTAGTATCACAATAGCCTTGGATATTATGCTTGACCAAGCCACTCTTAAAAAATTTAATTAAAATTAATTAAAACATTAAAAAAACACAAATGAAAAATGTAGACCAATTGCAAATTATCTCAGAATATTACTAAAAGACCAATAAGACGGATTAATACTGAACAGGTTGGATGATTTTTTTTTTGTTGCATATATTAGTCTGCTGACCCTAGGGAGCTAGTGAGAGCTTTTCACTTAGCAATTCTACATTAGAGAGTGCTGAATTTGCTGAACTACAGCTCTCACAATGCTATAACCCTTGCTAATATGTTAAAATATAGTATAGCAAATTAAGTTACAGTATGGTTAAGCATTGGTGTTTACATAAAAGAGGTGGAAACGCTAGTTATAGGAGTGATTTTGGATAGAATAGCAGTACAAGTCTGATCTGTAGAGACACTATGATGACTAACCGTGGTATCACTATAGATGCTTTCCTGGATGGCTTGCTTTAGTCCCTGTTTCAGGTCACAGGTCAGAGGGTAGAACTCATGTTCCTTATCAATCTCAAAGAGCCCGAGAAGCTTCCAGCGCTGGCGGAGGTTCCAGAACAGTCGCCGGTGCCTGTTGCTGCGTCTGGACTCCCCCTAATAAATATAAAGCAAAGGACAGCTGTTTTTGGGCACTTGGACTTTGCAGACACACCATGTGATAATACATTAGAAAGGGTTAAAAGCACCTAGAGTCAAATTTAAGTCTATGACTTGAAATCTGGTACAGGTAGGGGATCCGTTATCTGGAAAGCTCCGAATTACGCAATGGCTGTTTCCCATAGACTCCATTTTATCCAAATTTTTAAAAAACTATTTAATTTTTCTCTGTAATAATAAAAGAGTACCTTGTACTTGATCCCAACTAAGTATAATTAATCCTTATTGGAAGCAAAACCAGCTTATTGGGCTTATTTAATGTTTATATTATTTTCTAGTAAACTTAAAGGGATACTGTCATGGAAAAACATGTTTTTTTCCAAAACACATCAGTTGATAGTGCTGCTCCAGTAGAATTCTGCACTGAAATCCATTTCTCAAAAGAGCAAACAGATTTTTTTATATTCAATTTTGAAATCTGACATGGGGCTAGACATATTGTCAATTTCCCAGCTGCCCCAAGTCATGTGACTTGTGCTCTGATAAACTTCAATCACTCTTTGCAAGTTGGAGTGATATCAACCCCTCCCTTCCCCCCCCCCCCCAGCAGCCAAATAAAAGAACAATGGGAAGGTAACCAGATAGCAGCTCCCTAACACAAGATAACAGCTGCCTGGTAGATCTGAGAACAACTCTCAATAGTAAAAAGCCATGTCCCACTGAGACACATTCAGTTACATTGAGAAGGAAAAACAGCAGCCTGCCAGAAAGCTTTTCTCTCCTAAAGTGTAGGCACAAGTCACATGACCGGGGGCAGCTGGGAAATTGACAAAATGTCTAGCCCCATGCCAGATTTCTAAATTGAATATAAAAAAATCTGTTTGCTCTTTTGAGAAATGGATTTCAGTGCAGAAGTCTGCTGGAGTAGCACTATTAACTGATGTGTTTTGAAAAAAACCATGTTTTCTGATGACAGGATCCCTTTAATGTAACTGAATGTGTCTCAGTGGGACTTGGCTTTTACTATTAAGTGTTGTTCTTAGATCTTCCAGGGAGCTGCTATCTCGTTACCTTCCCATTGTTCTTTTGTTTGGCTGCTGGGGGAGGGGTGATCTCACTCCAACTTGCAGTACAGCAGTAAAGAGTGATTGAAGTTTATCAGAGCACAAGTCACATGACTGGAGGCAGCTGGGAAATTGACAATATGTCTAGCCCCATGTCAGATTTCAAAATTTGAACAAATTTTAACAAAATCTGTTTGCTCTTTTGAAAAATGGATTTCAGTGCAGAATTCTGCTGGAGCAGCACTATTAACTGATGTGTTTTGAAAAAAACATGTTTTCCCACGACCGTATCGCTTTAAGGTTTGAAGATCCGAATTACGTAAAGATCCTTTATGTGGAAAAGCCCAGATCCTTAGCATTTTGAATAACAGTACCTGTACCTCCATCTGAGCCATTAATCCAAATATACACAAAAGATAGTTAAGTCCAAATTGGGCCACTGCAATATTCACACTATAGCAGTGAACAAGTTGAAACTATCACACTGAGATGGGTGACACCCTATACAGTAAGTGGAGTAAACAGGCACATGATGTTAGGGCACTAGGTAAAACAGGGACAAATGTCCAAATCAGGGACATACAAGATGAAGGCTGTGGCAAGCAGGCATAGACATAAATAGCAGGTACAAACAGATCCAAATAACTGCCGTCATGACCAGAGACATGCATATTACAAATTCAGGGCACAGAGAAAGAGGGATGGGCACATCAAAACAAAGAGGCTGATATATATTGGCATTCATATAAACCCTAGTGCAATAAGATACCAGCTCACCTCTACAATTGAGGAACTAGGTACAGAGTCACATTTCTCTTTATGTGCCATGGTGGGAGTCTGCCACCACCCCTTACAGTACTGGCACTACTGGTAAACCGCTCTCACCCCTGCTAGCACCCTGCCCATCCGTTAACCCTGTATTTTCCCAGCTTGTGAAACTCTTTCCCATCCTATCTTCATCTTTTACCTTTTGTCTTCTGACCCTTATCTTTTTTTTTCAGTTAACTCCTACATATACTCGCTCCTTTACCCCTGTATCCCAACCAACGTTTCTTTACTTTTTTCTCCCACCTATTCATTAACTTTAACATCTAACCTGCCCCATTCCCACCCCACATATTTCCCACTCCCCCTACCATTCACCAGCCTTCCTGCTGCTTTCTGATGTCCCTGCACTGCTCACACAGCTTTACTTCTCCAGACAGGAATGTTCCATCTGCTGTGTGGGTGGAGGAGCATTGAGCTGCTAGTTCTACCCCAACCCTTGCCATGTGAATGACTATATCTTATACAAGCATTAAATCAAATGGCTGTGAAGGCTGCTAACAATCCCAGTAATTAAGCATACCTCAGACATGACTTGCCTCTCTTCTCTAGTAGTCTGCTCCATAGGAATCTCTGCAGCCTGCAGTGGATGACACAGGGCCTGCCCCTCACTATTATAAAAGGGGAACTCTCCTGGCTGGATTGCTACAGCATGTGAACAATTTGCTGACTACACTGCTACAGCAAGGCTGCTCAGAGAAATGCTCACAATCTGTAAAACTGCTGTGTAATAGTATCATCATTTCCTGGCTACTGTATATCAAAATATTATTATGCTTTATTATTAATAATATTATATAGAGATAATAGGAATATGAACTCAAGAAACACAGCAATCATACAATGGTGTTCCCCAACTAGCTGAGACTGTGTACTCAAAGCAGTATGCTATTATTGCTGAGAGCGCCCTTCTGTAACATAGCAGCCCAGACTCAATGGGGTATATTTATCAAAGAGTGAAGTTAGAGATCACCACAGTCTTCTAAAGTGAAATTATGCCACTCTCCATTCAATTCGAAGGGATTTTTAGGGGTTTGAGTTACCAAACGTAGGGCTCAGAGGCATTTGTTTCTGCATTTTTTTTTAAATGCACGCCGAGCGTAAATAACTCATATATTACGTTTATATGTTTTTTTAATGAAACCAAGTGCTTTTTTTCATTACAAATGCAACCCTCTATTTTATTGATAGCTGAACACGCATCAGGAGCAAGAAAATGCAGCATACTGCATCGAAACAAACACAATGAAGTGCAAATGGAGTAAAACGTAAGTCAGAACACTCATGAGTACAGCCGGGCAAAATATAATGGAATCTATTAGCGAATTAATTTATTTGTGCTCAAACCTGCTCGTTAAACACATAAACCCTTGTTTATAAGAGCCCTTACAGCATGCGTTTTGATGCTGTCCCTTTCAGTGTCAGTGCTATTTGATTGGCCAGTGTGCTGTGGGCAGTGTAAAGTTGCCATACACAGGCAGATTTAAGCTGTGACCTGAACAATATCTTGCCAAAAGTTGGCTAGATGTTGATGGGAAGGTTTGATTTTTCACTTCAGATCAAATATTGCATTGGCTCATTGATCCTGTCCTAGCCCCGACAGCCCCTATTCTGACCATTGTAATCCAATCATTTGGCCCTAGGTGGGCATATTGGGGGAAAGATTTGGAGACCTTGCCAAACAAGGGGAGCTTACAATGTATGGCCCAAGGCTCATAAGTCGGTGCAAATTGGAACCTCAAAGAAAAAAAGGCAGCAGGCAATTAGGATGAAGAATGAGGGCTACTTGTAATTGAAAATACAAAGCAAACATATGACAAAAAACAGGGCACAACTGAGTTTTCTACAAGTTTGCATGCATGGTCATCAATTGTGGCTAGCTGTAAGTAGAGGAAGATCAAGGAATAATGTGAGCAAGTTCAATTATAGCAGTGGCTCCTATACTGCAAGACTGCCCTCCTGTGGGGCTTGGAGCAGTGGCATTAACCTAGTTAGGGTGAGAATTGAACTGAATGGCCATTTGCTCTCCTTACTTTTATGTTTTAAATCTGTACCTTGAGATGGGGACTGCAATCAGTGATGACCTCAGTCATACAGTATAACAGCATCCTATTATAGTTATGGAATCATATTAAAAAGACATAGAGAAATATACAATTCTGACAGGCCCAACTTATGAAATCAATATAACATAATTCTCCAAATTCCCCTAAAACTATTTAAGTGGTACCAACTATGGTGCACACACCAAACACGTGACATACAAGGCAAGCAGAATTGTATTTTGGAGTGCCATGCAGTGAATAAAGTAGGGCATTCCTGGCATCAGGGGCACTTACAATTTTACTAAAACAAAATGTCATGGATTTGCAACAAACCAGATACCCCAAGCATTCTGTATCTCCCAGCCAAAGGACATTGCACTCTCATTCAGCCCAAAGAACATAAGAGAACATTTGCTCATTACCATTTGAAAGAATCTTTATTTTGGAGATTAGCTGGTCAATATGAATATGTACAGTTGCTGGGTAGGAACAATGAGTGAAGGAAAGCTCAGAAAATGCTACTACTATTCATAAGGGTGACCGAAAAACTTGAAATGTAGCAAACCAAGCAAAACCACAGCCTGTTATGATGTAGAGGTCAGACATACCCTTCTAATTGCTTATATAATAGCACATTCAGCAAAAGACCTGGACAGCCAGGTCAGTAAGCATGTGTTTGTCTGCTCTTTGATGCCATAGATGCATATTCCAAATCAAGCACCTCAACCTGAGTTTATTCAAGTATTAACTACCCACTTCTCATATTAGGATGGTAGATCAGCCATAACAGAAATCCCACAGACTTAAGGCATTATTGCTTTGTTCTGATACCAGCCAGGGTAAGGATGGCAAAGAGTGACTGGAAGATGGTATATACTTACAGACATAGCACTCCCATTCTGAAATCTTGTATTCATTTTCTCTGTTTGAGAGTCGATGTCCCAACATCATAGTTGTGGCATGGCCAGAAGGAGGCAGAACATTGGCACTCTTATTTGTTATTCCTAGAAATGTCACAGACGAGGGGCATCAAGGAGGAGAGCAAAATAGTAAGCTGTAAGGAAAATATGTCATTAACACTGATGAACACTGGATGCCAGCCACAAAAGGAAATGGAGGCAAACCAGGCAGACTGGGGGAAGCAGGGGAGCAGCAAGACGAGTTATTAAGAACAGTAGGTGACATTTAGCAAGAAACAGCAGGTAGTTAGCAAGGCAGAGAAGGCATGGATCAGCAAGTAGGAGCATGGTAGACAAGGCATTACAGGCAAATTATCTAGGAAAGGCTTCAGGAAGAGCTCAAAGAGTGAAGTGAAAGAGGCATAGTAGGCAGTTAGTTCAAGCTGGGGTAAGTTAAGAGTAACAGCCAATGTTTAAGCAAGATTTGGAAGAATTTAACCATAGGCACTCACAAAAATGATGGAGCTTCAGGAAGAAGTAAGCACAATGGGCCAGTGGCAGAGTTGCAGCAGCATCTGTTTTTAGAGCAAGCTGGAAGTAGCCTCAGTGGGGATGCAATTTATAAGGTATGCTGCGTGGCAGGAATACATTTCAAAGGTGCCAAGTAAAGGCAGAGATTGTCCTGGTTCTTACTGTTCCCAATAGGTGAGTGCAGTATTTTGGGAGACGAGGCTGCACCTGAAGAAAGACCTAAGGAAGGAGTGGAGCAACCAGTCCTAGCATGGCGTTCCTTGCCTGCGTCTGGTTGCTAAGTGACTGCTTTGCTTTGTTAGTTTCCCTTGTGTCTTGCTGACAAGCACCAAGGCTTTATCACACAACAAATCCCAGGCAGCAGTTTGTGTAGTAACAGCCCCACTGAGCATAACAATAGGAAGCGAGGATTCCCAATATATTGCCATTACCCATAAACTCACCTGTGAAAACAGACTCATTTCAAGGATCACTCTCGAATACTGTTTTTCTCTGCATTGGCTTTATTAATGCTTAATAATACACAGAAGTCAGAACCCCCCCTAGGGAGCCTATAATCCTGTGTTTATTTACAGCAATCAGCCTACAAATTGGCAGGGTAAATTTCCATGTGTAACACAAAGGCCCTCAGAGGAAACTGCCAGGCTGAATCCATCAGAAAATGCTTACTGTGTTTCCACAAATTTCTTTGGTACAATTACAGATGTGTTACCACCCAAAGGTATATGTTTATATTTTTTCACCCCAGGCTACAGAATTGGCCAGAAGTCCCCCCCCTCCCAAAGGCCTCATGTGTTTTATCAAAGTCAACAAATCCAGGCCTCAGCCATTTAAAAAAAAAAAATCATTACTGTAATTATAATCAGGATAACAGTTGTCTGCAAACATTATTGCTGGATATATTATATATATAGGTCTCCCCATTTCTCTAGTGAGTTTCGCAACTCGAGAAACATTGGTATAACCTAACCAGATCCTTCCTATTTGATACAGAGGTGCTCTTTGCCATTTTCCTGCCCAAGGATGTTCCCCCTTTCAGGTCCGGACTGAGAATTAAAATAGGCCCTGGCATTTCAAGTACACAGAGGCCCAATCAGCCCACATAGATGCCCAAACAGCCCCCACCAGCCCACTAAATGATGACTTTCTATGGGACCTTATAGCAGCCCCTCTGGCATTTGCCAGAACCCACAGATTGCCAGTCCGGGCCTGCCCCCTTTTATTCAGTAACTACTTCTACCTCACCCATGGGGTAGGGGGTGATGGATTCCTAGTAGAGAAATTTTACTCTCCTATGTTAAAAGACCAGAATTTTCAGTTATAATTGAAAATTCTGCTCCTCTATTTACGCAGTTTTTTGCGGCCCCTGGTACAGTGCTGACATAGGCAAGGATCGCACTGCACTGTGTGCACGATGGGTGAAGGACAAAACCCAAATAGAGATTGTAGGCAGCATAGAACAATGTGTAGTGGCACATTCTGTCTCTACCCAATGTTCACCCAATGGCAGGATAATCTAGCCCCAAAATCAGAATAAATTATTTTATTAACATTTGTGAACACTATAAAAATTCACAAAATACAAAGCTAATGATTGCATTAACCAATAATAATTACAGAATGAGGTGTGCATGGCAAATTATGCAAATCTAGTGATGCTTTTCAATGAGTATATTATGTGTAGAGTCAGATTGGCCTGCCAGAGAATGTAGGGGGAAATCCCAGTGCCCCCCCCCCCCCAAAGCTCAGTCTATCTAGCTTTTTGGAAGGCTGAAGTGCAGAGTGTCCAGGCACTCTTGCACTGTTAATTTTACATGGGAATTTGACAGTTGGTTAATAAGCCACTTTTATGTTATACAGCACACATTTGAAAAACAGTTATATTTGGTCTGGTGGGAACTGCACAAGGTTTCTAGTTGTAAGAGAGAAATAGAACCAAGCAATTAAAGGGGTTGTTCACCTTCAAACACTTTT
The DNA here is from genome assembly GCF_017654675.1 of Xenopus laevis. Lineage (NCBI taxonomy): Eukaryota > Metazoa > Chordata > Amphibia > Anura > Pipidae > Xenopus > Xenopus laevis. Next base: position 35,412,217 of record NC_054386.1, on the reverse strand, counting down.
TTCAGTTTAGTTGGTTTTAGATAGTTCACCAAATATAAAGACTTTTTTGCCATTACTTTGTTTTCTTTTTGTGATAGTTTTACAGAATCCCCGAGTTTCATTAAAGGCAGCTGTTAGAATTGATACTATAGTTACTAATATTCCACAGATACTTCTGAGAAATGTGCTAATTAATGAAGCCACTAAATTTAATCAAATTGTAACAGGGAGGGGGGAGAGAGAGTCTGCTTCCTCCTTGTAGGGTGGGCCTGTGGGGTGACTTAAGACACATGCAAAATAACAGGTGACCCATGACTGTATTTGAATCGCAGGTGTCTCCACCCCCTCCAAAGTTACACTCGTGAAGTCCCATCATTCTGATGACAGTCCTGACACAAGATCACATTTTTATGTTTGGGGCCACCGATAACATTTTATAAGAACAAAAACACTGTCCCAGCGTTCTGCTTTTATTTCTCCAGTTTATAAAGAACAGATATCTATATTACATATTCCACTGCTATCCAAACCCCTCAAAGAATTTGCGACAAGTAATTAAGTGCATTATACAAAGCCAAATATCAGAAAATATACTGAGGCGTGTTATTGGTCAAAAGTTCTTGGCAGGATTTCAGCACCCCTGTGCAATTTATCAACACACTGAAAAACATGCCTGATGTTCTTCTTTGGAGTAAGCAAAAGCTTCGTCAGCAAGCCACCAAATATCTGCACGGCTGGAACTTTACCACTCGGTGGTAGCGTTGTCTAACAAGAACTTTTATTTTTCTGGATGATTTGACCTTTATAATGTCCCATAAACACATCTAAGCAAATGGAAAGAAGAAGTATTCATGGCCCCTGAATTTATGACCAGTATTAGGTGTGAGATTCTGAAGCATCACTGGGATTTCTTTTTTGGACTCCGGCTCTTCCACGTGATGAATGTCACAAAGATCCCTAAATATGAGAGAGAAGAGAGAAACAAATACAGTAACTGAGAGAAACAGCAAATTCATGTATGACCATAGCGTTAAAAAGAGAAACCCCGAGAGAGTACTACCCCATTTACTTGGCAAATTAACTGGCTATCATAGTGATATTGTTAAATCAGGTTGAAAAAAGACAAAGTCCATCAAGTTCAACCCATCCAAATGAAAACCCAGCATCCATACACACACCACTCCCTTCTTTCACATAAATTGTATATATCCATATCTATACTAACTATAGAATTTAATATCACAATAGCCTTTGATATTATGTCTGTCCAAGAAATCATCCAAGCCATTCTTAAAGGCATTAACAGAATCAGCCATCACAACATCACCTGGCAGTGCATTCTACAACCTCATTGTCCTCACTGTGAAGAACCCCCTACATTGCTTCAAATTAAAGTTATTTTCTTCTAGTCTAGTCTAAAGGGGTGGCCTCTGGTACGGTGATCCACTTATAAAAAGGTCCCCTGCTATTTGTCTATAATGTCCTCTAATGCACTTGTAAAGTGTAATCATGTCCCCTCGCAAGCGCCTTTTTTCCAGAGAAAACAACCCCAACCTTGACAGTCTACCCTCACAATCATCCCTTGTTAATGCCCTTTTTTATGCAAGACAGAACTTTATTTGCTTTACTAGCCACAGAATGACACTGCCCAGAATTAGACAACTTGTTATCTACAAAAAACCCTAGATCCTTCTCATGTAAGTTAACTCCCAACACACTGCCATTTAGTGTATAACTTGCATTGACAAATCACTCTGCAAAGTGGCAGCATCCTGCATGGAACCTATAGTTCTGCACAATTTAGTATCATCTGCAAAAATGGAAACAGTACTTTCAATGCCCACCTCCAGGTCATTAATAAACAAGTTGAAAAGCAAGGGACCTAGTACAGAGCCCTGTGGTACTCCACTAACAACACTAGTCCAATTAGAAAATGTTCCATTTACCACCACTATTTGTAGCCAGTTCTCTATCCAGGTACAAATACTATGTTCCAGGCCAATATTGCTTAATTTAACCAGTCACCTTTTGTGTGGCACTGTATCAAATGCTTTAGCAAAATCTAAGTAAATCAATCCACTGCAATCCCAGAATCGAGGTCCCTACTTCCCTTCTCATAAAAATAAATTAAGTTAGTCTGGCAAGATCTATTACGCATAAAACCAAGCTGGCACAAACTCATAGTATTATGATTTGCTATGAAGTCCAGTATCTTCTACTATATTAACCCTTCAAAAAGCTTTCCTACAACTGATGTCAGACTAACTGGCCTATAGTTTTGAGGCAGAGAAATTATTATCATAAATTATTATTGTAAATAATTTAGGGTACAAAATGATGTCATAAGTGGTGACTAAAGAAAAGCAAAATGCAAAGATGCACAATTATCATTATACCTTTATCCACCACCTGCCATTCTGGCCTTACTATAAAAACATGCCCCTGGTTTAGTATACAAAACTATAACTCACCAATTAAAAGAAGCAGGACTAAAGCAGCCACCAAAGGCAGCAACACAGCATATTCCCGGGGCAGGAAGAAGATGTGAATCACATGATCACCGTCAATGAAAGGCTGGAAGAATAAACAAGGACATATGTAAAATTAGAGAGGCATGGGCATACCCAGAAAGGTCTTTTTATTTGCAGAAGATGTGCAAGAAGATATCAGACTGATTTGGTCATGCATGCACTGTGACAAAAGTCTGATCATGCAGTAGGCCTATAGACTGCTTTGGTAGAGGATATTATTAATGCAACACTCATCCAATGGGAACTTTTAAGCATGCCCAATAGACAATGGTTGGACAGAGAGAGACAGGCTGATAAGCATTCAACTTGGGTGCGTTCATCTTCCAGTGTATGGCCAACATTACAATAATGTTGTCTCATTACTGACAGACAAACAACAAAGCAGAAGGAACATTAACTGTATGCTACAAAAAAAAAAGGCACGTCCAACCTGCAACTCTCTACAGCTATAAAATACAATACCACCATATACACATGGTCACACAAAGCTGGTGTTGCCAGTGGAGGTGGAAAAGAGGTAGCAGCACTCCCGTAATAAGGTAAAACCGCCTTTATTTCAGAATTACATCTGGCACAGCAACGTTTTGGACCTCCTGGTCCTTTTTCAAGCTGACAAAGCTTGTCAGCTTGAAAAAGGACCAGGAGGTCCGAAACGTTGCTGTGCCAGATGTAATTCTGAAATAAAGGCGGTTTTATCTTATTACGGGAGTGCTGCTACCTCTTTTCCATTTCGTTTGAAAGAATGTGAAGGTGAACACATTAATTGGCGTGCACCCCTTGAAGTAAGCCTGTTTAAATCTAATGCTGGATGTCTATCTACATGTTGCCAGTGGAGGTGTCAAGAACGATGCACCTGCACTATTCTAAGTCTGGCTTGCCAATTGTGACAGATATGCACCAACTATAGATATTCCTCTGTTTTACAGGCCCGGATTTGTGGGAAGGCCACAAAGGCGCAGATATAGAGCGCAGCAAGATTTAGCGTGCTCGCCAGCCGCAGCTCTTTAAATCTCCTGCATGCTCAATCTCCGTTGCTCAAGTGGAAACCATGCTCGTGAAGGGGGTGGCAGGACCCTCTGCCCAGGGATGTCCAAATCAGAAATCTGGCATCTGGCAGATTTAAAAAAAAACGATAAAAAGACACATTATCTATAAAGCTCCAAATTACGGGACTCCGTTTTAAATCATGATTTCCAGAAAGATCCATTATCTTGAAGACCCCAGGTTCCAATCATTCTGGATAACAGGTCCCATACATGTATGCTGAAGAACCATGCAGTCAGTGCACAGCATCTTTTCACTGCCTGCTGTTCCAATAGTCATGCTCTCTGGATAAACAACTGGAACAAATAAAAACGTTGCCATGCCATGTGCGGCCCCTCATACATTCTCACTCAGGCTATTTACCATGTCAAGCCTAATGCAACCTGGCAGTGCCCGATACACAAAGCTGATGCCCAGCAGTTAATCACGTACCAGCAAAATGACCCATACTGTGTAATAGACGAAGATGATCGAGCTCAAAGCCACAAGCCCAGCCCCCGCTAAACGATCGCTGCCTGTCGCCTAGAAGAGAACAGAATAAGAAACCATAAAGCATTGTGTCAACTGTCAGAACTGTAGGAACGCAATCCACAGAAACTACACTAACCATCTATCCGCCGCCTTGCTGCCGCACGCTTACTTCCGGGTTTAACACTATAACCAATCAAAGCTACTGGGGTTGCGCGGTGCATCTTGGGAGCCTTTATTTATTTATTTTTAATCTTTGCTGCGTGGCGCACGCACGACGTATTACCTCAGTGGGAACCTCTTTATAGTCGAATAGGAATCCTTCTTGCCTCTTAATACTGAGCTATGAAAAGTAATTGTATTGCCCAAAACATGAAATATCATTGTTTTTGATAAACCTGCTAATAGGGCACTGTTATACTCTACTCATCTTCCGCTACCAAAACATAACAATTAGACATGCTCTTATTTAGAAATATAAGTGTTCTTTCACAAATATTTTCTATTCACGAATACATTTTGTAACCAAAATTTTCCCTAGGCCTCTTTTAGTAAAAAAATAAATAAACTGGCCTGTCAGAAGGAAAAGGTTAAGCCGATAAGTGCTGCCATTTTCTTACATGGCCCTGGCTCCACTGTAATTTATTTTAGACTTTTGAGGCGTTATCTACCACACTGTGCAAAGTGCATTTTATTTGCACTCTCCACACTGCCTGTTGTATTACACACACTTGTGCCCCTTAGGGCTAGGGTTGCCACCTGGCCGGTATTTTACTGGCCTGGCTGGTAAAAATGATGGTTGATCCCAATGTTATAAATAGGGAAAAAAGTTAAATATATAGGAAGGCTGGTATTTTTTCCAGAAAAGGTGGCAACCCTACTTAAGGCTCCAGCATTTGCTCCACAGTGTAAAGTAAATCGCCACATATGAACATTACTACATATCTTGGTCTTACTCTTCTGCTCATGCCGAGGTACAAGTCTGCACCAGAGAAAGGTAAGCAAGATGGCAGGACAGTGCTACTTTTTCTACCCCTGCATTTTTTTCCTAAAAGGAGAATCAACCCTAGGAAAAGAAATATCACCTGAGTTGGCTTGAGAGCATCTAACATTTAGGGAGGAACTCCACGATGCACGATTGGTGCCGACACGTCGCCATGCGACTAAACGCATGCGATGTGTCGGATGTTGTGAAGAAACAGGAAGTGAAGGAGAATAGCGTGTAAGAACTACATTTATCCGACTGTCGGATGAAAACGCAGCAATTCTCCTTCACTTCCTCTTTCTTCACAACATCCGACACGTCGCATGCGTTTCGCCGCATGGCGACTTGTCGGCACCAAATGCATCATGGAGTTCCTCCCTTAGGCACACACACAGATAGCAAATTTGGCTTTCTGTGTGCTTTAAATTAAATGGGAACATTTTTCTGTCAGAGAACAATTTTTTTCTGCTTAAAGGAGAAACAGACCTTTAATAAAAAAAAACCCCTACCCTCCTACCCTACATAGACCACCTCCCTCCTCCCCCTCCAGCCTAGCTGCTACCCCCGGCAAATGCCCCTAACTCTTTACTTACCCCTCCGTGCAGATTCTGTCCAACGGAGTTCACAGCAGCCATCTTCTTCTCTTCAGTAATCTTCAGATTGATTCTGATGATTACCGAAGAGAAGAAGTTGGCTGCCGTTGACTCAGAATCTGCACGGAGGGGTAAGTAAAGAGTTAGGGGCATTTGCCCGGGGTAGCAGCTAGGCTGGGGGGAAGGAGGGAGGGGGGTTTATGTAGGGTAGGGTTTTTTTATTAAGAGATATATCAGCCCCCTCAACTGCCCCAATTACCTCTTCCTCCCTGCACAGTGTATTACCTATATTAGTGCTCCTATTTGGAAGTTGGAGAGCAAGAAGCAGAGCAGCGCAGCTCCCGCGGCACCATCTTCTGTCCGCTCGTGTCCTCTTCGGGTGTGTTCCCTGACACGGAGCCTGCATGGGACTCTGCTGTGCTGCTCTGCTTCCTGCTCTCAGGATTCCAAATAGGAGAGTAAATATATGTAATACACTGTGCGGGGAGGGAGAGGTAAAGGGAGCATATTGAGGGAAGTTGAGGGAGCTGTTATATCTCTGGGGGGTTTAGTTCTCCTTCAAAGGAACAGTAACACCAACAAATTAAAGTGTTTTACCATTATAAAAAATATAATATACTGTGCACTGCTCTGGTAAAACTGGTGCGTTTGCTTCAGAAACTCTACTACAGTTTATATAACAAGCTGCTGTGTAGCCATGGGGGCAGCCATTCAAAAAGGAGAATAGGCACAGGCTACAGAGCAGATAACAGATAAGCTCTGTAGTATAAAATGAACTTGTCTGTTATCTACTGTATATCCTGTGCTTGAATGGCTGCCCCCATGGCTGCACAGCATCCTGTTTATATAAACTATAGTTGTGTTTATCAAGCAAACACACCAGTTTTACCAGTGCCGGGAACCAGTACATTTTATTGTAATTTGTTTTAAACACTTAAATTTTTTGGTGTTACTGTTCCTTTACTCACCTGTTTGGATACTTGAGAATCATTTTTCTAGGTACAGTTGTCTTCAGGTTGTTCACCAGAAATCGACTTTTTCCAGTTGATTTCCTTTTTTTTTTGTTATGTTCCCGTTTGGTGTTTCAGTCTGGAAGCTCAGTAATCCAAGTGAAGATTCTGAACTGTAACAATTTGATACATTAGTTGCATTAGCAATAAATTCTAACAACTGCCTTTAAAAAACTTCAGGGCCAAAGATAAAAAATGTATCCATTTAGAACACAGTCAGTGACCCCCTCCCAGAGCTGCTTTAGAAAGAAATAAGGTGAAAATTTGATCTTTACTCTTAAATATTAGAAACACATAGAAAATTATTGAAAAAAGTCTTTATGTCTGTTGAACTATCTGAAAACAACTGAACTAAAAAACACTTTATTTTAGTTCAGTTGTTTTCAGATAATTCATCAATAAAGACTTGTTTTCATTTTTCAAAGTATTTTATGGTCAACTATCTGAAAACAACTGAAGTGACAAAGTGTTGGAACGTGAACAACCCCTTTAAATAACATGATTTCTGGGATTGTTCCTGGGAAGTTATGCCATCATATCTCTTGTATAGATATCTGCAGCCTTGACAGTTTGAGCTTTACATGCAGGCAATGTTTTGCAAACTGCTGTACAGTTGGTAGGAAGAAGCTTGACTGCTCTTACTGCAATAATCCATTTCCACAGCTAAAGAGTTTCTGCCTGGTTTGTTTGACTAATGCAGACACAGGTAGAACAAACTCCTTGCAGATAGTTCCCAAGTTAGAATCAATCTTAGAACCTCAGTGCTAACACTGCTCCACCATACATGAATGGGGATGCTGTGTAGGAGTGCAAGGATATAGGTGATGTGATATTTGTCCTAATAAGACACATTCTGTACCCTAATTTTTTTGATTGTCAGACCTCCTACTTCTAGCTACACCTTACCCATTGTGCATGTGCAGTTCTCTTTTATGACCAGAAGGTGTCCCTGGCTACTCAAGTATAATCCTATGTGTCCCAGTTCTGTGCAACAGCAAGAAAGGACAAGGGGTTACTGTTACCCCACCACACACTTCCTTTCCTTTATGTATGTGTTCAAACCCCTAATCCCAACCACAAGCATACAAACAGCCAACACACTACCTTTCAGTAACCTTTATAGACTGTACCAAACTATAAGCACAGCAGAGGCAAGCGAGAGAACATTCCCCTATAACCCTGGTACTCCTGGGGTTCTACATTTCAGGAAAATTATTGAAAAAAAGTTGTGTGTTTTGATAAGAGATTTCAGAAAAAAATGGCTATTTCAGTTACAGAAGTTTGTAAAATTAACCTTGCAGCCACATTCACTGATACCGTGACTGCACACCAGAGTTATGATTTTGTGGTGGCTGATGGCCCTTTTGGAACCACATGACAGAAATGGTGATGTCAGTGGCTCAGGAAAATTTACTACAAAGCAACACTGGTACAGAGCTGTTCTAAATGATTTATTCATGTTGCCTTGCAGTGCATATTTTCATTAGTTTATTGCAAATTGACCCAGACTATTCTGGGTGTTACCCTTTCTTGACAGTGGTGCCAATGTATTGAAGGAGTGTTATCATGTTTTCATGTTTACAGTAAAACTGCTAATGGTTTGTTTTCCACTGTTGCATTTGCTTGATCCTCACTCTACCTCTTGGTCCTATCCTATGCCTTCATAGTGGCACATCCAAAGGATCGCATATGGACCCTTTAAATTAGTTGCTCACCATTGAGTTAACTTTTAGAATGATGTAGGGACTGATATAGGAATAGGAGAGGGCCTGAATAGAGATATATGATAAAAGTAGCAATCATAATAAACTGTAGTAACCTCCCCCATTTAAACGCTATAAAAGAGTCAGTAGAAGAGGCAATTAATTCAAATACTGTACACGATTAAAAATAAAGGCCAATTGAAAAGTTACTTTGAATTGGCCAGTATATAACATACTAGAAATTAATTTAAAGGTGAACTATCCCGCTAATTGTTGCAGGCCCTGGCTGTAAAGGTAAAGGCATAATAAAATAACCTAAAGGGGTAGTTCACCTTTGAAATTTTTTTTTTTTTTTATTATGCTGTAGACAGCAATATTCTGAGATAATTACTAGTCTTAATTTTGTTTTTAATTTAGCTTATTGTTCAGTAGCTCTCCAGTTTATAATTTCAGCAGGGTCTGCTTGCTTTTGTCCAATTTAAACTAGCAACTGGGCATTAGTTTGACCACAATATAAGTAGAAGAGGGCCTGAATAGCAAGATAAGTAAAAATAAATAACAATAAAATTGTAGCCTTAAAACAACAGATTACTCTCTGCTGGGCCAGTGACCCCCATTTGAAAGTTGGAAAGAGGTCAAAAACAAATGATAAAAAAAGTGCTGGTGGGATGGCACTTGGAGCACTTCGTTTGGAAGTCACCCAAACTTGCCTCAAGATGGAAACTTCGGGCGACTTCGGAAAACGAGGCTCTCTGAGTGCCACCCCGCCGCCAATTTACATTCTAGCTGGGGGAAGGCAGTTTGGGGAGATCAGTTGTCCCGGAGAAGAGGAAATTTGTCGTCTTGCGACTAATCTCCCATCAACCATTCTTATTTCAAACACAGTCCCACAAATAAATCAGTTACCATCTTACCATATAACTAATTGCATAGGAAGGACTTGCACAGGGTGTCATGTGCAAATCAACTCTCACAGACGTTCTGTAGCCAACGACAAATAGAACAGCCATTTTCAATTAAAAAATACAAGGTACCAAATGTAATTAGGAGCTTATTTGCCCTGTATGAGTGCTAGCATGAAATAAATACTGGAAGCATATAGCAATGCTTTATTGAAAGTGGAATAATAATTCCAGTGGAGCTGGTGGGGTCTGCAGGAAAATAACTAAAAAAAGACCTCATGAACCAGATAAATATGGAAAAACTTAGCAGCCCAGGTATTACTTTTTAGTCATCGTCTTTGTCATAACATTGTACAGATGTCTGTGGGAATCAGTGAATCTCCCGTGACTCACTAATATCACTCACTGAGGAAACATAGAGCCTTGGGTTCAGTTACCAAACTGTGAGAAAACATTGAACTCATCTTGCACAAGCAACACATATACACAAACAGCCAAATTAAAATCTAATTTTCTGCCTGTTTTTATTTAAAATTGACTTGTTCACTTTTCACTTTGTAGCTTTCTGTGTCTTATGTATTGCCTAAACTGACATAGTCATTCGAGTGGACTAACAAAAGCTACCTTAATTTGCCATTAATTCGGTTTTATGCAGACATGTACTAGCATATATATACTGAATTACTTGTGAGACGAGACCAGGGAATGTGCATTGATTAATAGGATGAATCAGTTGCACTTCCTTTGTATTTAAAGGGATACTGTCATGGGAAAAAAATTTTTTTTCAAAATGAATCAGTTAAAAGTGCTGCTCCAGCAGAATTCTGCACTGAAATCCATTTCTCAAAAGAACAAACAGATTTTTTTATATTCAGTTTTGAAATCTGACATGGGGCTGGACATATTGTCAATTTCCCAGCTGCCCCAAGTCATGTGACTTGTGCCCTGATAAACTTCATTCACTCTTTACTGCTGTACTGCAAGTTGGAGTGATATCACTCCCCTCCCTTTCCCCCCCCCCCAGCAGCCAAACAAAAGAACAATGGGAAGGTAACCAGATAACAGCTCCCTAACACAAGATAACAGCTGCCTGGTAGATCTAAGAACAACACTTAATAGTAAAAACTCATTTTCCGATGACAGGATCGCTTTAAACCTATTTTTTTAGCCTGCAGTGCTCCCATAATCCCTCTTGTATTTTTTTAATTTAATATGGGTTGTTATTAGTCACAAGAAGCCCAAAGGGACATGGCTTCCTAAGCAACTGGCAACACAATTATCCAAATCTGGTCACCTAGTTATATTCTTATCCTATACAGAGATAACATGGTGTAGAGTTTAAATAAGACATTGAATGCACATTTGAATAAGACACATATAACAGAGTTCCTCATCTGGTTCATGCCTCATAAAGGCTGAAGAACCTTTGTATAGAGTCACCCCGGAGACACCCATTGGCATTCTGTGCATTTCTATGTGCAATAGCACAGAAGGCGTTTGCATGGTGTATATTTTGGCACTCCGTTGTACACTTCTAAGCAATCCCGTGCCTTTCCGCAAACCTCAGACACCTGGAAAGTGCTGCCAGCTGTCATTTCCCAAGTCTCTCCTAAACGTAGAGCTTGGTGCCTGTTCATGGCCAGAATGGAGGAGACCACCCTCTTGGTCTTAAAACACAAGGTAAGGCTGTCTCTGCAAATTATAGAGTTAATCAAAGTCAACCTAATAGCCACAAAATTACAGATATTAGTAGCAACACCCGCAGGAAGGCTAATAGTCCCGTCTCAGATACAGGCCCATCAAAGAAAACCTGTACAGACAGAGCAATGTATCCAGACGGGTGTTTTATAGGATGGGAAAAGGCCATTAGCACAAGGGAAGGAAAACAAGCAGGTTTACCTGTCTGCTTCCAGGGGCGCCTGCCTCTTATTAACCCTTGGACATAGGAGAGGGCCTTTGGAGAATTGGGTGTTAAGTTGTCTTGTTTGATGGGGGATAATCTATTTTTATTATATTTTTTTAAAAGTATTCAGTGAAGCATATGGACTTAAGTTACTCTGTATATTTAGTGTATTGATGTGAAAGCAAGCTACCCTATTGGTTGTAGCAGAATGAAAAAACGAATACACATGGAATATAATCAGGCAGTGCCATTATCTCTACTCTACTAATTAACCCTGTCAGTGGTAATGGCACCCAGGGGGTTATGATAACCCACTACTAATTGACATGGATGGAAAGCATTGCAGGTCAACCACGATCCTTGATTATTATCGAAAGAAGGGTCAGTGTGCTTTTCATGAACTAATTGCCTGTGCAGGGGGCTTCCTATTTCTGTCAGGGGAAGTGACCCGCAACAGCTATCAGGTACTATAGTGGCACCCATATGAGTAAATGCTAAGTGAAGCAAGAAATGAGTTAGACAGAGCTGTCTGTGTGCTGCAATAAATAAACTTTGGTTTTACAAGTCTGGTCCCAAGGATGCTCTTATTGCATGTCTGTTGAGAGTCAGGGCAGAGCCCCTGTGCCTCCTATTTTCACTGGTAAGTCTGTTTTATACACCATATGTATCCCTATATTATACTTCTTAAAACTGTAGTGATGAAAACTCCTCTTGAGTGTCTTGAGAAGCTGCAAGTGCTAAAGCCTCCAAAACTGTGCCCCTTCTCAAAGAACATACAAAACAGATGCAAGTGAGTTCTGCCAATCCGTGTGTTAATCCGTGCCCTTAATATGCATTAAGTACAGGGTTTTGGAACACCTTGCTTCCGTTATCACTCCTTCCTTGCGCCTCTTGAATAATGTGCAACAGCCATACAGTTTTTGTACCCAAATGGATCAAAGTGCCATGCAATTTTTGCTCACAGTGCACCTGTTCACCCATGATCCTTTGATTACTAAAGTAGGGAAGATAAGAGAATTTCACTGTTGAAGAATGCTTCCATGTATTCTTTCTTGCCATTTATTGCTAATGTACTTAGCAACATAGCATACTTTGGACCTATCAACATTACCATAGGTCTGCTCCATAAAATTATTAGAATAGTTCTAAGGCAGTTTGCTTTTAAATAGAAGACTATGAAGAGCTTTCTGATCTTTATTGCTGTGGGTTCTAGACATAGAGCCAACTTTATCCCTGTTATTACATAACGCTTGTAGTCTTTCAGCTATGCATTACACCAGGGATCCCCAACCTTTTTTACCCGTGAGCCACATTCAAATGTTAAAAAAAGTTGGAGAGCAACAAAAGCATGCAAAAAATTCCTAGGGCTGCCAATTATCAACTGTGGTTGACTACTGGTGGCTCCTATGTGGACTGGCAACCTACAGATGGCTCTGTTTGGCAGTGATCTTTGGTTTTTATGCAACTAAAACTTGTTTACATGCCAGAAATTCAAAAATAAACACTTGCTTGGAGACCACTGGGATCAACATCCAAGGGTTTGGGGAGCAACATGTTGCTCGAGAGCCACTGGTTTGGGATCATTGCATTACACTGTAACTGTGGTTACACAATAAACAGCTGAATTGCAGGTAACCTGCTGTTGTGAGCGATTCCCACATTTCACAATATATTGAAACTATACTATACTATGTCTTGCCTATATGATGGCACTGATCTGGCCTCTGTCATATGATTGTTACTATAGAAGCCCTTCAAATTTATGCACTGCTGGTGTTTTTCTAACACTACTACAGAGATCAATACTGCCTGTCCCCAAAGAAACATGCCTGGTAGGAAACTGGTTACAGGTATTAGATCCATTTAAATACTCTAGAATCACTAGAAACAAAGTTCCTATTTGCAGCAAAGTACCTATTTGTAGCAAAATCCATTTTGATTCTGTGCTGTGGAGTCTGTAGAAGCAAACAGAGAAAGATTATGATTATGTATGTGATTTTTAAGTACAAAAATGGGGTAACTTATTCAACCAAAAATATTATTTCTGTTGTTAAGTTTCTGAAAGGGAAGCATCCTTGGGGGGGGGGGGGTCTAGGTTTTTAAATATTGGTTCCTAAAGAAAATAAAGGGCAACCCCACTACAACTCTTTGCATAATAAAAGAAAATGTAATTCTAAGCTACTTTGGAATATAAACCAATTAAACATTTTAAATGGTTTTAAAATGTGCCAATGTGATTGTTATTAAAAGCAGTATTTGTTTACCCCTTGCTGTTATAGGTTTCTGACTTTTGAAACAGAAGTCTATTCTCCTCCAGTCCTGTTAATCGGCAGTCAAAACCAGAAGAAAATACACTCAGCCAGCTTTTCATAGCAATCACAAGTTTCTGGCTAGTGTTCTTCCTTAATATATAAGGTATGGCAAAACCTATTTCACATTGCATTCTTCCTAAACAGCAGGCTATTCTGTAAATAACCACTAAAATGATTCTTTCCCAGGCTGTTAAAATAAGAAAGATGCTGTACCATAATTATCTGTAAAGGTTAAAATGTAATCATATGTTAATGAAAGAGCAGCATTTTTTTTTCAAACATTAGGTCCTCCTTTAAGCCTGTGAAATACCAAAGATCAAAGCAACTATTTACTATAAGTAGTTATTTATTTTATGCTTGTTTTTCTGTTTTCGTGCCCAGTATCAGCTTGCAGACAAATACTAATTGGAGTCTACTTTTTTTGCTAAATTGAGAGCCATTCCTTTAAGGGCATTGTCACATGGGGCACTTCATGACTGGCAGGAAATCTCCTCTTCCTTGGACGATGAAGGGTCCAACAAAAAAAAACAGTGCATGCGGCAAACATGGGTAATTGCTTAAAAATGTCTTCTTTCGCATTTTCTGGCGATTACCTAGGATCACTACATGTAATTTATTTTACATGCAACTATTCCAATTAATGTGAATAGACAGCTATTGTCAGGCACTTCAGTGCCCGAGATAGAAGGGACTTCCCACCAGGCAATGAAGCACCCCGTGTGACAGGACCCTAAGGCTATTAAAAATGATTGAGCAAATAGCTTCTTACCGATTTGCATGCAAAAGCATAAGTATTGCATTATGCATTTCCTTTCATTGGCTGCATTTACTTTTCTGCAGGAGTAATGCTGCTCCAATGGAGATCCTGATATACCCTCATTTCAAAGAATAGTGGGAAACAGTAAAGCTGAATGCGGTATCGTATTTATATATTGTGGTGTGATAGCTGCTAAATGACAATTCTTCACACTGCTTATTAAAAAACCAAATAGACCAATGAACAGTCCGGATATCTCATAGAGCTTCTGTCTCACATGTGCTGCTAAGAAGAGAAAAAAGAACAAGATTTGCATCATTTGGGGGTGTAGTGTATCTGAGCTCTATCAAGACGATTTTCTAGAACATGGTGCGGGAGCCTGTATGATTTTGTATGATACTGGGTAGGACAGTGTTTCAGATGTAAGCATCAGTTAGGTGCAATGATTTCATATATAAATCATCTCAGGAATTTAAAAAGACTATGATATATATGATACAGTATACTGTATACCCCCCCCCTCTTCGTCACTTCTCATATCCTATCTATGACTAAATCTTAAAGGAAGGAAGCCATATCATACTAAATGGCAACGAAATTCACTCATCTTATATCATCATATCATTTACTACTTTAACTCTACTGGCTTTCCACTCCATATCAAATTCAGCTGCCCGGCCTATACAACTCGGTCTGCCCTTTCTATGCCATACTGCCAATGCCAACTCTCACTTTGCTGTCTCTTGATCTTGCCCATCCCACACCTTGTTTCTTATAGCCTCTTCACCTCTTGTTTCATACCACTTCTATTAAATTGCAATAAATGTTTAAAGTAGCTGAATGCAAAAAAAATTTTCCATGTCTTTAATATATTGATAATGGGTTGAGAGCAGAGAACCTCTTGTCTTTGTCTGTAGGAATGTTTAAAATAAAGTGGTGAGCACAACTTTCTATTTTTTTACTACTGCTGCCATCTTCCACTTCTTTTTTTAATTTTCTCTACTGTGCATGTTCACCTGGCCCAGGGCCGTAGTAAAGAAATAGAAGTAGATTGCCACATTCTGCTCATAAATACAGAAGCACTGATTTGGGTCTGTGGTAAGTGATTATGAGTGATTATAAGTGAAATGACTTATGCCCAATATTTGCCATTTCCCAGTGACTATACTTTAATACATATCTGTCTAATGATCCTTAGAACACTATTTAGCATTTTAGAGTATGCTTCATGGAGAACATGATTACTGCTAAATATAACATTTTTAAAAGTTAAATCTTATTTATTTAAAATGGTACAGTAAAGTAAGTGCTGGTACAGTTTGAACATGTAGATCTCTGTCAACACAATGAATTAATTGCATTTTCTGCCTCTGTGGAAGCTTATAAAATTATTTCTTTCTAAAGGGGGTGAACACCCCTCTAAAACCCATTTCTTGTTTCCTTCAAAGCCAAATTTAAGGTAATGCAAGTTTTTTTTCTGAAATAGAACAAAACATTTCAGAAGACCCAAATTATTGGCTAGAAGCTATGTATAAACAGAATAGTAACTAGCAATTGAGAGAAAAGTGTATAAGGGACGTATGAGGGATGTTGGCTCTGTGGGTTCCACATATAGAATAAGGGTTGTCTGTATGTATCCCCATTACTTTTTAATTCTGATGGTTTATACAGTGCTGGACTAATGGACTAACCTGTTGTGTCCTAGAGGAAGTAATGAAAGAAGCACATGCTTCATCCCAATCCTTCTCTGAAAGGTCAAAGATGAGGGCTCCCCATCTGGAGTATGCTGTCACAAAAGGGTTTTGGGATACCTAAAATTTAATGTCTGTAATGTCTCAAGAGTCTTTAGTGGGTTGTGGGGTATAAAGTCTTTCATATGTTCACACATCTTACAGTAGGAGATAGTAAGGAGAATTTGAGTTCTAAATACAAGTTAACATTATAGGGAACTATCTTCGATTTACATTTTATTCCAAATGGGTATGGGTCAGGGGCAATGACATAGACATAGATTTTCTATGTATTTGATCCTCCCCTGTTTTGGTCTAAATATTCCTGAGGATGACACAACAGAGAATTCTTGTTGGTAAAGTAGGTTCCATTTGCAGAAGACTGTCAGACAGGGAGATATGTCACCTGTCTTTAAATCTGTTCTGCTGTGAGAAACAAGTCTCTCTATTGCTCTAATGCTTTCCTATGGCAATAACATAAATCACGTGTGTAAAGCTTCATTTCCAAAAGTTGCCTCACGAGAACACTCCAGTAGCGCAGATTTAACTGTGGCCAACAATTCTCCCCGTCTGCCAGTACACTATGCATACCTATAGATGTACCTGCTATTAAGGACAAGCATCTGTTCAATGATGTGTGTATTGTGAAGTGAAAGTTATGCATAAAAGAATGAACCATAAATCTGACAGCTTTTTAAATTCCGTGGTCTAGCATAGAAAGTGAAAAGAAGCAAACAATAAATGAGAATAGTGAATAATGAGTTGTATGAGTGTACATCAACTAGCGAGACATATAACAAATAAAAAGAGTTGGCTTTTTGGAGGTGCTTCTTTGTAACATTATAACTGTTAGTCTTACATTTTACAGTTCTGTCTGTTAGTTACATACAGTGCCTCAATTTACATGCTTCTGAGGAGGTTCAGATTAGCAACTGTTAATATGTTTGAATGGGAAGTTGATGGGAAAGCTGCATCTGTACATGTCCACCTGAGACTGGTAATGTCCCAAAGGTAATTTATTAAGATTAGAGCCTAAGTGCATTTTGTTTTTCCTACCTGTGTAGCTTATTGGGATAAAAATTGTTGGGGTTCCTTTTTATAGACCATATTACTATATACAAATTCCCCTTACCAAAAAGCATGCAGGTACTGTTGATGTCTCAATTAAAGGGTTTAGGATAACCATAGGACCAGGGTAAAGTTTGATTGTTATCAAGCATGCAAATGAAGTAAGAAAGACATTCCGAGCGTTACTGGAAAGGGTAAAACCTGGGGACCCTATTCTTTATTATCTGCAGTGGAGTCAACTGTAGTTAAGTGGCAAAACTGAGTCTTAGGAGTTTATGTTTGGTAGATTAGAGGTCAAACATAGGGCTGTCTGCTGGTAAAGCCTTTGTGGACCACTTTGATACAGCCATGTGTTGGTGTGAAGAATATTTGCACGCAAGGGCCATCCTGAACCCTTAGGTGTGATGGGTAGAACATGCTGTAGGTAAGTGGGGTCTGTAGTAGCTATTTCCTCCCAGTTGCTGGGGACTATTTTAACTGGAATAGAGTGGGCAGAATTAGAGAGTAGTGTTTTATTCTATATATCCTACGAGGGATATATAAACTCAAGATATGCTAAAAGAAGATGCCTGGTGGTAGTGAGAGAATCATGTCAAAACTATGCCCAAAAGCAATGCCCAGTGGTAGCTGTAGGGTTCTAGAAGCACTGTGCTGGGCTCCAGAACTCAGTACAGTGACTTAGGTGTGATGGGTAGAACATGCTGTAGGTAAGTGGGGTCTGTAGTAGCTATTTCCTCCCAGTTGCTGGGGACTATTTTAACTGGAATAGAGTGGGCAGAATTAGAGAGTAGTGTTTTATTCTATATATCCTACGAGGGATATATAAACTCAAGATATGCTAAAAGAAGATGCCT